>NC_137460.1:257003429-257603429 GCF_964235325.1 Thermobia domestica | reverse complement strand
AATGGGCAACTAAGCCGTGCCCTTGTGTCCGGGAGATAAGGCTGCGTGGTACCCCAACACGTCAAAAAGTGTGGGTAGCTGGTATGTCCAAGAGTGTGGGATGCAGCGCCCTACCGGGAGGGTTGGTGTCGCCCTCAAAGAGAGTGTAATGTGTTCTCTTGGGTCCGGGATGGGATACTTAGTATCCTAACGCATACTCGTACCTCAGGAGTGCTGAGGAAGTGGGTTACTCCTTCGTCCCAGATATTCTGCGTTCAACTGGGTGCAGAAGCCACGACCCTACCAGGGGAGCCGCCGCTCCCAAATGGCCATCGTCTTTAACGGTAGACAGTCTACATCAGCCATTGGGTCTGCTAATGTACGGTTTACCTCTCTCGTAAGAAGAGGTACTCCCGTATTGTTTGGACGACCCTACCGAAGGAAGCGTGTGGGGGTCCCTTCTAATGGTGTCTTACACGTACCATTGGGATTCGGACAGGTAGCTTTGCTACAACGTGTACGTGGCACCTAAACACGTTAAAGATAGGTAGCCCCGTATTGTTTGGGCGGGCCTACCAGGGGAGACACGGCTCCCAAATGACAATGTCTGCCTTGAGCAAACGGTCTACATCAGTCATTGGCTCTCGTAATGTACGGTGTACCTCTACCGTAATTAGAGGAAGTCCCGTATTGTTCGGACGACCCTACCGGGAGGGGAGTGTTGGACTCTTGCCTGCAGTGCGACCAAATCGAGGTGGGGGAGGGGCCAATCCCAGGAATCTGGGTAACGGTTCTGAACCTGCCAAAGGGGGGAAACTGTGGGATATGGCCCGGCACCAAACTCAAATGGTGACTAAACACGTACCATTGGGTCCGGGATGAGATACGGGAGTATCTCGACGTGTGCGTGGTACCTCTACACTACAAGGCGGTTGCCAGTTGAACGATAGAGGTAGGCAGGACCGGGATTGGACAAGCCCCCTCGGGCATCGCCTGGGGCCCCGGAATTGGGTTGGACTCTGCCGGGCTGTGGTCATACCGTGGGATTCGGTAGCCTGTGGGATCCAATCCCAGGAATCTGGGTAACGGTGAACACGGGCGGGAGGTGAGCTTGCCTTATAACGCTCGGGCGCCATGCCTGCAGAGCATGGTAGGACTAACTCGCTAGCAGTCTGCCTCAACCAGTAGGTCTACTGGTAGGCATTCAGGACTTCGGTCCGGCCGCGGAGTGGGCGTATCCCACTCCCTCAGAGAATGGGAGTTACACACTTAGGTGACAAGGTTAAGGGACAAATATTGACGGTGCACTTCGTGCACGAGCAACAATAGTGTATATTGTGGAACTACGGTCGGGCTACATAACATTCTTGCCAAACCCGTCCATTAAATAGACCGAACGGTCGCGGACATGCTCTCCAAGTCCAACTCGAAATACAAGTTGAAAAGTACAACAAAAACATGTCCGAGGCGGGATTGGAACCCGCGATGCCTAATATATCGGCTGTCTAGCCTGGTAGACCACACCGCTATCCAGTCCGACTAAAAACGAAATAAGGAGTAATAAAATAATTATATTTTTAATGTGAGTATGGTAATATTACAGTGTACAAACATAATCATATGGTATGTAGGAGAAGAACTAAAAGAATATGTCACTTAACACGAAAGACACATACCAAGAAAATACTCTTCCAAACATTAATGAGATAATCTGGAGAACCAATTTACAGAATTAGAAAACATATGTTCCTTTCCTCGCGTGTATCATTTTGTTTTCGCGAGTTCTCTGCTTATTCATCGAGACTACGGAAGTATATTGAAAAATCCTCACTTTTTTCAAATGCATTCGTTTATTACCCTTTGTTCCCACATATCACACTTCTCCATTGTACATTTTCAGCACATATAGCTCCAACAGTGTGCAACACTGTACCACTACACTTCACTGTTATGTTTATTGATACACAACAAATGCAAATTTGTGCACACTTGTATAGGGTGGTATTTATAATAAAATATTTTTATGCTGAGTTGGCAAAACTGCTTTACCTATGGTAACACTGTTTGTGATATGTACTTTAAACATACATAATTCTATGATTATTTTTTTTTTTGGCTATTCAAATTTTGAAGCCCCCTAGCTCCTATCCTTCTTGTCCATAGTATCTTAAATTTTGCTCATGTTCATTTCTTATGATACTCTATCAGATATGGTTTGTAGTAATCAGATTTTAGCGACAACTTGTGGGACCTCCTGTGTAAGCCCACAACTTCTTGACCAACTAATAGAATTAACGTGCGACGGATCCTTACAACTGCTTTTCTCTAACGAAGACTTGGACAAGATGAGGAGAGAAGAATTTCCAGCAACTTTTGAATACAAGATTAAGGAAGGAGTCAGAACGCTAAATCAATATTATTTAATACAACATTCTTTTCAAAAAATCCTTTTTGTTCCAGTACAGGTTGACTGACGGTCGTGTGTACATAGACATTCTGAAAGACTTCTCATGATAATGTACAGTATATGAGAGTGTTTTCTAAAGTTTCTAGCCTAACCCTGAAATATGGCCAAACTATTAGTAAAAATTTTAGGCCATTTAGTGGTATCCATGAAAGAAATAATGCATCAGTTTCAACTCGTATCATACAGTCACTTTATATAGTAGTTGTACTTTGAGTTCGCATGCTGCATCTTAACTGTTGTTCTTAAGGATGTTGTCAAAGACTGTGGCTTAGAGGAATTCAAAATCCACCCTACATCCGTAGTTGTTTATCACCGACATCCTACTTTCCATGGATTGTAAATGTTTGAATTATAAACGCATTATTATTTATGTATTTATCCATAAGGAACATTTAACATTACGTATTTGGTTATCGTGTCTTTTTAGTTTTCTTGTAATCTTACTCATTCTAAATAAGCTTTCTTCTCCCGAGAGTGTTGGTGAGGAAGATGTTACTGTATGATACCTGATAAACCAACTGATATGAACAACATTTTGAACATTAGTAACAACTCACTGCTTAAGATTATTCACAAGTGGAAAGTAATTCTTGTTATAATATGATTGGTTGATCACCTAAAACTTGTTCTTGATGCAATCTGATTAGTTGATAACTTAAATCTTAGTTTCGTACATTTTTTTTAATAAATGATTTTAAATTTTAACTCAAAAGTTCCAAGTCGATCGCACTAACATAGCAGCTGTGCTCAAAAGAGCGTTGATCTTAAATAAACAAACAAAACTTAATACTTGTCAGAAAAAAAAAACATTTAATTCTTGACCACAATCAAACATTTGATAGTTGACAACAGATAAACATTTTATATTTGACCAAAGACAAATTTGAGTTGTTGATTACAAATATTGAAATGTTGTTCACAAAATACATTTTGTTATTGGCTACTGATAAACACTTCACTTTTAATTGAAACTTTTAATTTTTAATGTTAAGGAAACAAAATTGCATATAGTATATACGAGTAATTATTCCATTTAAAGGAGTATATTTCAAGAACTAAACATAAACCATAGTTATCTCACCTGAACAAGGTATAATGCGTTCTCTTTCAGCTTTTCCATAATAGTAAAACAGGTAAGATTTTCCCACAAATCACAAGGAGATTCTGCACTTATAGTTTTCTTTTCCAAAGTTTCGTCAATGTAAGCGTTTTGATTATATTGAATCACGTATTCTTGAAGGATACCATTTGGTGGGTAAGGCTTATCCCATCTTAATGAGATCCAATATTTCCCATGAGAATAGGCAACTAATCTACGCACTTTGGGCGGAGCTGTAAAGCGTATTAAAAGTTATGAATACATATTATGAATTATGTTACCACAACTGTATGTTTACAATAGGTGCCTTTCATCTCAATTCAGGCACAGCACATACCATCACCATCTCAGATATTTTTGAAACTTTTTTATAGCAATTAGACTTGTTTTTAAGAGACCCATATTTTTTGTTTTGTCGAAAAAGATTTTCGCTCCAAGAAATGGGCCATCAAGGACGGGGAGTACAATTTACGAATTGTAAAAGACATGGAAAATGGTCAACTTCGGAGCCCCACCATTCAGCTATGGAGACAGGTAGAGTTATAATTCTTGTTGTGGTATGTACATAGGGATATAAATTAACTCTATTTTATTATAGTTTGGTTTGCGTATGCGTATCTTTTTGTACATAAATTAACAAATGGACGTTAATTTATCTGAAAAGTGGAAGTTTGCGAATTTTTTTCGAGCACTTCTAGTTCGAGTTCTAAAATTCTGTTTTCACGGTTGGTAATACCTAGTTCCCCGCTTTCCGAAACAAATTTTGTATCGCTTCTATGTGTAACAGTTTTATCGCAAAAATTCGAGAAATTGTAAAATTCTCAAAAATTGCCATTTTTGGGCGCCATTTTTCGAAAACACCATCTTTTAAAATTCTGAATTTTTTTCAGATGGTTTAATTTTACATGAATAATAAACACACCGTGGGTTCCTGTCACCACGGCATGGCGCGTCCTTAGGTTGCGGATCGAGGAGAAGGCCTCTAGATATAGAGGTTAGCTGCGAATATACTGAATAAGCAGTAGCGGACAGACGGCTAGGAGTAGTCCTCCAGCTTGGGGGTTTGGGTAAGGCTAACATCCTCATCCTGTAAAAAAAAGGTACTTGTTCAGAAACATTCACAAAAGCCTCGGACAAGGACTGATAACTTGGCACGACATCAGCTAAAGAAAATGGACATGAGATTTGGAACATGGAATATTAGAAGTCTTTTTAGGGCAGGCGCGTTAAAATCTGTAACGAGTGAGTTAGAGAAATACAGGATGGACTTAGTAGGAGTTCAGGAAGTTAGATGGGAAGGAAATGGATCTGAGAATTCCGGAAATTTTACGTTCTTTTACGGGGAAGGAAATAAAAATCACCAGTTAGGAACAGGGTTTTTCGTTCACAAACGAATATTACCAGCAATTAAACGGGTTGAATTAGTTATTGACAGACTTTCTTTTATTACTCTTAAGGGACGGTGGTGTGATATTATTGTTTTAAATGTACATGCTCCAACTGAAGATAAGGGTGACGATATAAAAGATGTGGAACGGATATTTGACCAACTCCCGCGATACCATATGAAGATTCTATTAGGGGATTTCAATGCGAAGGTAGGACGAGAGGATATTTTCAAACTGATTATAGGGAACGAAAGTTTGCATAAGGAAAGTAATGACAACGGTGTTAGACTCGTGAACTTTGCAACATCACAAAACATAATCGTGAAGAGTACAAAATTCCCACATCGCGACGTTCATAAATACACTTGGACATCACCAGACGGAAAAACACATAATCAAATTGATCACGTTTTAGTAGATAGAAGAAGACAATCTAGCATAATTGACGTCCGGTCATTTAGAGGGGCTGATTGTGACACTGATCACTACCTGGTAGCAGCGATAATACGGGAGAGATTATCGTTGAATAAAGGTAATACTCAATGTCCGAGAGAGGAATACCAGATTGAAGTTTCGAATAGATTCTCGGTTTTAGAAGACTCGGAGAGCACTAGTGTTGAGGATATTTGGATTGAAATTAGAGATAACATTAAAAGTTCAGCTATAGAAAAATTGGGACATGCGAAAATACGTAGGAACAAACCATAGTTCGACCAAGAATGCATTAAACAAGCAGAGAAGAGAAAACAGGCAAAATTACGGCGGCTACAAAATCCGAATGAAATAACTGCAGAAAATTTCGCAGATATCAGGCGGGAAACTTCCAAAACTTTTAGAACAAAGAAACGGGATTTTTTGAAAGCTAAAATTAAGGAACTTGAAGATAATATTAAAAATAAAAATATTCGGGACATGTATAAGGGGATCAGCGAATTTAAGAAAGGCTATCAACCTCGTGCTTATATATTAAAGAAATCTGACGGGACAGTTCTCACTGATACGGATAGCCTCTTAAATAGATGGAAAGATTTCTTTGACGATTTGCTGAACACGCAGACAAAAACTAATGTGCGTGGAGAAAAGGAGATACACACCGCAGAACCGTATATTCCAGAACCCAATCGAATAGAAGTGGAAGCCGCTATAAAGAAATTAAAGAAACACAAATCTCCGGGTGTAGATGAAATTCCAGCTGAGTTAATTTTAGCTGGAGGCGAAAACTTGTGGAACAAGATACACAAACTCATTCTCCTTATCTGGAACAAGGAAGAATTGCCACAAGAGTGGAAAGAGTCAATCATTGTTCCAATTCACAAGAAAGGCGAAAATACTGACTGTAATAATTACCGAGGCATTTCTCTTCTGTCAACATCCTACAAAATCGTTTCAAATATTCTATTAGCAAGACACCCCATACGAAGATGAAATTATTGTAGACTATCAGTGCGGATTTAGACGAAATCGATCAACTATCGACCAAATATTTACCATTCGCCAAATACTCGAAAAAAAGTGGGAATACAATACCCCGGTGCATCAACTATTTATTGATTTTAGAAAGGCGTACGACTCGGTTAGGAGAGAAACATTATACAACGTTCTTATAGAACTTGGAATACCGAGAAAGCTAATTAGATTAATTAAGATATGTTTAAATGAATCCCAAAGTAAAGTCCGGGTAGGAAAATTTTTGTCCACGAGCTTCCATGTCGAAAATGGCCTGAAACAAGGAGATGCGTTGTCGCCATTTTATTTAACTTTGTGCTGGAATACGCCATTAGGAAAATCAAAGATAGCAACCAGGGCCTAGAGTTGAACGGCATTCACCAGGTTATGGCATATGCTGATGATGTAAATTTAATAGGGGATGATAGGAGAACAGTAGAAATAAATGCAGAGATATTACTAAACGCTTGCAGGGATATGGGTTTAGAAGTAAATGCAGAGAAAACTAAATACATGGAAGTGCGTCGGGACCGTAATACGGCAAATTGTGGAGGCGTTAGAATATTAAATAATACTTTTGATAAAGTGGATACTTTCAAATATTTAGGATCAATATTACCAGACGAAAATCATATTCACGAAGAAATTAAATGTCGACTAAAAGCAGGGAATTCGTGTTACTATTCGGTTCAGAATCTCTTGTCGTCGCGAATTCTGTCGAGGAGTTTGAAACTTAAAATATATTAAACGATAATCATGCCTGTTGTTCTGTATGGTTGCGAAACATGGTCGCTTACTCTGAGGGAAAACTGAAAGTATTTGAGAACAGGATCCTGAGAAGAATATTCGGACCCAAGAGGAACGAAAATGGGGAATGGCGAAAGCTTCATAACGAGGAACTACATAGTTTATACGGTTTACCCAACATTGTTAGGGTCATCAAGTCTAGGAGGCTTAGGTGGACAGGTCATGTAGCTAGAATGGAAGAAAGTAGAAACGCTTTCAAAGTCTTGACTGGTAGACCCATAGGAAAACGACCATTAGGAAGACCTAGGCGCAGATGGGAGGATAATATTAAGATGGATCTCGCAGAGATAGGAATACAAAGTAGAAACTGGATCCAATTAGCTAAGGATAGAAGTCAGTAGAGAGCTTTTGTGAACGCAGCACTGAACCTCCGGGTTCCATAGGCTATAGAGTTAGTTAGTTAGTTAGTATACCATTCTCGACCAATGGCTCATGAATTAACTACAGCCTTTTGAAGTTGCGAAGTTTCGTTAACTTTGATGTTGCAGTTAGCAACACTGGAAACAATAAAAGTGCAATGATTTGATGATGTTTGTGGTTCACATTAATTAAATGTAGAATAAAAGGTTTTCCTGACTGTTTTTTTATTATTTTGATCAAAAAGCTCTCTGGAATAGTAAAATGAGCCTTCCCCTTTTCCCCCGTTTTCTTAAACCGAAGTAATCTGAAATGGAAATTACGATTACGAAACACACAAATTTTAAGTTTTCTTAAAATGGTCATCCAATAAATTCTGATGATCTTTAAAAAGCCTGAACTATTACCTCAGTGATGACTTGGATTGATCCAGACAAAGTCTCAATTAAGTGCGATGTCACTACAGTGAATGAAAAGGACAAAAAGTTAAAAAAAATCGAAACAATTTTTACGCGTTCCATCAAAGAAATTTACGGACTTTCTTCCAAACAGAACAATCTCAGCATAAGAATGGGTCACTCGGAATTTTATAGTATTCGACTAAAGTGGGTCAGTCCGCAACCTGCTAGGGAAGTGTGTGTGTGTGTGTGTGTGTGTATTGTGTAAATTTTAAGTTATCTGCTACTGCGTTGCAACAAATCAAAGGTGCAACCTATATTGAAGCTGTCATGAGTGACCTATTTCCTTTAGTACTATGATCCGCTGAAAATGACAGCTGTCTTCTTCAAGAATGTAGTGAATGTCCTGGAATGAAAGGAATAATTGTGTAATCTTTGATCCTGCTGAAAATGAAAGTGTTACGTACGCCATATTGGAAAACAATGATCTCGTTAAAAAAAACTGTGCCACTTTCCGTTTTCGTATCTTACATTGCTGGTTTAACTGTAAGAATTGTAATTCATGACTACATGAAGAAAATCCAAAGAGAATTAATTGCTACCGAAAAGCATCGTATAAAATTTCAAGATACAAATTTTATTTTACTTCATGTGGACTTCGTTGAAAACTGGAGTGTTATTCTGCAAAGTGAAATTCAGTTATATCACCGGAATATGGAACAACTGACAGTTTTGTTGTAATAAGTGACGACAAAACACACGACTCGGCTCATGTACTCATAGCCATAGACAAGATTCTAAAAATACTCGAAGAAAAGCGAAAATATAGGTTATAGAAAAAGGTTCGAATACGTGGAAATAAGTGTCTATAATTTACCAAACCGCATCAGTGATTTATGATGGTGCTGCATCCCACTTTAAAAATCGCTTTCAGATGTTCGAGATGCAGACAGGTTCGATAAAGCAGTGGTTCTGCAGTGAAACTGGCCATGCTAGGGTCTCTGCGACAGTATTGGGGGGGGGGGGGTTGTAAAAAATGTGGCAACGCGGCATAACCTTAGGCAAAAACAAATACACAGTATTAAAACCGCAGAAGAATTCGTGAGTATAGTGGAAGTACAAACTCCGGGTATTACTCTCGTTTTGTTACCTGGAACTGAATTCGATAACTTCCGAAAGAAAGAAAGAAAAAAAGCAAGAATGGGAAAGTATGTGACCGGTAACTGGTATTCAACGAAGTCACCTTTGGCTTTCGGAAAATGTCGAAGTTTTTTATGGCAGTAACGGGTCACCATAAACTAACTTCATGCTTCCCCCAAAATCGAGCTTCTGCAATTCAAAGTGTAGATTTAAGAAATCTGCAAAAAGGAACTTTTGTTACATACATATGCGCAAAGGCGCCGATTTCTCTGTAGATTGGGGGAGAATTCAGATGCAGATGGTATATATATGAGGATTTTAAGGCAAATTGCATTCAAATTATGCCAAATATTGTATATTCATAAATACAATAGGGGGCTCACATCAGCTTTGAGGGCTAAGGTCCCCCAGGATCGGCGCTCTTGCATATACTTATGATAACCAGTGGTGCGTAGCAGAATTATGAATAAATCATGAATTACGTGCAGTTGAAGTGCTGTTTATGCTTCCACATGGACTTTCAGCAGGGTACAGGTTTCCAGAAGAGCATAAGAGAAGTGAAAATAAGTATATCGACAATGTGCTACGCAGGGGCGGATCCAGGACGAACTTCTGGGAGGGGTGTAATACTGCTATTTAGAGCTACTTTTAAAAGCTCCAAACTATGGAATGGGTTTTATTTATATATAAAATAAGAAAGTTTCTTCTGGGAGGGCGATCGACTCCTTGGATCCACCCCTGGACGAGTTGTGAGTGTACTAATGCTATTAGCGAAGAAGACACCAAGCAAGCAAATGATTGGTCCATGCGAAAAAAAAATCAGTGAAATTTTGCTTCCGAAGACCATTTCAAGTAAGTGAACTTAAAATTTGTGTGTTTCGTAATCGTATTTCCCATCTCAGATTACTTCGTTTTTAAAAAGAACGAAGAAGGGGGAGGCTCATTTTACTATTTCAGAGCGCTTTTTTGATCACAATAATAATAATACAGTCAGGAAAACCTTTTATTCTACATTTAATTAATGTGAACCACAAACATCATCAAATCATTGCACTTTTATTGTTTCCATTGTTGCTTACTGTGATATCAAAGTTAACGAAACTTCGCTAACTTCAAAAGGTTGTAGTTAATTCATGAAGAATTGGTCGAGAATGGTATTTGGTGTGTTTATTATTCACGTAAAGTTAAATCATCTGACAAAATTTCAGAATTTTAAAAGATGTTGTTTTCGAGAAAATGGCGCCCAAAAACGGCAATTTTTGAGAATTTTACAATTTCTAGAATTTTTTGCAACAAAACGGTTGCACACAGAAGCGATTCAAAATTTTTCGAAAAGCGGGTAACTAGGTCTTACCAATCGTGAAAACAGAATTTTAAAATTCGAACCAGAAGTGCTCGAAAAAAATCGCAAACTTCGACTTTACAGATAAATTGACGTTCATTTGTTAATTTATGTACAAGAAGGTGCGCATGCGCAAACCAATCTATAATAAAATATAGTTCATTTATATCCCTATATACATACCACAACAAGAATTATAACTCTACCTGTCTCCAATAGCGGGAACCGGTCAAAACCCTCACAGCCAAAACCCCCACACTCAAGAAATGTCAAAACGCCCACACGATCGGTCATAACCCCACACAAATGAACAAATCTCCCAAATACACGAATGGTCATAAACCCCACAGCCAAAACCTCCACACTGGTAATTGGTCATAACCTCCAACGGTCATAACTCCCACACAAATGGACAAAACAGCCACACATAGCAACGGTCACAATCCCCACATAAATGGACAAAACCCCCACAGAAATGGACAAAACTCCCACATCCAGAAATTGTCACAACTGCCACACAAATGGACAAAGCCCCCGCACAATCGATCAAATCTCCCACACTCTGAAATGATCCTGGTTGTATGTCTTGCCCTTGTACTTTTTAATAACATGTTTTATTCCACTTAAACTGATGTTGCAACTATTCTTCTTGCACTGTTTTGTGATGACAGAAACACTAAAGTGGGCGTCGTAAAGAGCCGCAACAAAGACGTGCAATCACAATAATTTCAGAGTGTGGGGGATTTGTCCGATTGTATGCGGGTTTTGTTCATTTGTGTGGCAGTTGTGACAATTTCTGCATGTGGGAGTTTTGTCTATTTGTGTGGGGGCTTTGTCCATTTATGTGGGAATTGTGACCGTTGCTATGTGTGGGAGTTTTGACCAATTTTGTGGGCGTTTTGGCATTTCTTGAGTGTGGGGGTTTTGGCTGTGGCGGTTTTGACCGTTCGTGCGTTTGGGAGATTTGTCCATTTGTGTGGGGGTTATGACCGATCGTGTGGGCGTTTTGACATTTCTTGAGTGTGGGGGTTTTGGCTGTGGGGCTTTTGACCGTTCGTGCGTTTGGGGGATTTGTCCATTTGTGTGGGAGTTATGACCGATCGTTTTGGCATTTTGACATTTCTTGAGTGTGGGGGTTTTGGCTGTGGGGGTTTTCACCTAGACCCTCCATAGCTGAATGGTGGGGCTCCGAAGTTGACCATTTTCCATGTCTTTTACAATTCATAAATTGTACTCCCCGTCTTTGGTGGTCAATTACTTGGCGAGAAATTTTTTTCGACAAAACAAAAAAAATATGGATCTCTTAAAAACAAGTCTAGTTGCTATAAAAAAGTTTCAACAATATCTGAGATTGTGATTGTGCAATTTTATTTTTATTTTTATTTTTATTTTATTTTATTTTATTTTATTTTATTTTATTGTTTTGATTGAGTTGAAATGGAAGGCCCCAATAATTTTTCTGAAGTTACGACAAAAGTAGTTTTGTGTTCGAAACTCATTTCTTTTATTTCAATCGTAGAGAAAACTATCATTTGTTGTATTAATCCTTGTAAGATAAGGGTTTTTAAATGTGTTTTTGTTGACTTTCACTCTAGAAGGTACAGCATCATCTCTAATTATCGTATGATTATCCTTCATACGTCGTGTTGTTCAGAATAGAGAAGGCTTTCAGACAGTACCACACGCATGTTCCTATCAGGTAGCTGAGGGGATTTTTAAGGGAAATCTGAATATTTGACAAAAAAAAAAAAAAACTCTTCAAAGATTATGGACCCCTGAGCAAAAACCTGAAAAAATCTTGAAAAATACTAAGTAGCGTACTAATTACTTGTGACAAATTAGAACTACCTACCTTTTATAGTAATCTCGGGAAAATTGTTTAACCATGTTGGGAGAGCATCACAAAAGGCCCAAAATTTCAATAAAATGCACCCTACAAAATTTAAAAATTTCTTGACACGTCCCTAACTATTGTAAAATTACGATTCATACAACGTTCTCTTCAGAATAGAGTAGGCCTGAAGCCAGTACTACTCATATGTCCCTCGGGCGTCTAACGAGGGAAAAGTTAAGGAAAATAGGGATTTTTTGTGAAAAATTCCTTTTTCCTCATTTTGAGGGCCTCTGGTGCGACCCTGACTAAACATACAGATCTGGAAATCACTTTCAAAAATAGTACTTGAGGTACTAATTACTTGTGACAAGTATTAATATCCTATGTTCAACACTAAGGGCGGGAAAAATTATTTCCCTCTTCTGCAAATATCCCCAGAATTTGCCAAAGATTCTATAGAAATTTCAAAATGTTCTGACTCGAACGTAATTATTGTAGGATGATGATTCATACGTCGTTCTCTTCTGAATAGAGCAAACCTTCAACCATTACAACTCATATGTCCCTTGAGCGTCTTTAATCACGAAAAAAATAAGGAAAGTAGTGATTTTTGTGAACAATCCATTTCTTCATTTTGGAGCCCTCTGGCGCGGCCCTGGATAAACACAGATGTGTAAATCGCTTGCAAAAATAGTACTTCTGATACTTATTACTTGTGACAGATATCAACCTCCTATCCTTAATACTAAGGGCGGGAAAAATATTTTCCCATGTGGGAAAAACGCGAAAAGCGCTCCAAATTACAGTAGTAACAAAGAGTATATTATGTAAAAAAATCCCTAATGCGTCCCTAATTACTGTAGAATAATGATTCATACGTCATTTTGTTTAGACTTGAGCAGGCTTTCAGAAAGTACCACTCAGGTGTCTTTATCATGCCCCGGGCGGAACAATAATCGTGAAAGTGGGATTTTTGGTCAAGAAATATCCCTTTTTTATCCTTTAGCTCTTCTGAACTCCCGTGAAAGCCCAAAAGATATAATTCATAATCCAAATCGAAATATTCTCATCGTGGTTGAGTCATTACCATGCTCTGTCCTCTTTACTTTCACAGATTGTCCTGTTACACATCTCAAAGTGGTTCGATAAATATCAGAGTCTTAATGAATCAAGGAGAAATTCAGGAAAATTTCCGTTCCTACCCAAGATCAAACTTAGGCCGCCCGGATGGTACATAAGTACCTTACTGATTATGCAACCGGAGCTTCTTTCTACCTCGAACACAAATATTAAAGAAATGAAATATCAATTAAACATTCTATTCAGATGTAACATATATCATTACCTATTTCTTTTGTTCTGAAAGCGAACTCAGTGCTGGTAATATCGGCTGATCTCTGAAGAGTTATATTACCACGGTATTTGGTAAATGGTTTCAATTTATCTATAGTAACAAATGGATTTGAGGAATTATAAGTTCCAAGAAAGTTGGTCGCCCACTGGTCCTCTCCTCGTAGTTGGACCATGTAAGAAGGTCTGCTGCGAAGTCTTCTGCAGTTGGGTTGCCTCCAGTGCATACTGACACTTGTTGGTGTCACATCTTGGACGGGAAGTATTTCTAACGGCATATCTAATTCTGTTTCTGCAAAATAGAAATAAAATACATTAAAAAACTATAACTTGTATTTTTCGTTAACAGTTTGTAAATTATGAGACATTTTCTAAGATTACAATACCTACAACATATCACAGTTTTAAGCAATTCTACCGAAATTAGAATATTGTTATATTCAGCTGTTTTCAAAAAAGTGAACTATAATGGCCTAAGGTCACTGATTGGTGGTTGTGTCCATTGGAATGTTTTCTCAGGTTCAACATATAACAACTCCAAGCAATTCCACCGAAATTTATTTTCATTAGGATTTAAAGAGTCCTTTATTCAAAACATTCACTAACCTCAGTTAACTGTTTAACCTTGATTCTCTCTCTCTCTCTCTCTCCCTCTCTCTCTCTCTCTCTCTCTCTCTCTCTCTCTCTCTCTCTATGTAATTAAGAACAGAAGAGATTTAAAGATTAACATCGTGATTTCCATGTTTAATGTAAGAGGCTTTTTCTAAATACCGTAAATATTGTTTTGAAATTCGGACGGTGCAGCTCTGCGGTTGGCATCTTGCGCATCTTGCGCGCTGTTTACGTACATCTGTTAGCAAGCTATATACGCCATTACAGAAACAATAGACCATGTATACGTTTGTATGTGAGTAATTAAAATTTATAAGCCTTTGTTAATCTCGCCGACTGCCACGTGATTCATTTTCGTAATTCTAAACACACGAAAGCGGCTGGAACCCATCGCCAGATTAGTGAAGTTTACGGAGAAAGCATTATACAGTGTACAAGGTGAAATTGTACGGAAATGGGTTAGAACTTTTAAAGCTGACTACACAACGGCTCATGATAAGGAAGGAAGTAGGCGATCCTCTTTCATCACTGAAGATTTGGTGCAGAAAGTAAAAGAAATTGTAAACAGAAAAGAATATTTACGATCTTGTCATTCACTTTTAGGTTTTCCTCAAGTAACAAGAATTGCTCCCTATGACATTGCGACTGAACGCTTAGCTTATTGAAATTTGTTCTTACGTTCGGTACCGTACAACAAATGTTTACTGGGGTGCACAAAACCAACCTTTTAGTCGATGTGTTATCCCGCCTTCATCGGGTACAGTAAGGAAGGTTATGGTTATTTAAGCAACATTGTCACGCTCGACGAAACATGGGTTGCTTATATTACACCGAAATTGAACCAACAATCCATGTCGTAGCTTCATTCGACATCAAACAAGAAAGTGAAGTTCAATATTCAGCCTGAAAATCATATTTAGTGTGCTTTTTGACAAAAAGAGTGTATTGCTTGTTGATTTATTTGTCTCCTAGTGACACAATAAACTCTATAACCGATTGTGAGATCTTACAAAAAGTGAGTCGTGCAATCCAAATCAAAAGGCGTAACATTCCGTGTAAAGGTATCATTCTGCTTCGTTTTGCTCCACACTCAGCAACCCACACTCAAAATCTGATTTCATCATTGGGTTGGAAATAATATGATGACCTCCGAACCATGAAGGTCGAACACAGGGTGACCACTGCATGTTCCTTCATTTGACGAAACATCTGGGTGGTCAATTCCTCGACGACGATCATCATGCCAAAACGACTCTGTTACAGTGGGTATCAAATCAAACGGCAGATTTCTATGAAGATTGTATTCAGAATCTCCTTGTACAATAGAATAAGTGCAATAATATTGGTGGAGAGTAGGAAAGTAATCTCAGGTACGGGCTTTCATGTAACAAGAAATTGTTACGAACGGTATAGGTCTGTTTCTTCTTTAATTTAATAACGAAACTGGGAGACTGATATGAATAAGATATAAGAAAATCAACAGAATAATATGGTGTACGTAATAATTGCTAACATGAAAATCTGTATCTAAGAAGTGGATGAAAATATGTGATGTTGAAATCAATAAAACTGAAATAACTCTGAAAGGATTAACAATTTTATTGCTAAGTTACTCAACATTTGAATTGGGAGAAAAGAGGCAAAGAAGGAACAGATGTAACCGGTGTTGGAGGAATGTATTGGATTCAAAATTACAATGATTTAACAACAAACAGAATTACGAAAGGACGCAATACCATTAAATATAGAAAAGAAAATTATCAAGGAATGAGAAGAATCTAGCACACTTTTACTTAACGCATAATAAAATATTTAACTTCTGAAAGAGAAATAAGTTGTATGATGATAGTAAGCATAACAATTTGATACAAAATGAATCAGAGGAATCATTAGTCCTTCTCCTTCCAGCTTACAAAGTATTTACTATAGTACAGGGAGCTGATTAGAAAAACATACTTCTGCAAATGAAGAAAAGAGACTAGTTTTAAGAGTACATATAGTACTGCTAATCATGTTTAAGTGGTAAAAAAACGGACGTGAAGTTGAAACTACTGAAAATTACAGTTGTGCGCTTCGACCATTTGCTGCGGGAAAGGAATTCAAATCATTGAGAATACCCGTGTTTATACATGCTTTTAGATCCAGCAGTGTTAAAGAAAAGTATGTAAAAGATACGGACAATATTGCAATGTTTCCTACACGTGAATGATATAAATAACGACAGAAGAAAAGATCGGTTCGTTACTATGGCTTCATCATGTGTGAGGAGTAGAACGCTAGAGCAATTTTTCTTCCTAAAACACCGATACAAAAGGAGATATTCAAAACCACTCTATTTCAGTCGGCGTTTCACTGGTCAAGGTCACCTCTCTTTCTCCAGCTGCTACAGGAAGAAGAGATTCATTTATGTATTTTTTCAGCTGTTACCAGCAGGAGAAAACTCCTACCTTTACAGAAGCCAAACTGAAAGTCCTTGTCCAAGATATTGTTAGCCCGAATATCCTACAAAGTTCAACTCTTCTCCAGCTACTACAGGCAGGATAAATCTTTTTTCTTTCTCTCTAGCTACTATGGCCAGCAGAGATCACGAGTCCATACTAAGGAACATTAAAAGATATTGTATATTTCACTCTTTACAGAAAAATTGTAGTACAGTTCGTATAAACATTTATAATTTTGTAATAAAATCAGCGAGGGAACGAAAACTTTACCAAAAAATAAAGAAAATTACAATATTTAAAAATAAATCATTTACAATATGCAATACTGAGTCTATAGCCTTCTAAAAACCGAGAAACAGACACAATTGGTGATATTATGTTTACTACTTTCTTTCTTCAAAAGTATAGTAGTTTCGATTTTTAATCTAGAAGACAAAGTAGTCCCAAGGTTATTACAGGATTACATCCTATACAGCAAGGATGTATAAGGAGTGTTGTCGAGCAAGCAATGTGTAAGAAATAATGAGTAGTTGAGGGGTATTGCATCAGACATATTAAACTATGGCGGAGCTATTTTCTGAAAGTACATGTTAACTTAGATAGCTGACTTCAGTGAAAAATCTTTAAAATATACTCCGATGGGTTGCCTATAAACATCTAAAATATGAAACTTAGTAGGGTACATATGTATATTCTGGAGACAACTTTCCCCTCAACCCATAAACTACCAAAAATTACAAATCTACCACTGGCCATAGTACTTTAACAAAGAAGGATAGCGCAAAGTGAGATTGGGTAATTGCACTGCACATAGGTATTTATGACATTTAAAAATCAAACAAAATGAACTAAGTATTTTGAATATTTTATATTTAATAAATCATGAAAAAGTGTGTAATTTGTGGAGAATTAAAACAATTCCAAGAGTTCACTAGAAATGGAAACAAGAGGTCTGATAATTGTAAAAGATGTCATAGAGCAGAGAATATGAATAAAGAAATTGAACATGGTTTAAAATATTCTGGACCGTTGTTGGATTATTCACTCTCATCAAAAGAACGAGTGGTTGAAATACATAATAAAATGCTAGAGCATGACTTCATAAAAATAATGTATTTTTTCTTTAAGGATATAGACACACGATTTAAGATTTTAAGACCAGCTACATTATCAGAAAGTAAGTTTGTAGATTCAACATATAACCCTGTAGAATTTACATTACCAGCACCACAAGTTATTTTATTTAAAGATATAATACGTGTTGGTTTCCCACCATATTTTACTAGAAGGAACGAAATTACATCTTGTTATGACTTAAGTAAGGAAAGAAATATTAATAATAAATGTGTTGTATGTGGAATTCCTGCATAATATAATGAGAACTTTTGTTCCATATCCCATATAAAACTTCATGATTGGATACAAAAAAGATTGCCAGAATTTAAAGGAAAGGGATATAATATCACTAACTACAAATCGCCACTAGATGACTAACGTAATTACTAAACCCTTTCTTTGAATAATTTTTTTTTTGCTTTAACATTAGTTGACTGACACAATTTTGACCATATTTTTTTGGGACTAGACTTTTGGTATATGAAAATTGGTTAAAGAGTTGTTTATGTACAGAACTTTATAGTATTTAACTATAAAGAGCTTACATCTGAAATTACACTACACTACACTACATTAGACTACACTTTTATTCTATCTTACAATGACCCCAAGTCAATGTATTTACGCCGTCTCTTAATATATATATTTTATCGTCCGAAGAATCTAATGCTAGCTTATTAACTGTTATAGTATATAGGTCATGTTTACAACTTCTAATGAGGTTTATGTCTTTATACGTTTTAACATTTTTAAATAAGCTTTCTTTATAATCATTAAACTGCAACTCTTTTGATATTACAGCTTTAGTTACTCCTGTAGCCTTTTTCTTTTATTTATTTTCTACTTATAAGCATACATCTTCGCTCTTAACCCAAATAACTCCGTCATTATCTTACCCTTATTCTCATCTTTCATCTTACCTATTACTTTTTTGTTAATTAGTGGTAGTCCATATATGTTATTTTCCTCGTATTCGCTCGTGTCAAATTGATCAATTATATCTGCTATATCTCTGTAAAAGTCATCAGTCTCAATCTCATATATAAAGCTATCAGTAACCATATAACATAAGTCTATATTGTTTCCATATTTCGGCTTCATCGTGTTATAGTGAAAATCATACATTAATAGTTTTGATAGTTCTAATACACTCATACCAACATATATTGGCTTATTAAATGTCAATCGCTCTTTTTCCCATATGTATAGCACACAAATTCTCTGTAAATATTGTTATGTAATCAAAGTTGGGTTTTGCAATTAATTTTTCTACTCTTTGAGGATCGCATTCTAACTGTATAGGTTGCCTCTTTCGAATATTTGCCATTGTTTTCCCAAATACTGAGTTATTCATAAGCTTATAAAAATCTTTTTCAAAATCATTCTTAGCTCTTGTTCTCATGTCTGTATTTAAATCAATATATTTCTTTAACCAGTCTGATTGTTTTAATTCTAATACCCTATGCACTTTCTTTAATTCCATTCCAAGTGACACATATAGTTTTAAGTTTCTATAGTGAATAACATATCTTTCCTTATTATAAAGTGTTAGTAGTTTTGATTGTTTAGATTCTGGTGGACACATGTTTTCTGGAGCTAATGGTAAATCAGAATGTTTGTTGTGTAAATACCTCGGATATTCTAAATCTACTTCTAATATGTAACCAGTTTCTGAGTCATCTGGAATGTTCATTATATCTATGTAAGGTTTAATCCACTTAAAGTCTTTATAAGGCATGTATTGACGCATTGCCCATCCACATTAGTTGTTTGCGTCTAAATATGCTAGGTATGTTGAACGCTCATCTTTATTATAATTTGCTATGTATCTGTTGTTAGCTTTTACATATCTTTTACTATATTGTGAGATTCCTCCTCATATACTTTTTTCTAACATTAGTATTTTATCATAATCAGTCAACATTTCTAAGTTAATTTTAGTGATCTTTAACATTGCATCCCACGATAGACCCGGTGCTGTATAATATCAAGCAGGATCTAATCCATATGCCTTTAAACACACATCTCTAAAGTTTTCAAATATATCTGTTAATTGAAGGATATCTGTTTTGTTATAATGTTCAGTTAAGTCCTCCCCTAACTTCAGATCGAATTCTTTACAAAGCTTATGGCGTTCAGGACTCATTTTTTCCTGTTAATCTGTTTGTAAATTTGTCGGGAGATAATGGAACAGGTTCTTTCAATTTTTCAAATGAAACAAAAAAGTCATATGGATAATCACCTTTAGTATTAACTAAATCAAGTTTATCAATTGGGAAAAAACTTTAATGTTTCTCGAAATTGTTCTGACTTTAAGTTACTAGTTAACTCTGCTAAACTCTTTGACATAAATCTAAATGAATCAACAAATCTTAAATTTATTCCATCTTTTTTTTTGTCCTGCTTTTATATATTTTTCACATGTTATGTACCTTTCCTCATTATTTGCAATCAGTTTAATTTTCTGTGTATCATAAGCTAACTTTCTAATGAATAAATGCGTATCATATCCAGTTAAGTTGTGAAGAAATACGGGAACAAAGTTAGGATTTTTATAGTTTAAATTGCAATAACTGTGAGCTGCACCTCTAAACTTTCCAGTTAAATGATCATGATCTCTTAGTTTTGCTTTATTTTTATTTATCTCATACAAACATTTTCTTAATTCGTATTTCCATTCTTTTATTTTTTCACTCATATCATCTTTATCCTTGTAGAACTCTATTTTCTTCTTTAATATATTTATTTTTTTCTCAACGGCTGGTGGTAAGTAATTCAAGTTTTTCTCACATATATGACAAGTATCTGAATTGTTATATGCTTCTATTTCTTCCTCGGTAAGGGGATTCATATTAACTATCCTTTTATATATTTCCGTAATTTCTATTGCTACTTTTTGTAACATTTCAATAAATACTTTTGCGGCATCTGGACCTATATAACTAACAGGACTTTTATAATCTCCATTTGAATATTTACCATAGCAACAAAAACTCATTGGCTCATGCTTTTGATATTTTACTGTTTTACTACAATTATGCTCTATTTTTAACTTACATAAGATACATTCAGTCAGCAAATATGACAAATGGAACTCTTAATGATCGATTATAGTTTTGGGACTCTATTTGATTGTCATATGATTTAGGAAGTTCTATTTTAACAGCCTCATGCTCTTTACAATATAGCTCATGGTTTTGCAACTGCTTCTCCTTTCGAAAGTGTCTTGTTAAACATCTATCATAAAAGTATAACTTCTCAGTAGGTTTTGTTACTTGACTTCTTTTTAATCGTGATAAGTCTTTTGTCCAACAAAAATGATTATTATTTTGATCATCTTTTATATATAATAAGTTAACATGTTTTTCTTGTTTTGTTTTTGTGATTTGAAGTGGGTATACATTATAGTTCTTGTCATAGCTGTAAACATTGATGGAAATATTACTTCTTCTTTCAAATTTCGGAATATCTTTTAATTGCACTGGAAATTCAATGTTATCACAATACTCCTTTTGCAACTTATTAACAAGTTGTTTATAATGTGAAGGTCTTTGATACTGACAAGTAAACCTTACGTTTGGGTGAATCGAGTTGCTGACGGAGACACATATGAGAAAGTAGTACTAAATGTGGTCAGTATCTCAGTGAAGTTATAGGTGCGAAGCTCCAGGGGTTTAGGAGATATAGCTACCAGAACATTACATGGAAGTACAGAATAGTCTTCATACAGTTGGAGGTAAAAGCTCTATAAGACCTCTTGTAACGACAAAAGATGAATAACAAATATACAGGTACATATTAGGACTAGGGAGAAGTCATATGGTAAGGGTATACCTGACGGCGGCCATCTTGAAATCCGCCATTTTGAATTAAGGTTAAGTTTTTAAAATAGGAATAGGGTCATGTGATACATGATTTAAGACTCGAATTTAATCAGAAGAACAATGGTGACGTTAATTTTGATTTACGCGCAATTAGTAAAAAGTTACAGGGAAATTAAATATTGTTGCAGCATATGTATTAGTCCTTTACCCCACCTTGTAAATTTTGTGTTAATGATAATAATTAAATAAAAAGCAGGTGGATAAATATTAGGTCTATGGTAAGAGTTGCCTTGATGGCGGCCATGTTCAAATCCGCCATTTTGAATCAGACAAAAGTTTTAAACAAAGCGCATAACAGTGACACCTTATTAATAGCAAATTTGCCATAAATCCAACGGTATAACCATTTTTGCTTTATCATTATCCAGCACAAAATTAAATGGGAATAAAGTAATGCAATAGATGACTTCGGGCTAGAAGTTAACCAAAAATAGAATGGTGGCGTTACAATGTTAGTTGTTTGATGCTGTACTTGCACGCCATTTCGTTGTTTTTCTTGTATCCTGTTCACATCTATTTCTCGTTCGCTATTTAAAACTTTAATTCAAAATGGCGGATTTGAACATGGCCGCCATCAAGGCAACTCTTACCATAGACCTAATATTTATCCACCTGCTTTTTATTTAATTATTATCATTAACACAAAATTTACAAGGTGGGGTAAAGGACAAAGGACTAATACATATGCTGCAACAATATTTAATTTCCCTGTAACTTTTTACCAATTGCCCGTAAATCAAAATTAACGTCACCATTGTTCTTCTGATTAAATTTGCGCCTTAAATCATGTATCACATGACCCTATTCCTACTTTAAAAACTTAACCTTAATTCAAAATGGCGGATTTCAAGATGGCCGCCGTCAGATATACCCTTACTATATTACTTCCCCTTAGTCCTAATATGTATCCATATATTTGATATTCACCTTTTGTTGCTACAAGAGGTCTTATAGAGCTTTTACCTCCAACTGTATGAAGACTATTCTGTACTTCCATGTGATGTTCTGGTAGCTGTATCTCCTAAACCCCTGGAGCTTCGCACCTATAACTTCATTGAAATACTGACCACATTTAGTACTACTTTCTCATATGTGTCTCCGTCAGTAACTCGATTCACCCAAACGTAAGGTTTACTTGTGAGAACATCTGTCTATAGGTTTTAAATAGCTTGAAATAGAATATAAGAAACATTTATTGTCTTTATTTTTAATATTAATCACTGCTTTCTTATCTTTAATTGGTTTAGGAAGTTCAATATAGGAAGAAGCTCTTAATGGTACATACTTGTTTAATCTGATTTGTAAATATTTAACTTGATGTAATGTGCATCCTGATCCTCTACCTTCAAATTCTTCCATTTCTCTACGAAGTTTTTGTTTTGCATAAGATATATATTCATTTAAGTCAGTTCATTCTAATATTCTCTCGTTTGATGTTTTGAAATTGCGCTCTTGTATTTCTTTCTCTTTAATATAGTCACAAATGAAAACGAGATTTACCTTAGCAGGGTGAAATTTTAATTCTTCTTTGATTTTGTTAATAGCAACTCTTTCACTTGTATCTAAAAATTTTATTGGGTCTTTATATCCACCTGTGTTTTCAACTTTAATAGTTTGTAAACGCTTCTTGAGTGCAGTTTCTTCTAATTCTATCTTAATTGGTATAGTGCTGGTTTCGGTCCTTCAATTACTTCTTGTTTACATGGGAATATATTTCTAATGTGTCTTCTGCTTTGTTCATCGTCATGTTGTTTAAGAATGTTTATCATTTCTGCCTTTCTTAATCGGGAATATCTTCTGATCCCCCTCTCTTTACATTGTCGTCTTAACTCTATTACAGTAAATTTACTATAATTACTCAACTTATTTACTATATAGAAAATCTTTATCACTATCGTTTTTTATCTTCACCAGATTATTTTTAATCATTTTTGCACTATTTTTACTTCCATTTATCCTAATACAACACTTAACATTGTACACTCCTGCCATTGTCTACATATTACGCGTTGTGTTAGAACACGACTTTCATGGGTATAACCCATCAAAGTTACATATACACATAAAAAAATAAATCATTTTTGTAAACTTACTCATCATCGTCATAATCATCACTACCATATTTATATTCATCATCACTACTCAAATCAGATGTTTTTTGTTGCATTATTAATAATTCTTTTTCCTTTAACAGTATTTGTTTCTCTAATAGTGCTGCTAAGAGTTTAAGATCATGATGAATTAGTTTAAGTCTATCATGCAATAAATCAAAATCTTTCTCCATATTTATTATATAGAAAACCAACAAAAATGAGATAAATTTAAAAAATTTGAGAATAAAAATGAACAGGTGAATATGACTAGTGCTAAGGAAATATTATCTTACAAACCTATATTTGATTGTGTATGTAAACATTTAGATATTGGCGGTTATAATGATGAAGACAAAATAAATTTTAGCGTGTCCATAGGTGTGTTAGATCATTTGTTCAAGAAAGCCACTAAAGAAAAGAACCCATTTCTTATACAAAACACTCTCTATGCAAACGTTATGAATTTGTCTGATGAGATGTTAGATTCACTGACTGATAAACATTGGTTATCTATAGGTTATGATGATTATGAGGTGGAATATAACTATGATCACATTACAGAAGACTTCATACACAAATATCAGGAGAAAGTTATTTTGAGTAAAATATGTTCATGGAAAAAGTTATCAGAAGATTTTATAAGAGAATTAGCTGATAAAGTTGATTGGGAGAATATTTCGGAATGCCGAGACTTATCAGAAGACTATATAAGAGAATTTTCAGACAGAGTTGATTGGAAAGAAGTATCGTTAAATCAAAACCTATCTGAAGAATTTATTAATGAGTTTATAGACAAAGTTGATTTTGATGCTATATCTTATGGAAGCAAACTCTCTGAAGTCTTTATACGAAAACATGCAGATAGAGTTGATTGGTGGAGCTTATGTAGGACTCAGCAATTATCAGAAAACCTTATAAGAGATTACGCTGACAAAGTAGATTGGGCAATGATTTCAATATTTCAAAATTTAACAGAAGAATTTATTGCAGAGTTCAAAGACTGCGTTTATTGGAATAACATTTCAATTTATCAAGACTTTCTGTAGAGTTTATATATGTATTTAGACACTTTGTGGATTGGAGAGTTATAATAAGAAAATATCGTAATAATTCTGATTTAGGTAGTATATTGAATTTAGCATTCGATGTTACAACAGATGGTTTGTTTAATGTTTAACTAATTATCTTTTATGACTATTATATCATAAAAGTCGTAACCTTAATTATTAATTACCTTTAATTTGTTCGAGCCTATGATGGTTATTATTCCATAAAAGACAACATTTATATTTACATAACAACATTACTTTTATCTATCCAGCTATTATGTGAATCATCAAATCCTAGCCATTTAACATATACTTTATCACCTTTCTTTCTTAACACCTTTTCCACCAAGTATTCATCTTTATCTTTCGTCTTTAATAGTTCTGGTTCGTAAAATCTACCTTGTAAATCCTCTTCTTCTAAATCTTTAATTCTATATGTAGGCAAATTAGATGGAATAACTTTGCTAATAACAAATACTTCTGTTGACCAATTAGGTATATATCCTTTCTCAAATAATCCTTTCGACTTACTTATATGAACATGATCACCTAATTTGTATTTGGGTTTAACACGCTTATATTCTTTCTTATACACTTTCTCCAATATTGTTCGCTCATTCTTTTTATTAACTTCTATAGGCTTTAAACCAAATGTTCTATGCACTCTATTATTATACTCACTAACCAATGTTGGTAATATCTCTATCCATTTGTAATTCCCTTGTGTTGTGAACCTTTTCCACATGTTCTGTTTAAGTGTTTTATTAAATCTCTCAACAGAAGCTTTCTTACCACTATAGGTTGAGTAATGATTAATCCTATTTTCCTCCATCAGCTTCTTAAATTCTTTATTGTAAAACTCTTTACCTTGATCAGTTTGTAAGTTACTAGGTTTTCTCGTTCTTAATATGGATTCGAATGCTTCTGTAACATTCTTACCGCTCTTATCTTTAACAGGAACAGCAAACGCATATTTCGAAAATACATCTATAATCGTTAGCAGATACTCATAGCCTTTGTTTAATTTGGAAACGCCTTTTAATACTCCACTATCCATTTCCACAAGATCAGCTTGCCAAAGATCATCGATACCTTTTATAACTACACTTAATCTGTCAAAGTTTTTTCTAGATGGTTTGTGAATTTCTTCTATAATGTCTTCTATAACACCTTTACCATCATATAGTCAATCATTCTTTTTAAAGAATTGAGATTTAGTAACACCGCATACAGAACAAATACCTTTCTTTTGATATCATCTGTTTTTTGATTGTTCGATTCTAATGGTATCTTTCTTCGTATCTGTTAATTTCTTACATTTAACACAATACATAATCATTACTATTTATTGTATAGAAAATCAAGAAAAAAACGATTTAAAATTTATCATTACCAAATACTATACTTTTAATATTATCGTCATCATCACTTGATTCGTTTTCACCTTCATCTTCTGTTTCTATATACATAATAATCAATAATAATTTACCTTCTTTCAAATTAGAATCTTTGGTTGGTCTAATTGTTAACTGATCATACATAATAAAGTGTAATGGAAAACTTTCAACTAAAGCGTCCTTTAAAAGTAAGTCTATAAGATGTTTATTAAGACTTGATTCTATATGCATTAACCTACCTCTATAAAGAAATTTGTAGGCAGCAGCTAAATTATATACAAAAAAGACCGGTTTCCCAAGATCATCATCTGCCAAACGACATGGAAATTCAACAATTTCTTTTCGTGTAAGTAAATTAAACTCTTCTTTCACTGATTCAAGCTGTTCTAATGTTACAACATCTTGTTTATCAATAGCATTAGATACATTAACCAATCTTTTGTTCAAAAATCAACCCAGGATGTAAAAACTTCTCTAGATTCTTCCATTATACTTTTAACATTACCAAAAATTATCCATACTTATTATATAGCAAACGTCCTTAGGAAAGTTCTCTTTCGATGTACATTACAACAAACAATAATTGTCCTTCTTCCATAGCTGAATATTTATTTGGTTTAATTGTAATTATATCGTTCTTGTTAAAGATAAAAGGTAAATTTTCAATCAAAGTATCATATAAATATATCTCTAGAAAGTATTTATCCAAACTTAATTCTATGTGCATTATTTTCCCACTATAGAGAAATTTGTAACCTTTAGAGAGATTAAATATTCTAGAGATTGGGTCTTTAACATTCTTAGTTCTCAATCGATATAATAGAGGTATGGTTTCTTTCTGCATAATCAATTTAGTAGTGTCCATCCTAATATTTTGAAAACCTTCTTTCTTTATGTATGTGTCTTGTAATGTTTCTAATGCATCTTCAAATCGTTTTCTATCGTTCTCTAATTGAGCTTCTATTGATCTAAGTTGACTTACGCTAACAACATCATTTAATTTCCCCAACAATTTTAATTTCTCTTCACTAATATTAACATCACCTTTTCTATCTGTAACATTACCATATATACCAATGCTCATTTATTATACAGAAAATGTCCATCCTAATTTTTCAAAACATTTCTTTAACATATCTATTTGTTTAGGTGAGTGTTTAAAATCAATATCAACATGAACATCATGCTTTTTCAACAGATAGTACAATACACATTTTAAGTTAATAAACAATACTCTTTTCGGATAAAGTTCTTTAAAGGTCTCGTATAAGTTTTCGAAGTCGTTTATAAGTGTTTCTTTTACATGTCGTAAGTTTAATGGTTTTTGATCGGTAACGTGATAGTGTATTAAATAGACATCATCATAATATTTTGTGTATTTATTTTTCTCTAGTACTTCTAGAACATCTTTTGTTGATATTAAATGTTTTGGTATATCTCTAAATTCATCATTTAACACCTTGAACACATCTTCGGGAATAATTCTATCCTGTAAAGCTTGCAAACGAGATAACTGTAACTTAAATCTTTTTATAGTATCATACCATGGTTTTCTTCTTCAAGCAGCTCTCATTTCTTCATTAGTACTGTAAACCCAACCACTCTCTACAGAACAATAATCAGAAAAGTATCCACTCATACCTTTTTTAAATGACTTACTACCACAATCACTGCATTTTAATGGTCTAGAGCTATAATTTGACAACAACTCCTTTAAGGTAATTATTGGGTATAACTTCTTCCGTGTACAAAAATTTAGGTATTAACATTTTCCATAAATCAATAACTGTATGTACGTTGTTTTTACCTTTTAAGTCTATCTTACTAACATACTTAAAATACTGATAAAAATTATAACTAACTAGTGCATCTAGTTCATCTTCATGCTTCTGAAAATAATCTAAAAATCTATTATGTATAGCTTCAATATTTATCTTAAAACAAAACTTTTATGGATATAAACCATAAAAGCATTTAAACTTAATCATTTTAATCATTTTTAATCATATACATAACGTCACTAAAAGAATACCCTTGATTTAGAAGATTTAAAACCTTAACACAAAGATGACCACATATAACTGAATTAAAGTCATGTACTCGTTCGTCATTGTAAAATAAGTTTTCAGTACCAAGATATTGTACTAGTTGTTTAGGAGGAACACCACCATAAGGATCGAACACGTACTTTATGTTGTTGTCTTTCCAATAGCATATCCAATGAGTACCAATGTTTTCTGATTTATCGAAGTTAACTACACCACACTCATTTACATAGGGTTTTTGTGGAAGTTCATCACTCATAAATACACCTCTAAATCGTTTTATCTTTAATTCTCTAACCAACCTCTCTATATCGAAGTTGGTCAATGGTTTTAGTTTTTTGACTTCTTTGGTTTACCTGCTCCTTGCTTTTCTTCCATAGCCATATTGTGTCTTTTTTGTTCTTCAAGTTCTTGTTTATTCTTCTTAGCATCAAGTACAGTTTTAGTAATCGCTGCTGCACCACCTGCTAATGAGCCAACTGCTCCTAAAGCTGCTAAAATAGCCGGAATTGTAAAAATAAATCCACCCATATGCTCTTTCTTAATCTTTTTCATTTGTGCAGTAGTTAAAGTTAAATCCATTCCTTTACCTTCTTTAATTTTCTTAGATTTATCGCTAACTTGTTTCTTTGTTAATACATGATCGATATTTAAATCCTTTAGTTTGTTATAAGGAACACAAGACATACAACCTTTAATAGAACACATCTTCCTATTTATTTAAGAGAAAATCTTAGTTTGTAAAAGTACAGTTGTTGTAGCTCCACCAAAATTAATTAAGGAATCATTCTCATCTGTTACCCTTATCTCAAAATTATCAACCTTGTCTCTAGATATAGGGAAAAATAATGGATAAGTAGGCTCATAATAATACTATGTTTAAACTCGGCATCTGTTTTAAATGATGCTATAATTCCTGTTTCTCTATGTGTGTATTCTGTATCTTTAAGAAACATAGCATCTGCTATATTACAGTGAACATTAATTGTATCAAACGTTATGAAACTTTGGTGCCTTATCTCCAACATGTTCTGTGTTTCTAACTAACTTTTTTTAACTAAAACCTAATACAGTATTAATGGTATCTAAGGTTATATCACAATGCTCGCTAAATATTTTAACTCTATTTTTCTCTCTGTTCTCAGTAATTTTAATATTTTTAAAAGCATCGGCGGAGTATGGAAGATTTGATTTAATATATTCTTCTAATTCTTTTAAACTATATTGACCAGGTTGAACTATGAGTTGTTTTGTAAGATTAGGATGAAGGTTACTACAAAATGTTAGTTTATTTTTCTTTCTGTAATGTTTGGAGTTAAGTATGTTGTGTAAAACCCAACTAGTCCTATACTTAAATAGTTGTTACTGTTGTCTAATTCGTAATAGAGTTTCTTCTTTAAAACAGAAATATCACTCCTTAACTTAAATACCTTAGCCATTTATTATATAATAAATGAATGAGTTTGATTTACCTAGAGATATTCCAAGAGAGAAAGTAATCAAGTTAATAGAAGATACCATTCAAAAGTTAGAATACAGCTTAAAGAAAAAAAGAGAAATCTACGAATTGTTAAATATGCATACTGTACTTTGATTTCGTTATCAGTTATACTTTCTGCAACAACTAGGTTTATTAATATTTGTACCCGTAACAATTTACTCAATATTAACAACGTCTCTTGCAACTGGAAGTGCTATTATAATAGGTTTGTCTTCTAAGTTAAAGATAAGCAAAAGAAAAGATGAATATAAAACCATTGTTACTTGTATTAATTCATTCAAATAACAGTTAGAGATAATAACATTAAATGGTGAAATGGATAACGAATATATCAAAGATACGTTGAATAAGATCAGAGAACAACATATTGTAGGTCCATCTGGGTGTGGTGAAACATTTATATTATTTAACTTCTTATTACCGCCAGGTTGGTTAAACAATAATTACTTCTACATATATTTTAAAGCAAGAATCAGCCAAAGTATGAGCAATTAAAAGATCGATTTGAAAAAGCAGAACTAAAATTCAATAAACAAATAGCAACGTTCTTAAACAGTAATGATTGTATTCTACCTATTGATGAATGTGAAAAATACTCTGTTGTTGTGTTTGACGATTACATTTTAGAGAATCAAGATACTGTTAGAAATTACTTTACGAGAGGTAGGCATAGACATTTAGACTGTTTCTATCTTGCAAAAACATATTCAAAAGTACCTAAACAGCTTGTAAGAGATAACGTTAACTTCCTATCCGTATTTAGACAAGATGATACTAATCTTAAACATGTGTATAATGAGTTTGTTGGAGGAGATATGTCTTATGATAAATTTAAAGAGATATGTTCAAAATGTTGGCAAGAAGATTATTGTTTTATAGTAATTGATATGACAAGGAAGGTAAACAATGGTAAGTATAGGAACAAGATAAAACACTTCTTAAACGTTTGACGTTTTTTCACGTTTATTGACGTTTTTCTCGTTTATTGAGGTTTGTTCGTTTTTTGACGTTTGTTCGTTTTCTATATAATAAATGGATGAGAAAGAAATTAATAAGAATATTAAGTTAAAGGAGTTCTTGATAAACGGCTTCAAATCTTGGAAGAAAGAAAGAGCAGGTATATACGATAAATTTAAGACACAAGAACTCCTTTAGCGGAGGATCGTGGAGCATGGAAGCTTCTCAGCTGCGGCAAGTGACCTGCCAATAAAGGCAGAATACCTATGATGAAGAACAGCCTGTAATTGATGCTATTCAAAACTTCGGAAGTGAGATCAAAGAAATAGCAGAACAAAATAAAAATCTAATAACTGAACTTGTTCCAGCTGTACATAAGACGGCTTCAATAGATCCTAGTCTACTAGAAAGACCTAAAAAGATAACTTAGATAACTTATGATAGTTTCCCAAGTAGTAGTGATACGCCTATAACGGGAGAAGTAAAACAAATGAGAAAACAAATTAAAGACAAAGTTGAAGGAGTAGAATCCTTAACAACAGCGCAATCATTTGGTAAGATTGCAACAAAATATTATAGTAAAAGAAATGATAGTGTGTTTGGAATAAGAGATGTAGAAAAAGATGGAAAAATAATAAATAAGATAGGAAATTTTGAAGTTAAAGTCAGTGGTGATGATTTGATAATTAATGGTAAAACTTATAAAGGAACAGAAGGTTTATGGGAATTGTTAACGATGAATAATAATAAAACCATCGATGATTATGATGATGACGATTTTGAACAGTACAAGGAAATAATAATAGAATCAGATGCTGCCTTCCAAAAATATAATCGAGATAAAAAGAGTAGCATCTAATAGAAGTTCTAAGTACATTAATATTATCAAGCCTATTTGGGATGATTATATTAAACCAAATTTACCTCCAACTTCTAAAAAGAATACGACACCTAAAAGGACTGGTGAAAGAATTAAACAATATACAGAGATACCTAAAAAAATATATATGGATGGATGATGTGAGAAAGTTAATTGATCGTTTAATAGTTATAGATGGAGAAGAAAAGGCTTGTAATAATAACTTTTATAATGAGAAAGTAGGTATAGTGAGTATGATTAATAATAAGCTTTCACAATTTATTCTTAATGATCCGAAAGGTATAGGTTATTTGATTAAGATCTTAAATACGTTACCACCACGATTCTGGAATGATGAGAAGCTTGGAAAAGGACTAATGAATAAGATTTTAAACATCAAGGGGATACCAGAGTTACATATTCCAGGCTTCAGATTTTGCGGGCCTTTGACGAAGCTTCAAGAAAGGTTAGAAAGAGGTGATGAAGGTATTAACCCATTAGATGAGGCTTGTAAGGAACATGATATATACGACAGAGACAATAAAGATACAGAGTCAAGACATATTGCAGATAAGGAACTAGAAACTAAAGCATGGAAAAGAGCGTTTAGTAGTGACGTATCAATTGGTGAACGATTAGCTGCTTTTGGAGTTGGTACTGCTATGAGTGCTAAGGTTAAGTTCGGATGGGGATTATAAGTTTTTTAATTGTTATTATGTATGATTTTTTTATGTGTACATCCCATAAAAGCGTTGTTTCAAGATTTTATTTATAATAATGGATAGTATTGAGAGTTACGAGTTACAGAGTTTTAAAACTAACACAAGAACATTTAATAATTTGAATGAAGCTAACAAAGATATTGAGTTTGATTGCGATGTGGGGGATGGGTTCATACATCCACACAAAGCAGATTGTCATATGACTATTTAAGTTGTTGGTGCATCAGTTGGAGGAACTTTTGGTGCAAATGATACTATAAAATTTGTAGATAATTCTTACCATTCTTCTTTTCTCAAATTGAGGTTAGAAAGCATGGAGTGGTTATAGATAAGATTGAGCTACCAGGAATAACATCTACAGGTATTGGAATATTAAAGATTTCCAAACCAGATGTTGAACATCTAAAACAAGCAGGATTTGAAACAGATGATAAACTTGGTCTACGAAAGGACTTTAGCGTTTTGTACCCATTAAGATTAATTCCAGGCTTTTTAAGTGATTATAAAAAGGTTATGTGGAAAGGCGGATTGAGAATAACATTTACAAAAGCTAATAACAATAACGATGTCTTATACAAATGGGCTGGAACAGAAGCAGGTGCAACAGCTCCTCATGATGGAAAAATAACAATAAAATGTATGGAGATAAGAATGCCCATTGTTGAATACGAATCTAATTATGAAAGCCAGTTAAAGTTGAATATTCTTAAAGAACCTAAAATCATGTTTTCATTCCATACTTATCAATGTGTTCAGAAGACTGTTGTAGGTTCTTTCTTGGAGTTTGATGTTACTACTCAATTTAATTCTAGACAATTTGATATGCCTGATTTCGTAGTTGTAATGTTTCAAACTGATAGAAGTGGTAAACAAACAGCAGATGCAAGTAAGTTCGATCATTGTAAGGTAAAGAATATCTATCTTAAGAATGGAAGAAATGAGGTATTTCCAAAAGAATCAAGAAGCAGATATTGCTAACAGGGATTATTTTAAGATGTACGAAGATTATACTGCATTTAAGAGAATAACATGTGGTAATACCGAAATATACTATGATCCTAAAGAGTTTATAGATAACACACCAATGTATGTGATTAATTGTAGTAAGAGGAAGAATGTATCGGTAAATGAGAGAACAAACATAAAGATTGTAGTAGACTTTGCAGAAGCTGTGGCTGCTTATACTATATGTTATGCGATTTTAATTGGACAAAAGAACTTTACATATGATCCTAAGAATGAGAAAGTAGTAGAAGAGTTTTAGATAGTTAAATGTATGTTTGTATTATTTTATGAAAATTTTTCCATAAACGAAATTGATAAAAAATGATTAAAATATTTTTGGTGAAGATAAAAAATTGAAGAGTGTTCATTGACTTTCTATATAATAAATACGATGGCGAGTCATGTTGAGGTTTTAAATAAACTTGGAAGTCTTGAACAAAAACAGGTTATTGGATTAAGAGAATTAGAATTAAATGTAGAATATAATATTGTGAAAATGTAAAAGATTAAAACTAAGTTTGGAAAGAACATTTTAGTTGAGTGTGAGGAGTTTAAGGTTTTTCTTCCACCTAGATTTACAAAACACTTAACAGATAAAATGATTGATGAGATCGTTAAAAATGGAATAAAAATCAAATACACTGGTCTAAAAGATAATTATCCACTGATGAGCTCTGTATGTAAAATTTCAAATGAGGGGGGGCGGTTTTATGAATTTCTCATAAAACGGACATTTTCCTTATAACAAATAAGCTATGGCTAGTTATTTGAACAAAAGAAATGACGTTAAAGCATTGAGATTCCTTCGCATAGATGAGTTAGAAGAAAGTAAACTGTACGAGATAACATTATGGAAATTGATTCAAACACAGCGTTATGGTCAAAGAGTTTTAGTACATTTAGATGAGAAATATAAGCCGTTATTACCACAAAGGTATAATGACGATACTGAGGAAGTGTTGAAAGATATGAAAAAATATAAGCTGTTTGTTAAGTATGAAGGTTTGAAAGATTTAGATAGTGGTTATAAAATACATCAGTTTTACTTTAGAAATGAATCCAAAAAATAGCAGAAGATTCCATTATCAATATCCGAACTTCAAATTTTAAGTATGTTTTAAGTGTATAAGTGTTTTAAGTGTTATAAGTGTTTTTATAGTATCAAGACAATAAAAAACTAAGACCTTTGGATATACAGAACGCAATACCATTTGAATTTTCAAGATATATGTACAAATAAGAAAGTTATTTGAGTTTTTTGTAATTATATCTTTAACGTTATGCAACCTACAAGACATTCGATAGATAGTAAATTTATTTCTCTATTGATTGCCGTTTGAGTTTAGAAAATCGGTTAAAAAGAACGAAGATATAAAAAATTCAAAATTTCGGGAATTTTTTACGGGTTTATTTCTGAGTTTTCTGAAAAATGTTATTCTCCAAAAAAGTCTTAGAATTATATGTAGATTATGCTAGTATTTTTTGTTTTTCAAATATCTGAATTATTACTTTTTTGCAGTGTGCTAACTCAATTTTTTTCTGAAATTTGCCAACTTTTTTATTTGATGAGTTAGCATATTATAACTATGGAGGGGTGAAACTATCCTCTTAAAAATAGTTTGGGTAAACACTATAATATACGTTTTAGAACTAGATGCTAACTCTGTCGACAAGGATGCTAACGGGGAAGATGCATTCGCTTGAACACTGATCGTTACGAGAGAAAAGTTGAGCGAAGAATGCTGCGCCGGAGCTATGCTTAGCTGTTAAATCCAATGTTAAGTATATGGGAGACCAAGAATACAACGTCGTTACTTCGCTGTTAGTCATTCTCTCTCTGTTTCTATTGCACAAACCTCTCTGTCGTTCAGAGCTGGTACTGGAATCGTTCAAATGAATCTGTGACAGATCACCTGTTCCATAGTAAATGCTGCAATTCTTATATTCTTTCTCATTAAATTTTTAAAACTAATTGTTAACAGATTTTCACGATTCAAGTGTCAAATGAAAGCTTATAAAATAGAGATTAAGATGCAATAAATATGTTTTGTGTACGATCCAATTGTAATATTTTAGATATAAGTTTTTATGATTTTAAATATAAATAGGTCATAAAAACCTATGCGATCTCACTTTGGGTTATCCTAATGTGTTAAAGTACAATAGTTAGTGGTGGCTTCGTAATTTTTTTGGTAGTTAGGGATGGAAGGGGGGAAAGTGTCTGCAGGACATACATATGTACCCTACTAAACTTAACGGAATAAAACAATCATCGGCCGTCTACGACGACGCGATGAACAGATACAATTTTCTAAAGGATTAACTTGTAAAAGGACGAAAGAAATTACATGGGTTGTGGTATAAGAAAAGCTAGCTTCAAAGCAAAAGCACTGAAATGGTATTATTATTATTATTATTATTATTATTATTATTATTATTATTACTATTATTATTAGTTCAAGTCTGAGTAAAATACAGTTCAACACTGCATATAAAACATTTGACTAGTTTTTGAATGTCTCTGGGACTATGGCAAATCTTGTCTTTATCTGTTTGGTCCATTAAAAGTTTGTCGTCAACATACTTACCAGATATTTGAAATGAATGTCCTCTTCAAGTGCTCTTTCTTGTACGCTTCTATTGGGTATTAACATGACTCTCGATTTTTTTGCGTTGATCCTCATTCCATAATTTTTCCCTGTCCCCCGCTAAAAGAATTGGTTAAACAGCAATCTACTTGAAATACATATATTTCATTTCATAGTGGAATATATATTAAACATTTAAGGGAAAATAAGAAAATACCTCCTTCAGTAGTTGCAACAGCTAGTTGCACAGGAACTCCATAGTCTACAGTGAATGCCCGTATTCTGACCGTATAATAAGAGTATGCAATCAGGGATTCCAGTGTTATTTCAGTATCAGTTGTATTCTGTATGCCATTTGATGATTCGTCGATTTCATCACTATCACAGGATTGAAAGCCAACATGCTAACAGAAAATAAAGAAGACAATGTATTACAATTAACAGTAAACATATTCCCTTAAGGATAACATTCCCCTGTAGTTAATGACACCCTGTAAATCACTAACAAAAGTAATGTTTAGAGTAGTACTGAAAGATACTACCATGACTGAGGCAACAAAATTATTTAGATTTCCATAGGTTAATTATCTATTGGTCTGCTCGAGTTTATTATACGAGAGATTCCTATGACTCCCTGTACATTTTGCCAGGTGAAGATTGGTGCATGTCAAAAATTTGAAACCAATACATAGGACTAATATTCGTATATTGTAGAAATTATGAAATTTAAAATTTATTTCGGTAATATAAACCAACGTATGCACTTCTGTAAGCTCAGAGCCTCCATTTTATTATCTCGTATAGTTCAAAATTACAGAATATATATATATATATATATATATATATATATATATATATATATATATATAACTAACTCTATGGCCTATGGAACCCGGAGGTTCAATGCCGCGTTCACAAAAGCTCTCCACTGACTTCTATCCTTAGCTAACTGCATCCAGTTTCTACTTTGTATTCCTATCTCTGCGAGATCCATCTTAATATTATCCTCCCATCTGCGCCTAGGTCTTCCTAATGGTCGTTTTCCTATGGGTCTTCCAGTCAAGACTTTGAAAGCGTTTCTACTTTCTTCCATTCTAGCTACATGGCCTGCCCACCTAAGCCTCCTAGACTTGACGACCCTAACAATGTTGGGTAAACCGTATAAACTATGTAGTTCCTCGTTATGAAGTTTCCGCCATTCCCCATTCTCGTTCCTATATATATAATGTTTTCGTATTACTCTAGCCTCTTTCATTGGCGTTTATTGCATTTATGGTCAAATGGGCGAGTATACATGTCAATTCTCTTTCACAAGACATGAGTACATTAACACAACCTATTCAAAGTTTACGAAGGGAACGGGATTTTCACCTAAACTGTTATAAGAGACCTTATTATATCTTATGATCATATGAATGAGTAAAGACATTGTATAAGTTCGTATTTGGACACTTTTCTTTGTTGTAATCTGATTGATTGATCCACATCTGTAACTTCAAATCTTGAATTTGAAACCTGATCGGTAACCATTGGATCCTATTGATGTAGATCAACAGATTAACACTTCCAATCGTAAGATTGTATTTAGAATTCATACTCTAAGGTCATTGGTAGATAAGTTATTGTTGGCTCAATTTGATTGGCTAATAGGTTTTATATGTTTGCTTATATGTAAGAAAATTTTCATCTGAGAACATTCTGTTTAAATTAAACATTTTTAATAATTTGGAAACGTTTGAACATTTCTATTGCAGTTACAACTCACAATCTAAGGTCTTTGACGAAATTTATAAGGAATTCTAACCTAATATGAAATTATTAAAACTTATTCATAAACAATAATATTTTGACATAAGAAACATTGCGTTTGTAGTAGTAAAATCTAGGCTAAAATGATAGAAGTAGTGAATAATTCAGAACCGTTTTTTAGTAATCGAATAGTTGTAAATAGATTTGGTTTGAAGAATAGCTGTGAAAAGTTTTAATTCAATATTTTTCCTTTTAAGTGTTTTTTTCCTGAAGAATGTAGTTATGGATTTCAAAGTGAAATTTAACTTAGTGCATAAAAAGCAATTATTAAATCCCAATAATATGCACCATTAAGAATTTCGCACATTGAATTTAACTATAACTCATACTTCGAAATCTTTAGCTAAAAGTTACTTAGGATGTAATCTGATTGGTTAATTGCTTCAAAATATTTGTTTATACCAATTCTCGAAAGCTTTCATTAAAAAGTCATTGGTTTAAAATATGGAATTATAGATACAAATCACAACTGAATGTTATTCTGCAAAGTTATTTTTAATACAATAGGTTGTTTGATCAATTCTAAGTCTCTGGGTAAATTTTCAAAAGAGATCCAATATTTTGTTATACACACTGTTAGAAATTTAATCTTTAATATGAGAATGTTAGTTTAAAAATTTTAATATTTAAAATTTTTGTTTAAACATTTTGGTTAAGATTTATCTCTTTATTCATCTATTTCGTATCTTTTGTATGGACATCTGTGTTTAATTTGTTTAAGTTTCAAAATGTTTGCAAAGTAAAAAATGTTGATAAAATGATTCAGTTTGAATAGTATTTTCCCTTCTTTTAAATATTTTTTGAAAAAGAAATAGTTTTAAAATAGTGTACCTTTCACTACTTAAAAATCTGTAGTCACTTAAAGAAATACAAAAGATAAGCATTAGAACTCTTTAAAACTAAAAAGAATTGGCAAAACTGTTAAGAAGAATTTCATCAACGTGTGGAATCGCACATACCAAATCAAATTTATGCAACCTTAGCAGAATTGTAACATATTTAGTTATAATTTATTTTGATGCATTTTGTTTATACTTGAAATAAAAATCTCAAAGTATTTAAAATTACAATTTCGTATGTAAGCTTTGCAAATGCATATATTTGGTTGTTTAATCACATAAATCAGTGTTAGGAAAAGGAATATATTATTGTTTATATTGATGTTTCGCACTTTTCTCCAGTTTTTCTCAAAGTGTAATTTTAATTCAAACTTACTTCATCTCAAGTCTTTGGCAAATTCTAAGTGAAAAATTAATGTACTCTCATGTCCAAAATTATTGTCGGGTGTCTATAAATATATTGTTGTAGGAATATAATACGATAATGAATTCGCCCGGTATTTCTTATAATGGTAGTATGTGTATAATCGGCAAAGACATGTATGTGGAAAATTTTATGTCAAAAGAACAGTAAATAAGAACAATAAAACGAAAATAAAACTTTCTTGTCCATTTAGAAACATTTTGTTTTACTGATTCTAATTTTCATATTTATAATTCTTTTCCTATGAAATTTACCACAAATATATATATCCCGAATATACACATAGTAGCAGTATCAAAAGTATCCTGTAACATCATTATCAAATTGTATTCTTACAAGAAGACAGCTATAGATATGCGACAATCATTTTGGACATGAGTGTACATTTTGCCAAAATAAGCTTTTTATCAATGCATGTTTGTATCCAGGAACAGTGGCAGCAAGTTTCAACCAATTTATACAAATGTTGAAAGATGTACAGCACATATTTTCCAAATTGTTCCTACTCGGAAAATAAATTTGTTTTCCAACACACTTTACCGGAACGTTTCGCACTCCCCGACGCAATTGGAAAATAGATCCAGTCTGTTCGTAACAGACACACAATATTGCGAGGCACATGCATTGTATTTTCTTATTTAAAAGCATACGCGTTTGCACAAATTATTGCATGTAGTACCAGTTTATAGTTTGTATTGAATAATTTTACAAATTTTACAATTGTTACATCCATTTCACTACGAAAATAACCAGTAATATCGTTAAGTAGAACAAGTAGTGATTTCTACTCTTGAATGTTCTATTACACACAAACAGGCATATTCAGCCAAATGTAAAGATTGAAATTAGGTAACACGAATACCAATAATCAAATGCTTCGTTTGCCATGTATTTACTGGATAGTGATTAGCAAACAGGAATTATTCGTAAATTTTAACGTACGTATTACCAATCTTCCTAATCAGAATTCTCTTACACGAATGACCTCATAGTGAACTAGATTGCAATTCCATCAGTGCTGATAATATCATGCTTGCGTAGTAGAATTGGTCATCACTGTCAAGGAAATAGAATGTTACTGATGTAAAATCCAAACAACGCAAACAAAAATACAGAGGACAATGAAATGTGGTGAAATTATACGGAATATGTATTAAATCGAAATCGATAACTTCATACTAATCCTTTGCAGAATAAGCATACAGACCTGATGTTTAAGAAGCTTAGTAGTTCTTTTGGATTTATGGCTTTATATCTTCAGATTAAGAAATGTTTTATCCTTTCTAAGAATTATCAGTAACCATACTACAAAATTGTAGGAATAGATTATTTAATTTAAGGCTCTATAAGCTACAGTAAGTTTTAATTTAGTAATCGTCGTAAATGATTTTAACAAATGACGTGTGTTTAGAAGAAGTAAGCAAGTAGCCATGATGCCATTATAATGAGTATTATTTCAAACGATGCTTATATATATATGAGAATCAGAATCTACAGAATATGATAACAGATACGATACAAATCAGCTAACGTTGTAATAAAATTGTTCTGACATTTATGAAGCATCATGAGGTTGGAATTCTTATAAGCAGTGACGGCCGATATTTTGTACTAAAGAGTTCCGATGCTTTTCATACTCTTGTAAATTATTTTACATGATCTTGAAATTTTTAGGCAGTGACAAAATCTTAAATAAGCTTTTCTAAGATTTTAAAACAAACGTTTCAACAAGTGCACACAATTTTCAAACTAAAACATTTAATAAGTTGTTTTCAATGAGTGCAAATATTTTATTTTATTTAAAAAATAATCAAAACAGTCAAAACTGTAACAGATAATTACATCAAAATTTTGAAACTGAAAGTTTCAAACCGAAATCTTGAAGTCAAATATTTCAAACTAAACTCTTTGAAGTCAAATATACTAAATTAAAAATTCTGAAAGAAAAATTTCTTAATCTCCATCTCCCCAACGTGTGGCACTTTTGAGGTACTCTGTCATAATTTTGAACCCATTTTACTCTTTAGGAGACAAACTTTAATCAAGTTGATATGATAAACAGACGGTATGAGTGGGGTATAACCAGGCGTGCCCATCCCCCCCCAAAGCTGATGGCGCACTCCCCCAAAAAACTAATAATCTCTTTCCTTGTCAAAACTCAAGTCTTCTAAAAACAATTGCCCAGTGTAGCAATAGTTTTTATAGTACTAGTAATTGTTTTTTTTGTTGTTTTATTTCCTGTAGTAGTAGTAGGGGGCAGTAGTAATTATAAAAATGGCATTACTTTTATTAGTAGTCTTGGTAGTGTACAATACTAAATATGTTCTATAAGGATATTGAAGGGTATAAAAATTTCTACACACTGTGTATGGCTCAGGTATTCTTTTTTTTTACAATTAGTAGTATTATTTTTTTCTTTACAAAATATTGATGTAATTCCCTTGTACATGAAAAGTAAGACGCAAGTTACAAGTTATTGAGTTTGATACCAAAAAAAATGTTATCCTCGAAATTAGCCTACAAAAAGAAGTGATATCCAACAAAAAACATTCCTGTAAAAGAGCCAAGTACGAGTAGCCTTAAAAAGAATTGAAATCACAAAAATAGGCGCCAAGTTCTGGTGGACAACAGTTACAAACACTCAAGGGCTCACTTCAAATTTAGATTTGAAACTTGGCTGTTGTCTGTATGGTTACCACTAGCTCACAATTATGTCAAACTACTTTATAATTTTCAACAGACAACATAGGCAAGTTTCAAATCTAAATTTGAAAGTGATTCCTTGAGTGTTTGTAACTGTTGTTCACCAGAACTTGGCGCCATCCTTTCATATAGCAACTTGCGCGGTACTTCATTCATAGAGTTTCTAAGCAGGGGTAGGGGGATTCATTGTCGAGATTAAAAAAAAAATCGCATCGTGTTCCAATGTTATTCTGACGACAGCAAAATTACTTATTCGACATTAGAGTAAAATTCTTCCCCAATTTTTTTATTCCCCCCAATTTTTTTCCTCGATGACACAACTTGCGCCATTCATCCGTCCTGTGGGCGGCCCTTCTCTCTTAAAACGAACCAACCTTTCCTTTCATACGACTACTTGCGCGGTACTTCGTTCATCGAGTATCGAAGCAGGGGGTACGGAGGTTCACCCCGCGAAATTTTCGAAAATTAGCTTCTCAAAATCGTGTTTTAATGCTATTCTGACAGTAAAATTGCTACTTCGAAAGTAGAGTAAAATCCCCCTAAAATGTTTCTGAATGGCGCAGCTTGCGCCAGACATCCCCCGTGTGGGCGGCCCTGGGTATAACGTTCCGGAATTCATTTGAAACGGTTCCGTGTTGTGGATTTGTGTATAGAATAAACATATAAAATATTATTGAGATTGCCTTTAGCAACAATACTGAACAAACGTTGACCTTTCCATATAAGATTACACTTGTATTAGATTTAAAAAGCAATTGGTCTTACCTTATAACTCACTTCATACAATCGTATTATGCCATTTGGATTTGTTGGGCGAGACCATTTAATTACTATTGACGTAGAAGAAGCGTTTGCAACATACGCATCTATGATATGATCTGGTGCTGTAAATAATTCATACATGTAATAATTCAATTATTAATTTTAAGGACTTACATCCTTGTATTCAAAGTAGAATAGTACATAAGCACGCATACAATATACCGATACCTATTCCTGATTTCAGATTTCAATTACGTATAAGATTAGTTCCATCTTCGCAATCTTTGTGATGCAGCATACATACTGCTTACATATTAACAATTCCTGACTATTTTTAATCAAGCCGCTAACCAAGTATTTTGAACATTACTAATGTTAAAAAGTGCGTAAAACTACTAAGGTCCGAAAAAAAATTACTACCAGTATATCAACATCTTTTAACGTAATTGTAAAAACAGATATTTTCATTTAGATTGGCATCAAACATATTAGATAAAATCGCGGAGAGACTTCCGACATTCCACCCCAAGGTACAACATTTCAGTAGAAAAATTTACAAATGCTTTGTAACACGGCTCCGTGACAGTTAAAAATAATGTGCTATATGTGGGCAATTTTGTTAAATACAACATATGTAAATAGTACTGTTTGCGTTACAATATACTTTTATATAATACGTATTATGTCATATTATGTAATATTATATATTATTAGTCTATATGGTTTGCTTCTTTTGTTCCTATAAACGAAGTTTTAATGCTTTTTCCTTTTCCTTTCAGGTTATTTCAGTTAATCTGAACCTGCATTAATCCCATCAACTTATAACCAAAAATTAATCAATAATAACCAGGTTTTACTGTAGTTCCTATGTGTTGTCGTTTTGTACCCTCCCTGAAGATAAGTATAACTTTTTTTGGAAAGTTGAACAACGAAAAAATTGTCTGGTTGATATCCTGGGAACGGTTATTTATGTGCTCTACCTTAGAAAACGGAACTGAAACTGCAAGTTCTAGTTGAAGTTGAACTAGACTACTCTACCTAAAGTGCGTTACAAGTTAACCTAGAGTTATTAGTACTTTAAATAACGCCCTCGTAATACTCTAGATGAGAATGAAAAGAAATTATGAACTATAGAGTTTGAGAAAAAGTTCTTAAACTTCGATTCAATAAATCAATTATTAATTAACAACTTCACTCATATCTTCTTTTGTATCACATAGTAGGACTGACGTTAAATATTGTAAATAAAGATATAAATATCTGTCTATATGTCTTTATAAATGAAGCATAAAAGACTCTTTTATTTCAGAATTCAAAAGATAAATTGTTGCTTGACTATTTTGATAGAATTAATATAAAAACGAAGGTTAACTTTAAATAAATATACACATTTCTTCATAGAAATACTAATTAAACTTTCAATGTAGTATGTCGTTGACACTAAAGAGTTCATTTCCCAGGAAAGAAGCTACTAATCTTAATGTAGAAGACTCTGTTTCGACTCCGCGGATGTTATGTAACTCGTGTGAAATCAACACGAGTAGCTGAAATAAACCTTTTTTTGCATTGGAGGAGTAGATGAATCAAAGATATTTGAAAGAAATATGAGAAGTGCATTTCCAAAACATGTTATATCCACAAATGTCCGATTATAAATTGAATATGGAAAACTAAACTATTGAACCTCTTTTGTTAAATTTTGTAGTTATTTTTTTTGTCAAAACATCAATTTCTCATCTTAATTTTGTTTAAAATATCACTTACCACAGTGTTTCAATGTAGAAAGCTATAGCTGTATGCCTTTCTGAAGAATTGTACCAAACTGACTTAGCATGTTTTGGAAATATGAGAAAACCATCCTTCAACTAAAATCCATATTTGAATTTACGTTAAATCACAATATCAAATGTCGATACAGGTACTAACAATATACATTTTTTTCAAACGGTACTGTTGATATATATTTTAAATATCTTACCTCGTTTATAATACGCATTTTCATTTATATGTAATAGTAGAAACCAAATGAAATCCAATTGCACACTATGTCCCACAAACCGCTTCAATTGATCAATCTTGTGAATTTGTATAAGAGACAAACATAAAAAGTGTGTCCCTCCTTTAAAAGCAGAGTATTCAAAATGCAAGGATACAGGTTCAAATGCTTTCCATGTTGAATTTATAGAACAGTGTTTTAGCTCTCTGTGTTGAATGACGTAAAGTTTACCTACGCTCTTAGAATAAACATATTAATAAAAATCACTTTTAGAGGTACATAGTATCTTCAAAAAAATTCATTCTAAACCACTCAAGGGTTTGAAATTTTATAGTGGATAAACATACGAGCGTTAAGCTTTTACAATTAAACGTATTTTTATTTTTACACATATTAGAAATTTGATGTTTTCTATCATCGGGATTATATGACAAGTGGACTTACATTTTAGAGGTGGACCAGAATTATGAGGTTCGACTGGGATTGATAACCGTTTTGCCCGGTAAAAGGTGTGTTTGCTAACATGTCCTCGACGGAGTTTGCATGTTTTATTGTTTGGAATATTATTTATAAATTATCCATATTAACAATGTCTTATTATTTAAAAGGGGAATTAAGTTTCGCCAGGCGACTGTGAACAGAGATGGGGATGCAAGGCCAAAAACAGCCTGTGACATTAAAGATGAGACGTGCCTTTACTTTTTCCACGTAAGAACCATGTGCATAGAGATATTTCTCTTACCAGCCTACACGTTTCAAAAGCCCTTCCAGAAGAAATCATGGTTCTACAGACCTTCTATGACTTCAGCATTCCCTCCAAAGCCTCTGCAGCAGAGAATCTTCTTCAAAGAAAGTCAGTGGGTGCGAGAGCAGGATTGTGTGGCGGATGGGCAAGGCACTCCCACCAAAGAGATGCAATATTGTTTGCGTTCGTGTCGCTCAGTGTGGTCTGGCATTCTCACCCAACAACACAACCCCAGCTGTGAGTCCAGGTCGCTTGTTCAGTAGTGTTGAGTTGATTTTCAATTTATCGTCCCTTTCAGCAGCGACGCTATATGAAACAGTACTTAATGATTAACATGGATTCCGAGCCACAGTTTTTCCCCGAGAACCGAACATGGTTCTCCCGCGTAAGCTAATCGCTTAGTCACAAAGGAGCTCGGCCGCTTATGCAGATTTGCATCCATCAATTTCGACAGTGTTTGAGAGAACCACGCAGCAGTAATGGTTTCAACTTCTTAAAAGTGCAGCAAGACAATCCCTTAGACGTCCCAAGACACTGTTAGTAGCAGTTTCCCTGCATAGAGCGTCGTTTTAAACTTTTTGCTTACAGGTGGTGATAGAGGTTTCAACTTCATGTGACCTCGGTTCTACAGTGAAATGGTGGACCAACGCTTCATCCCCCTCACAATCGGGAACAGAATGTCATTGAAATCACTATGGTAAGGCACGAGATGGTCTAGGCTGACGCCCATGCGTTCATACATGTAATTCAAGGTCAGTTTTTGTGGCGCCAACCGTGCTGACACTTTCCGATAGCCAAGTATGTCGTGGATGATCTAATGAGGTCGCGCATGTCCGATTCCAGGTTCCTCTGCTATATTTTTTATCGACGTTGGTACGCCGGTTTGCTTTAATCATGTCGTTCACCATAATGACATGCTCACCTGTAGTGACTGTGCACGTCCATCTAGGTATCTATGTGCCCAGCACTTGCTCCCGCCCCTCACTCAATCGGTGACAACATCTCCGCATCGTTTGTTTCGACATCACATCATGCACATAGAATTTTACGAGGCGGGTATGGATTTCTATTCCCGATACTGTACGTGGCCATTCATGGAAGACAACCACTCCCCCGTCCTTCTTTGACCGCGACACCAAAAAGGGCCTTTTCTTCATAGGTACGTCCTTGCAATACTCTACCTAAATTTACATGCGGGTTCTCTTTTAGAAAAGCTGATAATAGTCGTATGATTTTTGCTTAAATAAAATGAATAAGGGTATGGAAACTGAATCAGATTCCAGAGGTTAGAAGTTCAGACCTCCGACCCTACTGTTAACGCACAGTAAAAACTGAACAATGAACAAAAAATAAAATAAAATAAAATAAAATAGTTAATAAAAATCCATGTGATCTCCTTTCTCCTTACTATTTCCATGACTTTGGAAAGATGTAAACGAAATTAATTATTTAAAAATCATAATTAGCATAATTAGATCTACTATGATGTCAGAAAGCAAATGTCAATTAAGATAGGATGCAGTCTGCCGGTACCACCTTGTCTCGCAATGAAACACAGAGGATAAAATATACGTCCCACTCCCACCCTTTTGAATTCACTTTTGCAATCTTCTGTCCATTTCGTTTCCTGGTAATGAAGATCCGTTAGCTGTTTCATACTTCCTTTTGTAATTTGCGTTGCTTTCGGGAGTTATGGACGAGACTTCTTCTTGTGAGCTATCCTGACTGTAGGTATGAATTTCAGCTCCTAGGCGAGCTCCTTGGGCTAGTTGGAATAAGGGGACACGATTCCGAACCTCTCCACGGACATCTTCTTGTGATTACTGTTCGTAACATTGTGAACTTTGTTTCCCTGAATCCCGATCATAACGTTTTTCTGTATGGTGGGATGATACACATCCATACTCCAAAATATAAACAGTAACTTCTTTTTTGTGACACTGGATGCTGTATCTAGTAAAACAGTCCCGAGTTATATATTTTTATCTGCGTTGTATTCTTATCGTTGTTACCTTGATTCTAGAATTGGATGTTTAAGCAATGAAAAACTTAGGAACATTTAATAAAATTTGTAACGAGAGCAAAAATGTTTAAAACAGAAAGTTCTGATCGCAATCAGTTAATCTACATTAGATGCTATCCATAGGATTGTCTGTAAAATTTAGCACCTCATAATTATATTAGTTCATACTTTAAAAATGTATGTTCTGTTATGGAAATTGTGTGTGTGCGTATTTGAGCAGTGTACCACGGATGTATGTTGGATAAAAGACGCAGTACTACTAACTCTCTTTTGACCTTCTGTGTTCCCACTAAAACGTTTCTTTACTTCCCTGCTTATTTCGAAATATTAGCTCTGATTTACTGTTGAAGAATTTTGACCTATTGGAAAAACCGTTGGCTACACTTTATGAATCTCTTCATAAATCTGTGGGAAATGAGTACCATGATTTCGTTGCAAGTACATGACTTTTATGACTTGACAAAACAGTACGAAGATTACTGATAGCAAATTTTAGACTTTGGCATACAAATTTGTGTTCAATACTTTAGGGGTTATTAATTATTATCCACTAACCCATTGGGATAATATTGACGTCGATTAGAATGTCTCAGAATCTTGTCCTGTTGGTGTGTGGCGAACAACCAATAATTACTTGGGGTAGGGAGCTTATGCTAGTTTTATTTGTTTTCGTACTCCTTGAAAAACAATACTTTTGGTAAAACGATACATAGAATTTGATAGAGATGTTAAAACAAAATTATTATAAACACATATTTAAATAAACTACATTTGTATTTATTTAAAAAAAAACTAATTAATATTTAGAATAGCAATTGTTGGTATATGAAGCTTCAAATCTACAAAACAACATTATGGGAAAGAACTCAAGTCACGAAATGCAAATTCCTTTAACTAATCATCCCTTACCTGCTTCTGCTGTCGTCACATTCAACGATGCAGCTACGCTCCTATCCTTACACCATATAATCTCCGCTTGATACGATGTAAAACCTTTTAGGTTCTTCACTATACAAGGGAATGACGGACAACTGATTGAAGTGATGACATGTGTTAAATGACTAATGACATGAAAATTATAATAATTTACAGGACAATATCCCTCATCAGCATTGACCTGTAAAAATAAATTTGCAGAAGAATTCTTAAATTTGAATTTGCATGTTAACGTAAGAATAGCTTTCCAGAAAACGACTCAAGGTTTCGGTTGTGGGAAAGTGACCCAATTAATAGCTAAGGTAAAATACCAAGTAATAAATTCAAACTGAGTTACTATATTTTGGTTGAAAAAACCCTAAACAATTGTTTAATGTAAGTAAATTTTAGAATCAGTATTAAGTACACTATTAATGACGTGTGTTTTACTGTTAGAAGTGCGTGTATCATCGTAACATAAAACTAAACAAATACATATCTTGGGTCGTGCATGAATTCCTGCTTTTGCATTTTGGGTTGGAAAAACGCGGTGTGAAGCCATTGTCTATCGTGATTTCGTTCTTTTAACGTTGTTTTGAGTTTGTGTGTTGTGAAACACAGGTTTTCTTGATTGTGAACATATTGTGGTATATATTTCACACAAAATTATATGAAATGTCAAGTTGAGAAAAGTGATCACTTCTGTCACATTTTACTCTTCGAGTTTAACCCAGGATCCTCTGCAGCAGAAGCTGTGAGAACAATTTATGCAGTGTACGGGAATGAAGCAGTTGCTGAAAGAACAGCACAGAAATGATTTTCCCGCTTTCGAGGAGGACGGTTTGACTTGTCTCATGATGAACGTTCTGGAAGACCTTCAGATTTGGATGAAAATCGCTTGAAAGTTGCTTCAGGAGAATCCTCGTCAAACAACGCGGGAAGTGGCGCAAGTTTTTGAATATGAAGGGTAGAATGTATGCAATATTTTGCTATATGCGTAGAACATTTTAATGCTATGTCTATGTTGTACTTGTATTTGTATTTGAATCAACAGAAGAACAGAATAAAAATAAAATACAAAACGTAAGAACCGCACGAATTTATGCATCGACCGTATATTAACAGTAATATTAAAAAACATATAATCTTAACAATATACCTATCAATGTTCAACAGTGTATTTTTGTTGCATACACGCAATACAAATAAATACGTAATATTTTCCCACAGTATAGAATTTCTCAATTATTATATTTAACTAACAACATACATTTTAGCATCAGAAACGTTTGTTATAACGTACCCTTTGAAAAGGATAGAAGATAATTTACAATCAGAAAAGTAATTCAGTTTACCTCGATGGGGTATATGGATTGAAAAACATCATCTGTTTGGTCAACAAAACAGTTAAGCACGAATTAAAGTGTGGAAGTTATTCGTAATCTCTGGCTATATCTCATTAACAATCATGTGTATTTTCGTCTTGCTACGGTCATAACGGAAAGCATGACGAGAATTATTACTATTAATAAGTATTCTGACTTTTTGGCAGGTTCCTTTGAACAATGATTTACTTTTAATTTTAGGTTTAGGCTGGGAATGTTTCCTCAAATTTTAAAATACTTCAATTTCCTCTTATAACCTGAAATGTGTTCTTGTGTGTTGCAATTCATTGATCAGCGGTTATCTCTTCTTATTCCTACTCCTCGCTTTCCTTCCATTTATTAATAAAACAATTTCTTCGCAACATGTATCCTATCCAATAGTTTTTCCTACAATGGATGTTGGCTAAAAGCGTCATCTTCTCTTCTATCCGTTTTAAACCATTTTTGTTTGCTATTCTCTCTTCCCATTATTCTTCTACATCTTCCTACAACACTACATTTCGAATCCCTCCAAATATTTATTCTCTAACTTCTGTAATTCCAGTTTCTGAACCATAGTCCAATACAACATATAGCCTATATGTATATTAGGGTGGCCCTTAATTTTTGGTTTCTCTATTTCTTTGGAAGAATCCCCTAAAATGGTTTCATATGGGACCAAATTAAGCCAGGAGAAAAGTTAGCTCCAATGAATAGTATTAAATGCTGTCTCAAACGACCTAAAGTTTGAAGCCGATTACAATACACATTATACGGAGAATATCTGGAATAAACTCTGGTAATTTAGAAACAGCTTAAGAGAATGCGAAGATACCCTGTATAATGGAACCAGAAGAAGAAAAACATCTAATGCTGTATAATATTGCGATCTTGAAGTCCGCCATCTTGGATTCAGATCAAAATTATTAAATAGGAAGAGGGTCATGCGACATATCGTTTTGAGCTGGCGCTTCAGCAGAAGCACGAATCTGGCACTGTTTTAAAGATAGATTTAGTCGTCTAAGAATTATTACCTGAGAAAAGATTTATCTTTTTCATAGGTAATAACTCTTACACGACTAAAAGTAATGACATTAGTTTGACGGAAAAAGAACAATAAAAAAAGAAAGAAGAGAAAATATATGCACGTCTTCAAAAGAAAGAGGAACACAAAAGAAAAATGCACTTCTGAAAATGATTTGTTTGAATTTTATACACCAAAAGACATGGAGGTAAGCATTCCAAGAAATGAAAAGGGAAACCCAGTTGGGAATGTTAGAGAAGACGTAAATATGGATGCTTGTTTGCGCCCACACTCTGCAGGAAATGTAAAAGGGAAAAACTTATTTTATTACTCCAAGACAGGTTGCTGCTCTTGATCGATATAATGCCACTGATAGAGCAAAAATAGATAATCTGACAGCGACGACCATGACCGACAGCGGCATTAGGCCATCATGTAGAGGAACTAGTGATAAATAGGTCTTCCATTCACCGATGCTGAAAGAAAATCTGTAGCGCGTATAACACCACAAAGCAATTTCGGAGTGCATCAAGTGCGTTAGTTGTGCAATGGGAAGGTAAACTACTGCTAAATCTGACTGGTAGAGAGACTGTCAACAGGATATCAATTATTATTACAGAAGATGGTTACGAGAGGCTAATTGGTGTTCTCAGTTTGTCATCATCAAGAGAACATATTGCTTTTACTACAGTTCACTAGCTTGAAGAATGCAACTTGGTAAAGTTCGTGCAGGTAGTTTGTTGTCACACTACTCCCTGCAATATCTGTCATGTGAACGGTGCTTGCATTCTGCTAGAACAGATGCTCCAAAATAATCTTCTGTACTTTCTTCGTAGATACTACATTTATGAATTGGTTTTAAAATGTGTATTTGGCAAGTGTTGTATTTCGTTTGCATCTAGATTGGACGTCCCCCTATTTAAGCATTTTCAGAACGAGTGGTCTAAAATAGATTGTACTGACTTTATTCCAGAAATTGATTATGATGACGTAAGGAATAATATTTGAGATGTAAGAAATGAAGTGTTGAATTTTGTTATCAAACATGTAGGATCAGGACACCGCAGATAAAATTAGAAAGAATTTTTAGAACTGACCATCATATTCTCCGGTGGAATACCTCCTCGAAGAGTTTTCTTTCGTTTGCCTGGAGCAATTCACCATGCAAGGTAGATGAGAAAAGCAATCTACTGCTTAAAAATATTTCTCTCTCGCCCACAATTTCTTTTAACGAACCAAATAGAAACGGGTCTTCGGATAGCATGCATATTTCTCATACAACTACATCTTCAACCTTGACTTAAATGTGATCAAGTATCCCACTCACCATTACAAGACCTACAATTTTTGAAAAGTTTGTACAGTAATAGACAAATATATACTGAATTATCTAAAGTGGCTCTTTTTAAACATTTTTCGGCATCTCTAGTACTTGAAGGAGGAATACGTAGCATTGGGGTTCTTTAATAATGAACTGAGCATAGTGGAAAAACAACAATTGGTTGAAAGAATTAAAACTGTAAAGGAAAACCGTGAAGCAACAAAGAGGCTTGACGCAAGAGATGATACCATAAAAAATCCTGTGAAAAGAGAAATCAGTGATTTTGTTACAGCAAACAAATTTCTCTCGAGAGACTTAAAATGCCCAAAGGGCTTCTTGAGAGTAATCCGAATTCATGGTCAAATAACAATGACTATCTTCAAAGAAAGACAAAAGTTAAATTCATCTCCGTAACAAACGATGCAGCAGAAATGCTAGTGAAACAAACAGAACATTACAACAACGTTTTAACGAAAACTAATGATCAGAAACAGTTACTTTTACAGCCACTACAAAGAGAGTACATAAACAACTTATATTTCAATTTCTTTCTAGTTATAATTTTTGGTTTTCCTCATAATGGTATATGAACCATCTTGATGGAAATAAACTTATTTGTAGTTCATATCTTGCCCTAGCAGTTTGCTTCCAGTTCATGTAAAATACTTCCAAAATTTTTACAACTTTGTGGTCCATAACTACTTACATCGAACCATTTCGTTTTTCAAACTTAATGACTCTTACATGATTATTGGTAGTTCCAAAATAATACTAGATTTATGCTTCTGGAAAACGCTACCTCAAAATGATATGTCACATGACCCTTTTCCTATTTGAAAATTTTGACTTGAATTCAGACTTGTTGTTGTTGTATATCTTGTTAATAATTCAGATGGCAGGCTTAAAGATGGCCGCCATGATAATGGTATACAAGACTAGGCTGGTCTATTCCTCTAATTCCATCAACCAAGGTATCTCCCCATTGCCTTAAGCTGTTTCCAGGTTTTCCCCATATTGTAATCGCATTCAGAAACTTTAGGTCGCTTGAGGCTCCATTTAAAATTATTCAATTAATCTAATATATATATATATATATATATAACTTGACCATCTTCTTCTTTAGTCCAATATTAAACCTGTTAGTTAAAAGTGAATTTTCCTTGTAGAATGCTCCTTAGATTCTGGCAATTCTTGACCTGATCTCTTTGCTGCAGTAAGCACTTCTCGTCAAAATACTTCCCAGATACTTCAAACGATCGACCTCTTCAAAATATCTTTCTACCACCCTGGTTCCTCATGGGCACATACCAAGGGATATTCTCACGACTTTCGATATTTCTATGTAGATTTCCATTACATGTAGTTTCCCAACGTGAACTATTTTATCAAACATCTCGTATAATCCCTCTTCGGTTCTAGCTGTAATAACCGTAGCTGCACACCTTATTTGTTTAACTGTCTCCCCTCTAATCTTGAAGTCTACCATCCACTGTAAATGTTAAATAATTTTGGCTACATACTACATCCTTGTCTGACTCATTTTCTAATTTCCGTATTGTTGGTTTCTCCTTCATTCGAGTGCAACTTCACTCGTTGTCCTATGTACAACTAGCGAATGAGTCGTAGGTCTCTTCAATTGACTCTGATTTCTTTAAATACTTTTAGATTGGCCTATTAGAAAGTTCCTTTCCAGTCGATTGGGCACAGACACAATCCATTATTTACGTCTCTCTAATATAATTCTCATCAATAAAATGGCATCTCTGGGGTTTTCTCATTTCTGAAATAAAAATTGAAACTCCTCCAACACCTCTTCTATCTTAATTTCCAGCCGACCATTATGTATGAGCACATTTTTTTCAATGTCGAAAATAAGACTAATGGTTATATGATCACCAAATTTCTTTGTTTTTTTTTTCGGATAATGCAATTACTGTAACATCAAGAAAATCACATAGACATTCTACATTCAGTTATATCTTGTTAATAATTGAAGTCAGTATTTTCATTACATTGTTTCCTATTCCCTGAAGGAAATCATGGGTTCCAGTGGCATTCCTGCATTACGTCTTTGATGGTTTGTACTACTACACTTTCCAATATACTTTGTCCTTTTCTTCATCATCCACTTCCTCTTCTTCTTCGATCACAATATCCTTGTAGCGGTTCTTGTGATCATAAAGATAAGTTTTATATTTCCTCCCAAACTCTAAAAAAATCTTTGATGGTCAGTCACACATAATCATGCTGATCTTCGATTTCAAATGATGTGTATACTTATATTAGTTTGCCTTTGTGATTCTTATCCTTTCTGATACATCAGGTTATATATACGAAGTAGCTGAAGTTCCATTATTTCTTCATGTATCAATTATGAGAATATACTCCAAAATGAGTTTCATCTTTACATACAGCGTGTTTTACTTTCATAATCAATATTTGTGTTTACGAGAAAATAGTATTTTTGTAGTCTCTCAAAATTTAAGCATGATGATTCATCCACAGCTTTATCTGTTTCTTCACCTTGAATAGGTCTACTCATTTAAATGTTTTCTCTTTTGGAGATTATTCTCCGTTGTATGACAATATTGCAGAGTTGAATTTACGCTGTGAAAACGTGCAAAAATGACCTTCATTTAACTAACCGAGTGAGTTATACTACAGAGACTGGAATCTGAAAAAAACTTCTTTTATGTAAATACTTACACTTGCAACATTCTAGCACACAGAAGCTGCCACAAGTGACTTTTTGTACCAGGCAAACCTTGAACTCATGACACGTTCGCCTTATTCCCCAGACTTAGCCCACAATGACTTCTTTCTGTTCTCTATAATCAAGAACACGTTGCGGGGGAAGCAGTTTTGCACCCCGTAAGAAGTCATGGAGGCATACAAACTGCATGTTTCACCGGTACCGACTTCGGAGTGGTATAGCCATTTCAAGATGTGGTTCTACCGTATGAAACAATATATTGCTGCATATGGGAATATTTGAAAAGCAATAAAAATTTCTGTACTTAGATGTTCTTTCGTTCTGTCATTTTCCCGAAATTTTCAGTGCAAACATCGGCACATAATCACAAAAAGAAAAAAAAATCCAAAGTTTGTGTTAATAGAATAAATATACTACTGAGCTAGAGAAGAATCTAAAAGAAACAAAATTTAGTTTTATTATTTAGCAATGCAATGCTTTAAATAGTTAGAAAACCTGAAGAAATAAAATATTCTGTCGAACAATTGGACAAATATTGTTTGACGAATTGTTAGGAGAGACATTATAAGAAAAAAACGAAACTGTAGTTCCACCTGCACCCACCTAAAGTGGACTGTGCAGGTGAGCACATGTCTTGTTGTTACACTGAAGTTCGAGCAAATATATAGATTCCAGTATTACTGAGAGCATCATCTCCACCGACATAATATCCCGCTCTTATTTGCATCTTTTTCAGTCTTTTCATTCGTATTTGGTAGACAACAAATTTTAAAATATTTTTATTATTTTTAAAAAACAGATATACAATAGTGAAACTTAATCCAATAGATATATCCTATTAAGCTTAAAATGTTTTGGATCAGTATAATAGTCCATGAGTGGTTTTCAAAAAATCAGGGAAAAGATTATTTAGTAAAGCTGAAAACTAATACTACAGAAGAGCCATCATCTCTACTAAGTTTAAACTGGTATCTAAAGATATTGTCATTAATCTTTTCCTTCTCAATCTACCTCATGACAAGGAACCTGAGCTCTGTACGTGGATTGTAGCTTAATCTAATATTCTTCCTTTTACTTGTGTTTTCTTGTTTTTATGCTCAATTATTTTCAATAAAAATTAACAAAATATTGGTAGTTTTACTTCAGTACTGTATTAGACTCTACGTTTTTCGTGAGCTCTTTCGTGGCCTAGCGGTTAGCATACACATCTTTGGCGTCGGATACCGGGCTTCGATTCTTTGCGGGAGCTCACGAATTCCACGTTAATGAGTCCCGTCTCATAGAGCTCCACTTCTGAAAGGGACGTTAAATTCAAAATGAGCACAACTCTAAATTCTTTGTTCCACTCTTGCAGGTTTATATTTATTTTTCTTTCCAATTAGTTCATAAGGATGTATAGCTTTAAGGAGGTTCTTCAAACAGAAGTTGTAAAATATTTTCCTGTAATATGACACTCTTTATACGACAAAATTACTACTTACTGTTTATACCTTATCCTTGTAAAATGTATTGTAACTTATTATTTACTACAAAATAAATATGATTCATATACATCTTTCCTTTGCACTAACAGCTAACGAATATGTATTACATTCCATCACCTCAATAAACAATAGACTTGATTAAAATTGTTTCAACGAAATTAATAAATATATTAATCATTATAGAGAGCTATGTTTCGAGCAATATTGAACTTAAGACATAGGGAGGAAAAATTGCAACGGTAACGAAAACTAAAAGTTCTAAATGACAACTTTTTCATATTAAAATTGCAATCCCAAATTATTTATATACCATCAAAAGTGTTTACGATAATTGTACCTCTATAAATAATAAAAGGCATTCTACAGAAACTTGTTTCAAATTCTATCATAACAATATGACAATCAGGTTGTCAGATATCGAAAAAGCAACTAAAATCCTTCCATTTTCGTAACAATTCATTCCTCAGCAGCGATGAAACTAGGCTACTTCTCGCCTGGGGTAAAAATTCACTTTAGCGCTACCTCTACGACATTCAAACCAAAACTCTCCCCAGCTATACCTGATGTTGGTGTAATGAATTAATCTCCGTATTCTAATTTTCTTGAAGTAGTAAAGTTTGATTTTAAAATTGCAGTACATAATATAATTTTCAGTACAAGATAAAACAGTAATCTAATTAGTACTTTATTGCCAAATAATCTGAGATTCTCATGCTTGACATATTATTATAGCATTATCATAATAACTACAAATTATAATGTTTTTCTTTTTGGAATTATATCGGGATATGTCGAGGTGCAAACAATATGTTGCTTTAGAATAGAATATTTAATTATGACAAACCGTCAAACTATTGTCTCGAGTATTTTATTCGGCATTTTGCAAAACTCTTAAATCGATATAAATTAAATGAAACCCCCAAAATCTGGAACTAAACTTTAACTCTACAGGCTCTGTTTTCAAAAGATAACTTTAAAGCTAATTTATACTGTATCTATATGGTCGTAAGGTTTGTGAGGTGTTGTCGTTATGTTTCTCAAGTATTCAGTGAATGATTTTCAGTTTGCTAAAACTCCTTTCCTTGCGCTATAGTAAAAATAAATATTTGATCAGTTCTGCGCCATTCTCAATCCAGGGTCCAGGGCATAATCCCCGCTTGCCCCCATAATTACGTCACTGTTCGTGACTGCACGTATTATTGTGCATTCGTTACCATTATTGACATAAATTTTATTTTGATTATAATCGTGTGGCATGATTCGTAGAATTACATGACTCAGTGTTACGAGTTTAAAGCGTTACTGTTCGACTATGTGTATCAGTGTTTGGTAAACTCCTACAACAATGGATAAAATCGTCTACTTACCACTGTATATGGTTTACATACAAAAAGTCAATAAATAAACGCATTCAAACATAATCTATTGCAATAGAAAAAATTAGAAGGTACGCAAAAATATATATCAGGAACTTTTATACCTCTAGATATAATTCGTTTATTACGAATGGAAATCCCTTCAACGCTACAAACGTCTCCTTACTTTGTAATGTGGATCTGAATGTGATTTACTGGTTTATATATTTTCATCAATCAAAAATAATATAACTAAACAAACGTATAATAGATAATCCGGTTTTTAGACTACATCATCTTATTCATATTTTATAATGTCTCATTGTTAGTGTCATAATGAGAACCTTTACTAGTGCATATCTCAATATCAGTTTCACCTTAAATGGTTACATGGTTATTGTATAGCATCAAATATTTAGACTGAAAAATATATTTTCTTGCTTGTAACTAAAACTTGGATCAGCTGTTACCTCTATCCATATCACCTTGTTCATTCCGGTGAGATCTATAGATTGCTTAATGTTTGATATTTTGTATATTTTGTTTTCGTTAAATGATTCACAATTTGCAAGATTTTTGTGAATTAACTGTTTTAATTATAATGAATTACTTCTCTTTAAGGTAAGGGCACAAGAGATGCTATTGGATTATTAAGGGTGATCGGTGAAAGATTTATAGAAAAAGGGAAAGAGGTGTATGTTGTATTTATTGATCTAGAAAAGGCTTTTGACCGCGTGAATTGGGAATTGTTGTTGAGAGTTCTAACAAAGATAGGGTTGGAATGGAAAGATAGAAGACTCATAAGAAACTTATACATGAACCAACAAGTAAGTGTTAGGATAGGGGAAGAACTGACGGAAGAGAGTGCAATTGGAAGGGGAGTTCGACAAGGATGCTGCCTCTCGCCAACACTATTTAATGTCTATCTAGAAGAAATAGTGAAAAAGAGCCTACATGATGATGATGGCATTTCGGTAGGAGGTAGAATGATTAGATGTATAAGATTTGCAGACGATATGGCGCTTGTTGCAGAATCTGAAAAGAAAATCAATAAAATGTTAGGAAAAATGAGAAAGGGCTTTAAAGAATATGGGATGAAAATAAATGTTAGAAAGACAAAAGCCATGGTGATTGGAACGAAGGGGTCTTTGTCAAATATAAAAGTAGGAGGGGAGAAAATAGAACAAGTGAATAGTTTTCGATACCTGAGTAGTGTTCTTAGTAATGACATGAAATGCGAACGTGAAATAAAAGCAAGGATAGGAATGGTGAAAGAAGCCTTTAAAAGAAAGAAAAGTCTGTTTTGTGGGACCTTGAACAAAGAGTTGAGAAAAAGACTCATAAAATGCTTCGTGTGGGGTGTTGTACTGTATGGGGCGGAAACGTGGACCTTACGTAAAGGTGACGAAAATCGACTGGAAGCCTTCGAAATGTGGGCATGGAGAAGAATGGAAAGAATTAGTTTGGTCGAGCGGAAAACGAATGAGAGAGTGTTAGAAATGGTGGGTGAGAAAAGAACACTTTTAGATATTATTAGGAAGAGGAAGAGAAACTGGTTGGGACATTGCCTAAGACGAGATTGTATCATGAGGGACGTCCTAGAGGGTATGGTGGCGGGAAAGAGAGGGAGGGGCGAAAGAGACTACAATTAATGGATGATATTAAAACAGAGAGATCATACGCGAAGACGAAGAGGTTAGCGGAGGACCGTGGAGCATGGAAGCTTCTCAGCTGCGGCAAGTGACCTGCCAATAAAGGCAGAATACCTATGATGATGACTTCTCTTTATGTAAATTACATTAAATTTATACTGGATACTACATTTATAATTATTGTGTATATTTACTGGTAATAATTTTGAATTATGAAAAGAGATGGCAATCGATTTCTTTACGTGATTACTTTTTGTCATTAATACAACTAGGGGATATTTATATTCAAGAGAGATAAAGGTACTCACAGGCCAGTCAAACCAAATAGATTTTGCTGTAATATCTCTGGTAACAAATTTTTCTGCTTCGGGCACTGAAAAGAATAAGCAGAGTATGAAAGCTAATAATATTTTTTATTGACAAAGTGTAATTTGAAATTAAAATGTTTTCAAATGATATAATGCCAACTGCACACCTCTAAAACAAATCTAAAGTTTGGTGGAAAATGTTGAAACTAATTAATGTATGTAACATTTACAGCGGGAAACTTGTAAGAATATCGAAGTAATTTACACTAATACAAATCACCCATTAACATGCTTTTAGTGTGGGCAATTGTGCCTAGAAAAAGTTATATAAAATATATAGAAGAACAGCACTTTTATTAGAAATTTTCTAGTTGTGTTATTTTTAATTGTTTCCGTATTTAAAATATTAGAAAAAATTAAAGCAACACACATTGTAATTTTCACATACGAGAGCTATGTTATGAATACACACTAGACAAGCTACTCGGTGTAGATAGAGCCTAGGACAACATTAAGAAATTAACGACCTGAAGTTAAAGCATAAGCAAGAAGAAAAACTGTTAAATAATAAATTGACCACCATAGGAGCTATAATACGTCTTAAGGAGCCAAAAATACACTTATATAAAAATATAGAAAGGTGAAATAAAGTGAACTAGATAGTACCTAAGAATTAAAAAAATGCAAAGGTATATAAACACTAAAAACTAAAAGTGTATAATACATCAAAAGAACAAGTCTAGGGAACACAAGTAAAAAATCAACGTTTTCTTTGTAGGAACTATATGGACAGTTTGGTGATGTTCATCTTAGATTTTGATAATTCTTCAATTGAACTGAGAACATATAAAGTTATCTCCCATATAGGTCTGCTATGAAAACGAAAATTCCTAAACCTTATTTCAGTTGTTTTAGCGTAATAACATAACACACTTTTGTCTTCCATTAGAAATTTTCTTTTTCAAAATCCATCATAATGAGATTATGTATCACCGTAACATTCATAAGAACTAAACGGCATAACACCTAACAATATAAGCTATAGACAAAATTTTAGGACTTATGCTATTGAGGTCTTATGATGTTTAGGTGTTGTACAGTTTAGGTCTTGTGCCGTTGAGGTCCTGTGTTGTCAAATGATATATAAGCCTTGTGCTGTTTAGGTCATATGCAGTTTAGATCTTTTGCATTTTTCATTCACTTGCCTTAGTTCTGTAATTCCCATCACCACCCGAAACTGCGACAATGCAGCAACTAGTTGGCAATAATGCTACCATCGTAGCTAATTTCAGCCCTGACAGCAATATTCGTAATACTAAAATTATTATTAGTATTATCTGTTTTGTAGTTGTACATGAATTACAAAATATAATTTATTCCATTGCAACGAGGAGCCCACGACAAACGTTTGAAGACGAATTAAACAAAAATATTTTAAAAACATATTTTACGATTTTTTTATGAAACCAATCAAGCATTCAGAACTGCAATATAGACTCAGTGGAGTTTGTTTTGTTAAGAGTAGGAAATACACAATAACACTTGAACTTTGCAAAGGTAGAAAGAAACCCCATCAAAGTTTACTTAATTAGGACAAAATTCATTAGATATTTCACGAGTAAACATTAAATACCCACTGTATACATTAAGAACTTAGGAAATTTAAAATTCAAAGAACATCTATTACGCAGCACAATTACACTTCATAATGTGTTGTGATAGAGTTGATACGTAGAAGAAAAATAAGGAAGTCTATAAAAACGCTAAACTACTAATGTAATATGCAACAAAATTAGTATACAGAAACCCAAACATAGTCATTGAGGGGTGTAACCAATCAAGTTTGTCTTGAGGAATAAGAATTTTACATATTAAAAGCAAATCAAAAGCTTATTTTCAGATTGTGAAAGCTTCAATAAGACAATAAACACTAGTACTGTCAATAAATTCGTAAATTGATACCCAGAATATAGACACCCATTGCTGCTCTGCTCGGTGTGAACGTCCTGACACAGAGACAATTACATACATCCACACTGACCTTCCAAATAATTTAGCATCATTTTCACTTTTAACATGCTTTGTCTCGGATTTTGAGTTTTTGAGATGATGACTATTTTCAGGTGCCTATTTGTCTCGTTAGTTGTGCACCGTAGAGGAGAGATTATGTTTCATCTCCTGTTATTATCCGGTTCAGGAACATTCCATCAGCGTCAGCACTTCTGATCATTGGTCTTATGTCAGAATGTGTGGAAGAAGGTGCTGGATAACACGTAGCATGTTCAAGTGATCCAACAGAATGCTGTTACACTACGATGAATCCTCTAAATTGCTTTTCTCCTTCATAAGTAGTTGGTACCACTAAAACACTGCACCCTGGATCAGGGGGTTGTCAGTCTATACTTGGCTGATCATCTGCAACGTTTCTGCAGCGGATAAGCCTAGTTTGTGGCAGTACTTGATGTTCTCCCGTTGCTCAAACGGCGACATTCTCCAATTCCGCCGCACCGCAATCAACTCCCTTCACGACAGAAACATTACCCCTGTTAACACCCTATGCACAGTCCTCAATCTTGCCAGGTCGAGAGATGAACTTCCATTGCTTCCTTCAGGATATCACTTATCAGCTGTAGTATACCATTAACGCCACACTGCACACAATCCACGAATCTATTGACTGTAGTAGTATGTACACTCATGTCCAAAATGATTGTCGTGTATCTATAACTGTCATCTTCTAAGAATATAATTTGATAATGATGTTGCAGGGCACTTTTAATACTGATAATATGTGTATAATCGGGAAATGTATATTTCTGGTAAAGTTCATAGAAAAAGAATTATAAATACGAAAATTAGCATGAATAAAACAAAATGCTGCTAAATGGAGAAGAAAGTTTTGTTTTAATTTTATTGTTCTTATTTACTGCTCTTTTGACATGAAATTTGCCACATACATGTCTTTACCGACTATATACATACTAACATTATAAGAAATACCGGGCGATTTCGTTATCAAATTACATTCGTAGAACAACATATTTATAGACATACGACAATAATTTTGGACATGAGTGTACATATTACACTTGTACATAAATACATATAATAATAATAATAATAATAATAATAATAATAATAATAATAATAATAATAATAATAATAATAATAATAATAATAATAATAATAATTGTAGCTCGTTATCTTTGCAAAACCTGAGTTTTGACGGTGTGTGAAGTTAAAGTCTCACCTTGTGGGAATGTAAGAATACGTTAGCCATAAGAAATCAGAAACTTCATGGAAATCCATATATATGGTTGTTTGCATTCTGTACTCTTATACAGGGTGACTGGTAATTCGATCCATTCCTTGCAAAGGGATATTATAAAAGTACTTTGGAACATTTCCACATACATGAACTGGGGGGTCGCAAATCAATAGTTTCTTAGTAATTAGCACATGTGTGATTTCTTTGAAATTTGCCTTCTAACGATAGGAGCCCAAGAAAGATTTATCCTGACCCACATCCGCTACTTGTAGAGTAATGAAATTTTACGTCTGTAATTCCGCATACCTTGTTAGGTCAGGTGGTAATGTACAGCTCGCAATTCTGCACCGTTAGTGAGTTATGGGTCCGAAAGTGAAGTAAGGTCTGGTGGTCCAATATCCATTAATGCACCTCAAAACGTAGCGTGGTCACATGGCAGAATACTTACCTCTAGGAAATAACTGCATGGTTGGGAAGAAGTGGAGTGAAGATGGTGTGTGGTCCAGTGAAAACGCGATCTGACAGATTTCATACCTAGTGTTGTGCATATATCTGGGCAACATTCGAGTAGTGAACTGCTGAACTGTTTTCCATTAGGCGGAAACCTTTCGTACGTATGCCACGCTCTGAGATTTCACAGCATTCCGCAATACAAGCAACAGTGAGGCATAGTTTATCCTGGTAATGGTGGTATCCTTTGCCTGAAAAGCAAGTAGTAATTACATACGCTAATCTCAAATAATTGTGATCGTAATTTGGTCGCTCAGTGTTGGTACGTCGGCACGTTGTCATTGGTTTGACTAGGTTTTGTGTGGTTTTCTTCACTCTTATCAGGCAAAGGCCGAGGCGGTACCTTCTTGAAGGCCAGGGTCAGTTCATTCCAAATTCTAGACACACCTAAAAGACGTATCTGACCCCGGAGTTGGAGGTCCAAATGCTTGGCTGATTCATTCCCATGTATAAATAAATAAATTAATAATTTTTCATAAACCTTTGTTAGTGCTATAGTGCTAAGTGTGCTATTTTGGTATGACTTTCAAAAGTTAAAATTTTTACCTTTGTATACAGCTTATAACATTAGGTTGTCATTCTAGCGATCGGTATGGCAATGGTTGTAATTTTGCTCTGAGTTATTAGAAGCGATGCACTTGATTGATAGTTATTTATTTATTGTATTTTGTCAGGGAATGACTCAATGAAATGTTTGCACTTTCAACTAGTGGGTCACATCGGTCTTTTACGTGCGTCTAGGATTTGGGAAGGAACTGGTCCTGGCATCCAGAAGGTACCACCACCAAAGGACGTCTGTGTTCAAGTGCGTGTTCAACTCTGAGCGATCAAAGTGATGATCATTGTTTATTTGGGATCAGCATAGGGTATTACTAGTTGTTTTCCAAGGAAAGGGTACCACAATTACCAAGATATACTATGCCTCACTGCTGCGTGTGTTGCGGGATTCTGTGAAATCTCAGAGCGTGGCACGCTGACAAAATGTGTCCGCCTCCTCGAAAACAACGCACCCGTTCACTGCTCGAACGTTAGCCAGGTATATGCACGATACTGGGTATGAAATCCGTCTTAGATCGAGTTTTCTCTTGAAAAATGCATACCATCTCCACTCCACTTCTTTGCAACCATACAGTTATTTCAGAGGGGCAAGTATTCTGCAATGTTACCACGCTGATTTCTGAGACGCAGTATTGGATTTTGGACCACCACAGCTTACTCCACGCTCGTACTTATAACACAGCAACGGTGCTGATATACGAGCTGCACATTACCACATGATCTAGGTACGCGTGCGGAATTACAAATGTAAAATTTCATCGCTCTGCAATAAGTGGAAGTAGGTCAGGGTAAAACTTTCTTGGGCACCTCTCATTAGAAGGCAAATTTCAAAGAAATAATGTGGCAATTACTAGGAAACTATTCATTTGCGACCCCCAGTTCATATAGGTGATAATGTTCCAACGTACTTGTGTAATATCGCCTTGCAAGGAATGGCTCGAATTACCAGTCACATTGCATAGAAAAGTTAAAATGAGTAACTTATCTTCCATGGCATACTACTACAAGTAGTTGATAAATTTTTATTCTAAAAAGTAGTTTTCTTACGAAAGCAGTATATGAGAAAGGATTTTTTGGAAGCACGTACCGTAAAACGGGTGTTTTTAAAGGATAGTGTATCTTGGAAATCTCAGAAGCTAGTAAAATGAACGTTAGCACATATACGTTCCAGTTTAAAATAACTCAAAATTCAACACTTGAAAGAGAAAGAGCAGGAGAGGAAATTTCTTTAATATTTAATTTCTCTCTACTTCTTCAGAAAATGTTTATTAAGTAGGATGGAAGCGTGAAACTCAGTATTTCAACTTTTAATGGAAAATATTAAAATATATGTTTCTGTGTCTTGAAAATCGCACTTCTAAGGGCATAGTGGGGACGATTTCTGTAATATCAACATTTTCCCATTGCTAACAGATTTGGGCAGAAAACTCTTTTATGTTTAGACAGGGTCCACGTAGTTAAACAAATGAGAGTACAAAGTGGTTGACTAAATATGTTGTTTTAATTATTTTAACATGTTGATGTGGATTATTTTTTAAATGTGCTTACTTTCACATTCTATCATAAACATTCTTAATTTACTTCAATTATTAAACAAGTTAAAGATACATAAAACAGACTAAGTCTCATTTCGGGACCAAGAGTTTGTTTTCTATAATAGTCCATCTTTTGCCGCCCGTGGCATAATCTGTGGTTTTAGCTTCATGTGCTATCAAGACTCAGGTCGCAAAAATACAACATATCTGTAATATACTGCTACTACTACAACTAATAATAATAATAGTATATATGTACTTCTGCAGTATTTATGTATATATGTGTTATTAACGCTTTCTCAATTTTGAAAGAAACTTTCGTCTGTTTTATTTCATAAAAAGCCTAACCCCCATAAAAAGTGCCCCCTGGAATTACTTGCTAGCTACATCCCTGAATGACAATGTATTGGTTTCTGTGTGTAAACATGTAGCCTAGTGTTATTTGTTGAATTTTTTTGCTTATTCATATTCATGGAGTAATGTGCTATCATAAATGATCAAGAATTGACAATTGGCTTTGATCTTTGTTTTTTATATTTCGGAACGATAGAATACGTGTTTATACAACTTACTGGTAAGACCTTAGCCAGAATTTGACGTACGTAACATGGGACAGTATACTAAAACTTTGACTAAACAGATGACAGTATTTTTGACATGGACGCGATTGTACCGTCAGAAGAGATTTTTAGGTTTAGTGCTGTTTTAGCTCTTCTGCCACCAAATGATTTTTATGTCTTGTGCCGTTTAGGTCTTCTGCCGTTTAGGCCATGTGCCGCAAAATTAGTTTTAGGTGTTGTGCCGTTTAGGTTTTGCGCCGCCAAATGATTTTTAAGTCGTGTGCCGTTTAGGCTTTGTGCCGCAAAATGAGTTTTAGCTCTTATGCTGTTTACGTCTAATTCTATTTAAGCATTGTACCCTTTAAACCTTGTGCGAGATGTCTATATATCATAAGCGATCCATGAAACTCGTCGTGATGTAAATTGACGTGTACCAGCTCGTCATGTTTAGCAGACAAGTAAACATTACAGTGTGGATACCCATGGGTCCCGAGTTTAATTAGTTCGGATTTAGTGAAAGTATATTAAATACTGGTGACATAAAGAAAGTTCATACCGACTTGGCCTAATTCGATATGATGGTAAAACTTGGACATCTGAATGTGCATATTAAACATTGCGCATTCAACACTTCTGTCTACTAAATTACTGACGATCAGAATATTGTTTGGACTCTTTAAAATCGAGAAAACTTCACACAAACGCGATAGATGATACTCTCAATCTTCACCGTACTTGATATTTTGGTAGACTTCGATTAAGCTAATATACACATGAAATATTGTGTTATTATGCACATCTTCTGTTCCTAATTTCCTCTTCACCAATAATTGGAGTTTGTCCTTTTTTGATAAATGTAAACCTTAAACTTGAGGACCAATAACTTGGTAATAAGAACCTGCATAACACAATATTTTACTTGACAACTGTGATTTTGTTACAGACGCACTGACACTATTTCTTATATATTTTAATATGCTGAATTCCAATCTACGTATTACCAGATGTTTCACTTCGAGCTCCAGAGCTTTGTAAACTTCAGTTTTCTTTTCTACATTAGATAGTGTAATTTCACATAACGCTGCAAATTACCAGCAGACGGCAGATCGAACAAGAATTATATCATAAATATTTTACCAATACTTTATCAAAGAAACATAAGTTTACTATATCTTGATAAGCATAATATTTGAAGTGCGAAAACAGAGTGTAAAAGATCTTTCATAGTGAGTAATTCGTAACCTAATCTTACACAGCTTTTTGAAAATCTCTGCTTATCATAATATGTGATACATTTGTAAAAAAGCGTGATGGAATTTCGTTGATTATTCAATTCGACGTTGGATCAAATTGTTACGCAATCTGAAAAGTACAAATTGTGCTCTTCACATTATACTCATTTTTGTATATATAAAATTTGTGCTCATTCTGCTTTTACGCATCGATATGCCTGGTTATCAGCTTTACAAAACTTTTATGAGAATCTACAGGTTCTGGAACGTCATATCTTACGTTTGCTTAATCGTTTCCGCCACACACTTCGACTCCCGACACCTACCACTACAAAACAATATCAACAACCTTACTATATTTGTACAGTCTCCGCTTTTGCTACATTCAAAGCCGCATATCGAATACTCATCCAGTTCTTCGTGAAGTTTTAGAGGATACACCAGTTTTACCACGTTATGCTTATTCACCAATAAATTATCTTGTTTTTATCCACAAAAGTGATCAGATCTCCTATCTCTTTAAACCCCGTCGTCGCATGTATTGATGATTTCCCTTCATCCATTGCGTTTAACTTCGTCAATGCATCCCTGCACCCCTTTGCTGTCTACTAACAGAGTCAAAAGCATCTAAACTCGCTCTAAGTAGCCCCACAGCACAAGATTAACACCCTCGTCGGAACTAACTTCCTACGTTCTTGTGTTCTGTTACCTACAATTCATTTTATCATTTATGTTGCATGCAGTGCTAAAATTTTCTATGTATGCGTAAATAAAAATGCAATAAATCAATAAAATCTTCATGCCCATCTTCATACAGACCTACAAGTAAATTGATGCTTACGAATCCAGAGAAGACCTTACCTTCTGCGGTCCGTTTATCTTTGGATGGGAGTGAAACGAAATGTACGGTAAGTGTATTTGTAACGTGGTATTTTAGGAAGTGTGTTGCTCCTAGCGTCCAAAACTCTGTTCTCTTAAACACTTGTGTTTTTTTTGTGATCGATGTAGTGTATCAGTGAGCTATACCTCGATAGTGTGATTGATGCATGCAACTTTTGTTGTAGTTGTAATGAGGAAATATTCTAATCTCAAGATGCAATATAGCTCAGCTTATAAGGAGAGCTCATTAGCTATTTGTTGTTTGCAAAATAGGTGACCAAGACAAGCCGGGGGCGTTACATATCTGCTTTGCTTTTTGCATGTACTTGTTGGCTGAGTGATTGAAAGGAAAGAGTTATATTAAATTCATAGTTCCCATGGTGCTGAGAGAACCACATGACTATTCTACATATTGTCATTTCTGCATGACTAAAATTACAGAAAGAAGAGTTAAGACAAGAAATTCTGTCGTCTATCCCATCATTTCATTGATAATATGTCCAGTGCTCCACAGTGAAGGACTTTCCTTTTGCAGTGGTACCTGGAAAATTGAACTTAGTAGGATGCATGTAGTTGAAGAAATGCACGTATAATATATGTAAGATGAAGAAATGCATGTAGGTGTATGTAACGTGTTCGCAGGTGATGAAGATAGAAAAGTTCCAAGTTTTCAACAGCTGACCCAACCTTACCTTATCAACCAATCGGAATAAATGATCTGGTATGTAACCTCGATTTGTCCAAATATTAGACTGAGTTATTATCATCAAGACTGAACGTTATGAATCTTTTGGATAAAGACACCAGCAAATCTAAAGACACCAGTAAATCAAATCTAAAGAGGCATTTGAACACCTTTTTCTCCCAATCCGACTATCTGATTTTCTGTAATGTTGTAAAATGATTGTTGCCTTTCATTGGACATGAACACAATTCTGATGAAAACCTACTCTTCATAAATTCTTCTAAAACTGATATGAAAGCAGCTCTAGTTCGTATTTGAAATCTGTATTCATCAATTCTCATACAGTGTGCTAATAACATGAGAGAATCTTACAAAAACATGAAACTAATATTAGGCACACTATACAATACGAGTACAGGATGATAGTGCAGATGGCAAGTGTTTGAAGGTTTTAAAGTTTTTGCGCTAATGGTAGAACTCCAAGTTAGTTTTACAAAGTTGTTCTGTTTCCTGTGACTCGAATAGTAAAAACTCTAAATAACAATGGGGAAAGCGAGAAACATCCTTATTTGACGAGAACGTGGCCCCGTAGAAACTAATAGTTACTTCAGATAAAGTATATTGCATCCATTACAGATTAAGCTGGCTTCCACGGAAGATCTTGTTAAAGCCATGGATCGTAATGGGGAAGGCTTCCAATACCTACAGAAAACGTTCCCTGAAATCAGTGTCGCAAATGTAAATGAAGGCATCTTCATTTGTCCCTAAATTCTAATATTAGAGCATGACCCATTTTTAGAAAGTAGCTTGAATCCAAAAGAGTTTGCTGCTTAGCAATATTTTGTCAGCGTCGTCAAAAACTTTCTTGGTAATTATGAAGTGCTTTAACTATAGTGATTGTAATAGAACTCCTACAAAACTACAAGGTTCATTCCATGTCAAATCATCTAATTTTAAAACATAACCGTGCTTCAATGTTTCAGATTCTCTTCATACATTAATAATTTTTCACACATTAATACCAATGAAATTATGCTAAATTAATATTTCCGATTTTTTGAATGAGGAATGGGCCGGTAGAATTATTTGAAAAATGTGAATTTTGCTTCAATTTCACTTTCCAGCACTCAGCCTCATGGAACTAAAATTACCATAACTTTCTCATTTTTGATGTTATTGGGCTCATCCAGGTGCCAAATGAAAGCTTGATATTTGCTCTTTCAGGAGATTGTAAGCAACCTTGCAGAAGTCACACTGTCAAACGTTAATGTGCATACAAACAAATTTTAGGACTTTTTACAAATTGTGGCGTTGCTCAAAAGTTACAACTATGAAGCTTATTAAACGTTTTTTTTTACATTCATCTTAACACGTACATGAAATGGTTAAAAAACAAAGGGTGCTTTTGTATTATTATGATTATTCTTTTTTATGTAGGAAATATACAGTTTTAAGTTTTCTTACAAATTGTGTCATTGCTCTCAAGTTACAACTATAAAACATTTGAAACATTTTAAATAGAATCATCCTAGAACACACATGATAGGGTTAAAAAATAAAAGGTCTTCTTCTATATTTTTGTAATATTATTTTCTAGTATTTTACATGTATGGAATCATACAGTTTTAAGTTTTGTTACAAATTGTGTCTTTGCTCATACGTTACAACTATGAAACGTTTGAAACTTTTGAAATAGAATTATCTTAGCAAATAAATGATATGGTTAAAAAATAAAAAAGGTGCTATTGGTATTTTTTATTTTAATTCTACGGAAATATACAGCTTTAAGTTTTGTTACAAATTGTGTCATTGCTTATAACTTACAATTATGACATTGTTGAAGTTCCTTTTTATAGAATCATTTTATCACATACATGATATGGTTAAAAAATAAGAAGTGTGCTTTTGGTATTTTGCTATTATTATTATTATTATTATTATTATTATTATTATTATTATTATTATTATTATTAGTGTTTTAAATGTACATAAATATATAGATTTACTGTTGTTAACAGATTATGACTTTCCTCTGTAGTAGTGATGACCAATTCCGGAATTTTTACTTTCCGGATTCCGGAAAGTAAAAGCATAAAAATTTCGGAAGTCGGAAAAATAGCGACTTCGGAAAACTCTGAAATTCGGAAAAATTCCGGAAAAAGAAATTTCCGATTTCGGAAAATTTTGGCCATCCCTACTCTGAAGTGACAACTGCCAAACTTTAAAACTTTTTCAAATAATCATCTTAGTAAATATCAGGTATGCTTAAAAATAAAACTGGTTTAATGTGTAGTTTGGTATTAGCAGAATATTATATTTTAGTTGTTTAACTATGACTTTCAACTTTTTTCCCAATTGTACCATCACTTACAACTATCAAAGTTTTGTAATTTTTATAGGATTAGTTTGCATTTACTAGGTATGATTAAATAACAAAAAACGGGATACCTTTTTTTTTAATATAGGCCTATCAATGTAAGGGGTTCAGTGATTATTACAAACCCTATCAACAGAAATGAGTATAATAGACTAATATACATAGATGAAAAAATAAACATACATACCAGTAATACTAATTAGAATTACATAGATTTACTTACAAAATGTTGTGTCCTATATTTCACAGCTCATTGTTTTCATTGACGATATGATATCTTCTTTTGATTTTGCTTTCAGTTGCGTAATCCCAGACTGATTGGCTTGTAAAAGATGGAACAGGAACTTTCCAGATGATATTTTCAAAAGGTATTCAATAAAAGTTTTCACTTTCTGGCCAGTAGAATATAGAAGGCCGATATCGATTCATGAATTGCACTCTGATGTACAAAAATTATAATTGCAAAAATAACAAAAGAACACTTTTTATTTTTAACCATATCATGTATATGCTAAAATGATCTTATAAAAAGGTTTCAAGAGTTTCACAGTTGTAATTTACGAGCAATGACACAATTTGTAACAAAACTTAAAACTGTATATTTCCATACGTCTATACACAAATCGATGGAACCCGTTTGACATCGATCAAACTTCTTGTTTCTATAAAATGACGTGCATAGTACCCATATAAATTATTGTGAATTTTAAGATATTGATAACATAATTTGGCATTTAGACTTGAAACGTGTTTAGTGATGTTAATCAAGCTTGTTAGCCAATATAATCGGTGAAGGGCGAAAGATTCTCCATTATATAAATACTTACTAGAAACAATTGCTTTTATAAGCACGTATGTATATAAAATAATTTGTAAAGATGTGCTATGTTGTCACACCAAAGCGACTGAAACTTCTTTCTTTAAAACTTTTTGTGAAAGCTGAGCTTAAACAGAGAAAATATTATATCATTTCACTTTCAATGAACAATTATAATTAACTGAAATTATTACCGCCAAAGTGTCCTTTAGGATCTTAAAGGACACATAATGTGTGCAAGTATATTAAAATCATGCATTACTATAATATATGCATATGCTGAATTAAAATATACTTACCTAAGCACTTCGTAGTGAACTGTAGCGTAGGTACTCCATTATTATTGCTATTTCCACTTTCGTCTTTTAGAATAACTCTTACTTCATACGACGTAAGTATCTTCAGATTTCTAATGGTCTGTTCATGTGACGATTCAGATGGAAACTTTCCAGAACCTATCTTCTCCCAGGACGCATTAGCACCTGTTCCCGACACCTTTGAATAATTATGATATCATCAATATGTTAACACTTCGCTATCTTGGGAATATACAAGAAGTTTCAAAACAACACTGGCAACGTTTGAGAGGTGATTCCTGAAATCAAGATAAGGCAAAAAGTATAGACGAACCAGGATGCAGATACGCTTCCATTCGGACTTATAGGCTGCCAAAAACATGAAAAAAGAACTTTAAATGTCTATAGCTACACTACTATGGGATCTACCGTAGTCGGATCAATACTTCACTTAGAAGGTTATATTGTAATTATATGATATTGTTACATATTACAAATTTAAATTTTATATATATAAAAACAACAATTAAAATTATATAAATGGAAATGCTAACTAACGGCTGAGGAAGATATAAGATTTGCTGTCATCTGTCTTTTCTCAATGTCTGATGAACAGGACGTTAGGTCCTTGAAACTGTAACAAAAATCGTATAATTATTAAATAATTCATTTTGTTCTGGTCAGAAAAACGTGTTTTGAAACTTAGAAGGTAGTATGTGCCGTATACAAATATCCAACTTTAAGAATCCTGCGGTACTTACGAAACAATTTTTAAAGAGGTAGTTCGTGAGTACTTCAGATTATTTGCCCGTAGCGTGAGTACCTTAGAATTGTTGCGTGAGTACCTTAGAATTTTGAAACATGTATTTCCGGATAGCTCGCATATTATTTCCAAAGTGCAGTCTTGCCCGACTACGGTAGATGCCATAGGTTTGGAGCTATGGACCTTTAAAATTCATTTCTTCATGTTTTCGACAGCCTATAAGTCCGGAAGGAAGCATTTGTGCACCCAAGTTGGTCTATACTTTTTGTCTCACCTTGGTGTCAGGAATTACCTCCGAAATTTTGTCGGTGTTCTTTTGAAACACAATGTATACGGCAATGGCGAAATGAAAGATAACAAAATTACAATATCACTAGAAAAAATACTTTGCATTCGTTTTTTCTTGTTTGCATGCAACTGAATTAAAACAAGTACATTTAAATATATACACACTTCAAGTATATAGTAGCTCTTGATATTATATGATGTATATTTGAATGTTCACTTGCCATATTATGCAAACCTTCAATCCTTTTTGATAAATGAAATCGAGAGTATACGAGAATTTTATTTCGACAGCTACCAAGAAGAAATTGTTAGTAAGAACCGAAAAAATAATACATAATTTTACATAGCTATACACAGTAAATATAATATGTACTAACATAGTGTTAATTCAATAATATTGCGTAGTATAGTTCTTATGTTGAGGATATGCGCAGGAATTTACAACTCATATAATTAAACCTATATCAATGTATCAAAAAATATATACGTTGATATCTGGGCTTGGACATTCAATGCTAGAGTAATTCTTTGGTGACTACTGTACAACAACACTGATGTAAACATAAATATCCTAGATGACAAGATTTAGTACTATTCGTTATGCGACAGGTCAAGAATTCATGTAATGTTTTTAATCTATACTGTAGCAAAATTCCAAAAAGTAATGTTGGTATTTATCGAACGTGCATTTATAAAAGTTTTAGAAAGTTTGTTTTGTTGAAAAATAATGTAACAATATTTTCTTGATTGATTCCACTGCAAGGCTAGTCTTTCCAAGGAATGACAGATGTAGCAATTACACTGTGGTGTAGCAAAAAGTGCTCAGCCAATCGGGCTGAAATTTAGTACACAGAAAGGGACTAAAACCTGCGAGGTCTAAGAGCGCATTAAATTTGGGTTAAGAAGGGTTAAAAATCGATATATATATATATATATATATATATATATATATATATATATATATATATATATATGTGTGTGTGTGTGTGTGTGTGTGTTTGTGTGTGTATGTGAATGTGTATATATCCCAACGTATCTTTGAAACATCTAGAGCAATTCCCCAAATTCGGTACACATATCACTTACAACCATTACAATGGTGATAAGACATCTCTAGGACCTATAGAGGTTATGGGTGTGACTTGTAAACATAGTAAAAATAAAGTTCGATGTGAGAAAAAAATGAAATTAAATCTCTAAATTTTACGTCTCAAGCTCATGATGGCCAAGCTAAAGGAGACGGTGATAATGAGAAATAAATAGTTATGAAAGTGGGACAAAACGAGTGTACCCCGAGGAAACCCGAACACAAGCTGTTTGTTCACCAGAAAGCTCACTTGGCACGAGCTGGGATCGAACCAAGGACCCCATGCACCAGAGGTGAACGCTGTACACAGAGCCACCGTAGCACTCCCGCTAATATTTTTGAATATATTATGTTCTAGGTCGCTGACATGAATAAAAATACTCTTGATGCCGTTTAAGCCTAAGTTTAGTCATCATCGACATGGAGGTGGAAAGTTGTGAAAAATTAAAGTTTTCGAAATGCCTGACATTAGCGTCTAATAGATAGTTGTCGGAATCCCTAAGCCCAATCGTGTCTGTCCTGGTGAAATTTAAGCCTAAGTATAAGCACGAACTGGAATGTCAAAGGCCCAGTTCAATATCCCCCGCCAGGCACGGTTCATCGATGCTACTTATATCCTGCTTGATTGGTTTCATCAAACAAATCTCTCCATATAAAGGTAGTCGCGAGTGAGTGAGTGAGCAAATTACTGACTGACCAATATGGTTGCTTCCTGCTAATGGTACTATCTTTTGTGTGGTTGGCGTTTAAATCTTTGATATTTTGTACACTGTGTTCATATTAATTAGTTACTAATATATATGTTTCTTGACTTGAAACAAATGCTTGTGGATTTTATGAAATTAATCCCAAACTTATTTGCAAATAATGCACCCATTGTGTTAATAATAAACAACAAAACATCTTAATTTTCATCATCAGAATGTATTTTGAAATGAATATATTGGCGCTGCGTAGCTTACTCGCTAACGCCCTTGTCTTTGGCGCCAAGGTCTCTGGTTCATTTCCACATATGAACATTTGGTCAGGAAGGTGTAAAAACTTCTTTTTAGGTAGCCGTCTTAAGTAAGATTTTTCTTTAGTTTTCCTCAATCACTACAGACAAATTCTAACAGGGTACCTAATATAAATGTTCCATGCCGCCTCTTTCTCTCCCCATTCCCAGGGGTAGTGCGATCGCCGAGGAACGACATCCCTCATAAGAAAGATATTGAATACCCAGCAATATAATTTTAAAAAAGAAAATAGAAGTATCCAGACCAAGTAGTCACATAGTAAACGTTTCGACTCGGCGATTGTTAACTATTACGAAATAGCGTTACTCAGAGAATGCAATGTTTTATTATAATTAGAATTCTCAATCGAAAATATAAAGGAATACAAGGAGAAACACGGGGATTCTTCCATACTGAACACGAGTTGTAGTTAGTGATATGCGGAACACATATGTTTTACTTTCCTTCTATACCAGCTACTATTTCAACTACAGCATTTGTTATCTTGTTCCTTTTATTAAAATTATACACGAAATTAAAATTATGAAAGAACATTTAATCTAATTGAAGTAACTCAGTAATATCCAATCCCATTCTCCAATACTCTTTCACGGCAATTAACTTTTAAACTTTGAACGTAATTTCTCTTCTCAATCTAATTCTTCCACACGGTTGGAGGACTCGTTTCAGTACACGGATGATTCTTCTCGACAGGGTAAGTTTATTGTCACACGATTGATCTTTATGTCACATGGGCAATGTACTTGTTTGACACATAATGACGAAGGATGATATTAAAGGGCGGTTCATGTTTCCAGCTTGAAATCTACTGTGAACTTTGGGGCACTTTATTGTCAGAGTCATTCGATATGTATTTAGTACAAGGATTAGAGAAAAAATGTTTTCGTAACTTATGAATATTAAAGCAAATATGCAATATCATTTCCATAACATGAAATGACATGAAATCTTTCAACTTAAGGACCCACGATCTTGCCTTTTAGGGTAACGAAGGCGGATGATCAAGGCAAGTCAGTTATGAAGGGAGGATTACTGAACTGAAAAGGTGGGATGAAACGGGAATATTCTGAGAAATTCTACGGGCACGATGTTGCTCACCACAAATTTGATTGGCCCCGGATTGAACCAGGATCCTACACACCAGAAGTAAACACTCTACTCTTGGGTTCCATGCCTCCGCAAAACCATTCCATGACTAAGTACCCAATTCCCCTAAATGTTACTGTTGGAAATATTTTTCGTACTTTCATCTGCACTTTCTATATATGTCTAATTCGTCAGAACTTGAAGTACATCAAAAAGTTACAACATAAGCATATTAAAGAAATTCCTCACCTTTTTTTCCTTTATATGAAACCTTAGAAAAAGTACAGAAATGCGTGCTTAATTAAGTCAAACTGAAAATCCAAATTCCAAATTTGATGCCTTCAACCTTAAGGAATTCTGAGAAATTAATATCTTATTATAAAAACTTTTCTTCTCTTCTGGGCCAAATTTCAAAAATGATGCAACTTATGTATTATTACTAAATTCCTACACTATACAATACATAAGTTTTGGGTATCTTATAGAAGTTTATATCCGTCCGACTACCTGTTGACAAATATCACTGCAAATTACTAAGATATATTGAGAAGCGGTTTCTTGTAATTGATTTAGCATCCAAAGAACAGGTCCCATCTGCCAAATGAAACTTCTGTTAATCCAAAAAAAAAAACCTTTTAATTACCCATTTCTGCCTTTACCATTTATCACCATAGAACGAGAACATAGATAACAACAAGAAAATGTTTTTGTTATACAATTCACCGTCTTAAAACAACATAACATGACTATCTACAAGAATCTACCAAAACCAGACGTGGTTCAAATTTGCCATTACTTCTGGTCGTTTCCGGTACTTATTCCCATAGGTCAAAAACCATGTAAGATATACAAATGTTTTTTATGTTTTGCAATCGATTCAGCTTCTCAAGAATAGATTCCTTTTCCTCCATTAATAGATTTCATCTCTTCACCCTATTCAGCTGGTACATGAAAGTGAAAACAGTAAAATCGCATATTACAGATCTGCAACCAATTTTGCTCATTTATAGGATTGACCAGCATATACAGAACTGCTCGTTGACGTAAAGAGACAACTACTTACAAGAATTCATACATACATCGCAAGGAGTCGTCTAAACGATCAATTATGAAAAAAAGTCGTGACATTATGTGTCTCTTCATTAGATGCATATTTATTGCCAAGCAGATATCGTTAAAAGTTGTCTTGATGATAACGAGGCCATGAATTTTCGTATTTTCATATGAACCATGTTATTTCTTTTTTGAGAGATGAGTTCAATAAGTATGATTTTTATGGACATAGTATTTTTATTTGTAATGTTCTGTGCGTGTGCATGTATGTAAGTGATGATGATGAAGCATGTTTGTAACTGATGTATGTAAATGATGAAACAATTGCAATGTTTTTATCAGATTGCATAAAGAGATTGAGTAGAGGTTCAAACTAACTTTTGCATATTCGTCACGATATGAAATTCTCAAAATTATTCAACTCTTCCTAATTATAAACACCTAAGGTGAGTGAGACTAACTTGCATTTAGTACCATCAGAAGCAAGCTACACAAACACTAATTAATAGTAGTTTCCATACGTCACATCTTTCAATAGGCTTAACCTCTATAGAATAAGAAGCTTGAACTCTATTATGTCATTCAGTTTCTTTAAGAAATTAGCAGAACTGTGAATTGAGGCGCCTATCAAGAGTTTGACTGTGGATTGCCCACGAGTCCTCAATGTCAGCTCGATCATACATATTGTAAAATTTTTAGTTTTAAAGTTTGTATACAATTTCCTATTTAATTTGTTATATGCTTTCATTGAGTGACACCTAACATAAGCTCTGCGTGGGTTTCACAATAAAACTTTTATGTTAATCGTTTTTAACTTCATTAGCAATTTTTGTGCAGTTATCTGTGAACGTAACAACACAAGATCATTCTAGGGTACATGAAGACATTATTGAAAGTATCAAAATGTTATGAATCAGAAGTGACTCCCATATTATAAATATTCACAGTCTTTCTCCTTATATTGGAATTAATTCAGTTGGTAAAATATGTTGATCTCTGTGAATCAGGTTTCACAACTATGTAATATATTGTTAAGAACTTCTAAACGTGGACTTTTTCAATGTAAGCCAATATGATAAGTAGATTCATGAAACATATAATTCATTCTTTCAAAATAAATATTTTGCACATATTTGTTATCTTTGTCTTATTGAATCTAGTGTTCTCTAGTATCAAAACGTTACATGTTGACTGTTACTGAGCATTACGTATATTGTGTTCTCCCTCTTATTATAATTTCATAACGTTAATTGAAATTTGTGTCTTCAATTTCTGACCTAGGTCAAAACCACCTATAGATGATAAACCACTTATGTGAAATTGATGCAAATAAAGGGTAATGAAGAAAGATGGCGGATGAATCTCCTAAACAATTGAGGAGGTAGGAATAAAAAGAATCCTCATATTTGACTAACATATAATAGTTGAGGTTGTATATAAACCTCAATAGACATACATACATATATATATATATATATATATATATATATATATATATATATATATATATATATATATATATATTGAATCAAAATCGAATATTTTGAAAAAGTTAAAATTAAACTTCTTTCCGAAAAATGACAAGAGTAAACCTACTCTTTTACTCTTCAGAAACTTTAACTCAAAGCTATACAGACAATCGCCTTTCCCAACAGAAATTACACACAATGTTTGGGATAATTGAAAAATATTTACATAGTTTATACTACAAACTTGTTTAAAATTTTGTATTAGCTTGCAAAATGAAATGGGTTTTAGGAAAGGCACGTACCAAATTTCGGCAAAATTCTAGTCTTACGACAGTATGGTAAAAGAGAATAAGAGGAACATAAACACCAATTGACTCGAGTGATAGAAGCTTCAATGATGTTCTGAATTCAAAGTATAATTATGCATACCTTAAGTTGTATTTCATATTCATGAGGATTCCCTTTTCCGCTATATGCTGTGCTGAATCTGATGGTAACATTTACTCCTCTATTACTAACAACTTCTGGAGCTTCTTTCAATACAGGAAACTCTGAAAAAGAACGCTTAACGTTACAACGTATATACATTAGGGTGATCCTTAATTTTCGATTTCCGAATTTCTTTGCTCCCAACAATAAATTGATTCCATGTCAGAGAAAATTAATCTGTAAAGAAAATGGGTTCAATCGAAGAATATTTAACCGACCGCCAAACGACCTAAACATCTGAATGCATTTATAATGTATAGTATATGGAAAAAGTTTGAATTAAACTCTTGTAATGGCTGAGAGAAAGGAATCATATCTCGGCTAGAGGTTGTAGAAGTAGATCCATACCTGATGCTGAGTAGTGACCGAGATGAGACATATCTTTACGTCCATCATCTTGGATTCGGGCACAAAATTTTAAATAGAAATGACTTCGTATGATATATCATTTTGAAGTAGCTTTTGACGACAAACAGTCGTCTGTCTTTATTTTCCGCTTATCTCGGAACATGTAATAATTATCAACTATAGAAACTAAAAGCTCCGAAGTAATAAAACTTAATATTCTGTGAGTTTATATCTCTGTACGGGCTACAGATTTATAGGATTGTTGAATAGTTTTCCTTATTTGAATTAAACCATAAAGTAAAGAAAGAAATGCACATTTGTTTCTCTGCAGTGCAGGAAAAAGTAAACATGATTATTTCCTAATTTATAATTTAAACAATATGTTCCAATTTATCACTGAAAAAATATTTAGAATGCTTATTTATCTCTTACAAAGGGGACTAGTAAAATGCATATCTGGCAACTCTGAAACGATAACAGCAATGCTCAGCTCAGTCAGTTCATTTGAAGGCTTTGAGAAAGTACGATTGTTTTCCTATGTGATTGTTTGTTTTAGTTTCTTTGCACAGTGCTGTTGAATTTGTAGTTTTTTACGAAGTGTAAACAATTTATGCAATGCAATGGCATTATCCCCGAAGTCAGCTTCGCATTGTTTACGCAAAGACTACGAATGCGCCCTCATTGGACCTATTATGAACCAAATTGTAGGAACAAAACTGCCTTCAAAACGACAAGTACTTAGTGATGTGATACACAAATCCAAATAAAGCGATACTCTATAACTAGTGCAGAACTCAAGAGCTGCAGAGAAAAAGAATTCTCAAACTTCGTTTCCGTAGATTCGAACACATGTTTCTTAAGATTTTCGATAAATCCATATTTTCTGCAAACATGCCCATCTACTTGCAAAGAAGATGTGAACTTTCAACATGGGTTGAATATATTGAAAAACATTGTGGTGGTGAATGATGTTGAAGAGAGAGGTGTAAAACTGATACAAGAATACGGGAACATTTTAACAAAGGACGCAAAGAGAAACAATATATATTGCATATAGTCAGTGAACACAGAAAAAAGTATCCAAATGCTGCAAAAATTGGCTTAATGATGCAGTAGAATTTGGCTAGTTATCCACAGCTTTCAGCTTTCTTTTTTTTTTTTTATCATTTTAAACATTCATTATGTTATTTATGTAATTTTATTTCATATAAATAATTTCAATATAGGCTGGTGTGTATTTCGACGGGATGTAATTATATAACAAATATATAATTATTTCCTAGTTACATGTATATAATAGTTGATTAATATTTCAGTAATCTATAAAGAAAAAAAACAATATTGAAACATAATAAACTATTATTTCAAAGCTAAAAAGAATTAAATAGATAAGTTGAAAATATAGGAAGATATGTTGTTATAATGAAAGATTACCCACAAACGATGTTACAAAACATAATTTCCATTTAAAATTTTGGGTTCGAATACAAAATTGCGGACTTCAAAATGGCCGCCATCATGCTACTTCTCCGGGTCAGATGTTGATTACTTCCAATCTGTATATCCAAGATTTGGTCCCTTTCCCTTCAGCCACTTTAAAGTAAGAAGGGCTTATACCAGACTTTTCCTATATATTAACATATTGGATATGCATTCAAACTTTAGGTCGCTTAGGGCTCGGTTAAATATTCTTCGATTGAGCCCATTTTTTTTTTCATTGACAAATTGGGTCCGACATGGAACCAATTTAAGGGTTCGGAGTAAAGAAATTCGATAAAAATTTCGCCATGTAATTAAGGGCCACCCTAATATATATATATATATATATATATATATATATATATATATATATATATATATATACAGGGTGAGTCAAAAGTCCATGGACACCTGCATAAGTTTGAAAATCGACGGGAAAAGTAAAAAGTGATGATGGGAACAGAGCTTTGATTAGGGTCCACAACTTTTGGATTGTATGTCATTCATGGCCGCTGTAATGAAATCCGCCATTTGGATTCAAGTTATTTTTTTAAAATGGGAAGGGGGTGTATGACACTTCAAATAACACTAGCTTGAGCTCAGGAATTTAGTGGTGTAATTTGTTTTTTTTTCTCTATCTTGTACAGTTTAGAAGTTATTAATGTTTAAAAGTGGGAAATTACCTTGATACTGAATGCTATAACACATGTTCTACGGGTTGCCCATCCCGTGCAATGCACAACTGTAGTCGTCGCAACCACTCTGACTGCACACGGAGGAGAATGTCTCCTTAAATTTGGTCAGTCTTGTTGGGTGCGTTCCTCCAGGTGTATCAAATCACGGATTGTCTTAGCATACACTATCTGCTTAAGATGTCCCCATAGATAAAAATCAAGGGGCGTTAAGTCAGGGGATCTGGGCGGCCACTCCGCGGAACCACGGCGACCAATCCACTTCCCTGGCAATTGTTCATCCAACCATTTACGGACACCAAGTCCATAGTGTGGAGGGGCTCCATCGTGCTGAAAATAAGATGGGGAAAATGCCGTCAGCGTTCAGTGTGGCAGGGAGCACAAGGTCCTGCAGCAGCATCAGATACTGTGGTGCAGTTAAGGTGTTGTAAATGAAAAATCGCCCAATGATGCGAGTGTCCCATATGCCACACCACACCATCACCTTCGCTGGACTATGTTCTCGATTCAGTTCAACCCAGTTCGGATTTGCGTCACACCAGTATCGAAAATTATGTCCATTAACATCCCCGTTCAAAGTGAAATACGCCTCGTCGCGGAACAGTATGCCTTTGGCAAACGTAAAATCCAGTTCGTGTTGTTCAGTAGCCCAAATGCAGAACTCCAACCGGCGATCAGCGTCATCCTTGTTCAGTTTATGTTGCATATGCAGCTTGTAAGGATGCCACTGATTGGCGTGCAATATCCGGACAACGGAGGATTGGCTTATTGCACATGCTAGGGACACACGACGGGTACTTTGTTTAGGACTTTTCACAAACGACGCAACAACCTCCGTTGCAGTTTCCTCATTGGTCCCAGTCTTTGGTCGCCCACTACGTGTCCTATCTTGAATAGAGCCCGTCTCCCGGAATTTGGTGATCACGTAAGCCACCGTGCTGTGCGATACCGGTTCTCTGTCTGGGTGCCGCCTGTTGTAATCAGCTGCTATTGTTCGGTAGCTGCGTTCCGCTGATATAATGATGATTTCGATCTTCTATTCACGTGTCAGACCCATTTTAGATCATCTGGAACAAAGTGAGAAGTGGGTCAGTATCAAGGTAATTTCCCACCTTTGAACATTAATAACTTCTAAACTGTACAAGATAGAAAAAAAAAGATTCTACCACTTAATTCCTGAGCTCAAGCTAGTGTTATTCGATGTGTCGTACAACCCCCTTCCCATTAAAAAAAATGACTTGAACCCAAAATGGCGGATTTGAAGATGGCTTCTATGAATGACATGCACTCCAAAAGTTGCAGATTCTCATCAAACCTCTGCTCCCATCATCACTTTTTACTTTCCCCGTTGATTTTCAAATTTTATGCAAGTGTCCAAGGACTTTTGACTCACTCTGTATATATACACTTACATTTTGTGATATGTCTATCATTCTCAATAATGTTTTCATGAAAACATAACAGTTATTACTTAAAAGGATTACAAGGATACAATATGTAAATATTACAATTAACATTAATTTTGTAACTGATAAAAATATTGAAAAAATATTAACATATGGCATTCAGTATTTATATAAAACAATAAAAAATACGTTCACGGAAAGTAGTAAATATTTTTTTTTATTGGAATATATTTTGGCAGGTCGTTCATAGCACTAAGGATCACTTTAACAAGCCAAAAGCATACTCAACAGATAGCTTCTGAGGACTATTTTTAATGGTTTAAATGTTAAGAGAGTCAACACATATCATTATTCAATAAATGCTGAATTGTTTCCATGTAGTATTAGAGAGAATTTTAGATGAGAATCATGAAACATATATTGCAAATACTTACCAAATTTGCCAAATATTCACGAATTGTTCGGTATATTGTGACTATTTAATTCTACTGATCATAAAGAAAACAATCGAATCTAATTTTGTTTTACAAAATAGTAATTACAACGATGAGACATATGAGATGTCTAAAGTCAAAATCTACAAATTGCCATATTTTATTTTAGTAAAGGTTAAGAGTATATTGTTGTTTTAAGAGAATAGACAAAATAGAGAAAGTTTGTTTCTGGTATACTATTAGCATATAGTGAAATAAGAAAGTAGGTACCCGCACAAAATAGCTACTTTTATGTATCCACTAAGAAAAGGATAATGGCAAAGCATCAGAAAGTGGAAGGCATTATGTCAGACAATATACATCAATGTGTCACGGGCAATTCAGCATCCCATCTTAATCCATTAATTCTTGTGGTACTTTAATTTCTTTACACGTATTTCTCACTTTGAAGATAAAAGATTTAGTTATCTGTTCGGTAATTATTTACAATTATGTATGTACAATTATGTACAATCTGCCCATTATCAACCCATTGCGAATTCTGCTCCAAAAATGTCCAAAAGACAGTTTCGCTGCACACGAGATAAGTAACTGTTTATGTTTTGTGAATCTTATTTAATTTTGATAGTTTCCCGTCCATATCTTTAGATAACTATCTCATAATCTTTTAACATATTTCAATGCTCGTTGCATAAAGCAATATTATGTTCGTCATGTTAATATTAATATTCGTCAAAATAATATTAGTAAATGTCTTTTAATTATTTGATGATTTTCTTTTAAATCTGACTTTATCGGTCTTTTGTTAGAATCAGCTTAGTCTATTCGGCATTAAGTCCAATATCGTGGTAACCTTCCTTAACCTGGATGTAATATTATTTACATTAATGTATGTGAAATATCCCTGCAATTGTATATGTGTATGAAACGTATCCAGTGAATATTCTACAGAGCTATTTAGCTCCTGACACCATATTCGCTAGCACGGATCAACAGTCAATATAACGTTTAGATTTTCGAGAATAATAACGTGTTATGAATGTCTTGTGCTAAATCCATTCTATTCCATCTGGAGGAGCTGAAACAACAAAGTTGGTTACACAATCTACTTAAAAGAATGCACAAAGAAACGATGCAAAAAGTAGAAATCAGCACATTGTTTTTTCAAACGTACTAGACAGCAATTGGCACTTGAAATGAAGTATTATTATATGGGATTGCTATTACTTTATTTCTGATATTATGACAGATGCTCTACGAAGAGAAAATAGCCTAAAAATCTTTAACTCAATAAAGCAAATATTGCAAAAATCAGGTGATGGTTTAATAACTTTGTATTTAGAATGTGAAATTTAAAGTTTGAAGGTTTCGTAATCTTGAAACCACAGTAATAATATATTAGGACAATTGAGGTAATAGTGACTTAAGAACACAAGAAGACTGTTGGAGGTCAACATATTTGAATTTTTTTACAATGTTTTCAAAACAGGTGAAAAACGTAAAAGATTTGGAAACGCCATGTGACATTTTGAAAGGAAATATTGTAAAGGTAAATAGTAATTGAATTGGTTTATTTCTTTCCTTTTTATATGGTTACACTTTATACTTATTGGTTAATAATAATACTATTACGTATAACTTACTTTCTATGCACAACGGTAAAGCGTATCCTGTTTCACATCCTTGTGGACATTCTCCATTGAGTTTATCACATTCGTCTTGGTTAGAACACTGTCCGCAAGTCTTTAAACAGCCTGCTCCAAATTTTTTGTTGCCACATTCTGTAAATAAAATCGAGTGCCTTGAGACCAAAATAACACGGAATGAATCATTGTTTCTTTAAGTATATGAAGGAAGAATGCGAAATATAAATATGGTACAAAGATACGAAAATCCACATAACAAATGCTGCTTATGACAGGAGTTACATCTTCGTGATGACGGTGCCTGAGTGGTAGAGTCATAAAGCTATGGTGTGAATGATCTTTGGTTCGATTACAAATAATGCGAATTTGTAGAGAATAACTTCGTATGAGGATCTTGTCAGTTTCTTATATTTGTTCTCAAATTTGCATTCCATCAATTCTTTTCATAGTCATATATTTTCAGTATTCATCTTTCTGCTTTAGCATAAAGCGCGTAAGAGGGGGACGTGAGAGATTTCATTTATTAATTTATTTCCACCTTCACCATCGTAAGTTTCATTTGTACTATTTAGAATAGTTTCATAGCTTTCTTACACACTTGAGACATTTTCAAAAATACAGTACCTAGCTTCTAAAATATGGCCACAATGAAACCACAGTAGTTGAGTAGGTAGTTTTATGAACACAGCCAACTAGACTATTTTTCTTTTTTACATCGCATTCATGAGATATTGCTGTAAAAATAACACTCGTTTATCTGCATAACATTAATACGCAAATACAAAAGTTTCTTTTACAATTCGAATTGCTCTGTATACTAGAAAAGGTAACAACTTCAATTGGGCCGAGAGTACTTCCTGCGCACTTAACATATCTCGGAATAAAAACTCACGAAGTGTGCTGGTTAGACATTGTGAGATTTGAGTTATTAAAGCAACCTATCTGGTTAGATACACAGCCCATTACGGTCGAAGAAATTCATTTTGATTATTAATTCAAAATAACTAAAGTGTGTAATTAAAAAACAATACACACATATAAAATTATTTGAAAATAAATATTTACATAATCATATAATATTACAGACCCATGCGTATTCTAAATGGCAAATTTTATGCCTATGAAAAATCATTTCTATTTGTAATAATCTTATATATAAAAGAGAACGCACAAATCCTTTGTTCCCTCATCACGCTAATACGGCTGAACCAATTTCTTTCATTTTTGGGGGGTTATTAGGATTTGGACCCTAGATGGTTTTTATCATATCACTTTAATTTTTAATTACCAGTGTCTTGAGATAATTGACCATTCAAGTGTCCATAACGTACAAATCCTTTGTTAGTTCATCATAGGTAAAAATAAACGTATTTATATGCAACCCGCATGACCGTGTCACTCGGCGGGTTAACATAAATGACAGGCGATATAATGTTAACATTTACTGCAATCTACTATGGTTTTTATCATATCACTTGAAAGCGAAAAAGTAAAAATTATCTAATTAACAAGGTTTATTGCGTTCCGGGGTGACCCCAGCGAAGCGGGGTGAACGCTGCTAGTAAGCTATACAAACAAAAAATGTTTGCAAATCAATAATTTGAAAAAAAATAACTATGTATTAAGTATTTAGAGAATATTTGTTAGCAATAAACTACAAATATTTACATTAGTGACTACTCTTGAAACAAGTAAAAGTGATAATATATTGCTAGAAGCTTTCTAAATGATTTCCCTCAAGAGCTATTACTGCTTCAAATGCACATTTTGTTTTTAAATTCAGGGTGTCATGGGATTTTATACAGTCCGATGTAAAAAAAATTGAATCCAAAATTTGAACACAAAAATATTGTCACTGTCCCTTCATCTTCAGAAGTGCGTTTTAGATACTTGTGTCACATTTTTTGTCTCAGGCGGCTCATACGTGGAGAGGCTTAGAGGCTACAACGTTAACGTCTCATGATCAAATATATTACCAATATCAACAAGTATTAGGTAATTGTTTATTCACTCGAAAGCCATTCACGCAATTACTATCTGCTCAAGAGTAGTGTGGCTTAGTGATTAAGTACCAGCCCATGTAAATTTGTGGTAAATATCATAGTGTTTGCATGCTTTTTGGAATTCTCCAGTTTCCTTTAACATTTTCATTGCACCAACTATTTTATATTAATTTACTTTCTGCAATTATCCGTCTCCTTTACGTAAAAAAGATAACGATTAAATTTTTCAATCCATTGACAATTGTAGACTTGAATCGCAAAACACCAATAGTCCATATTTTTCGTGTTTTTAACTGTTTCTGATTTTTTTTATTCAATGTCATCTATGTTCGAAGTTATATAAACTTGCATAATATTACGGGAAAAGTCCAACTCAAAATCCTATTTTAAATTCTAATCTAATTGTCAATAAAACTCCAACTAGCCAAAGAGTGTATATATAAGAGAAATCAGTTGGGTGTTCTGTATGGTTGCGAAACCTGGTCGCTTACTCTGAGGGAAGAACACAGACTGAAAGTATTGGAGAACAAGATCCTGAGACGAATATTTGGACCCAAGAGGAACGGGAATGGGGAATGGCGGAAACTTCAAAAAGAGGAACTACATAATATATACGGTTTACCCAACATTGTTAGCGTCGTCAAGTCTAGGAGGTTTTACTAGGCGGGTCAAGTAGCTAGAATGGAAGAAAGTAAGAACGCTTTCAAAGTCTTGACTGGAAGACGAATCGGTAAACGGACATTAGGAAGACCTAGGCGCAGATTGGAGGACAATATTAAGTATAGGAGGTTTCAGTGGGCGGGTCATGTAGCTAGAATTGAAGAAAGTAGAAACGCTTTCAAAGTCTTGACTGGAAGACGAATCGGTAAACGGCCATTAGGAAGACCTAGGCGCAGATTGGAGGACAATATTAAGTATAGGAGGTTTCAGTGGGCGGGTCATGTAGCTAGAATTGAAGAAAGTAGAAACGCTTTCAAAGTCTTGACTCGAAGACCAATCGGCAAACGGCCTAGGAAGACATAGGCGCAGATTGGAGGACAATATTAAGATGGATCTTGCAGAGATTGGAATACAAATTAGAAACTGGATGCAGTTAGCTACGGATAGAAGTCAGTGGAGATCTTTTGTGAACGCGGCATTGAACCTCCGGGTTCCATAGGCCATAGAGTTATTTAGTAAGTTATAAGAGTATATATGTGTGCTACAGTTTCGGCTATGAAACGTAGCCTTACTCAGATAATTATCATCCTATTTTAATTCAAAATTTCCTTTAAAAGGAATAACAGCCTAAGTCAAATTATTTGGGATGTTATTCAATTCGGCTGAGGAACTTAGGATGTTCCTGAGTTTTTCGAATCACATTGTAACATTAGTTACCTTTAATGATTGACAAATATTTTACTATGCTACAACTCTTTATTTGACCTTAATAAGCAAATAACGAGAAACAAAAAATTCTCGTCTTTCAGACATTTAATAATAGCAGTATTGCTCTCTTCACTTAGCCTTTTGAAGACGGTGTGTCTGATTTCTTCTTACTTAGATGTATGGTTTCCGTGCATGTTATACGTAATCTCACAATTACAATGATGACTGTATGACAACAATCACTCAAGAAACTTTTAAAAGACAGCACAATGGTGATAATTTAGGATTTCCTTGGAAGAAAGAGGCTAGGCTTTTCAATATTTCCAAGTTTTTTTTATTGTCATATTAAAATGTAACCAAGCTGAATATTTAACGTACTTAGCAACACATCAAATATTTCAAATTAAGGACCTGAATTGAAAAACACCCGAAGTCCACAGACATATATACATACTTTTAATGTTAATGTATCCGCTTCAAGGAGTTGGAATTTTAAAAAGATATAGCAAGGAAAATAATTAATAGAAAAAACCCAAAAAACTGCTTCCAAACAAAATCATTCAATATAATGTTTTCATTCCTTCGGAAAAAATACTTTTGTGAACGTGGAATATTTGTCTGTGTAGGTGTTACTTATTTATGTGATTCGGATCCTTCAGTTGGAAGTTTTAAAATGAGACTCCTTTCAATGCTATTTTAAGTTTTGTATAATTTATCTGTTATACAAGCACATATCAAGTGTTGTTAGTTAATAATTGTAACACAAATAACAAATAATTTAAAATAATAGATAAAATAATAAAATAACATATAACAAATTAAAAATATGCATTCACTAACTTTGTGTGCATTTGCTTCCCTCATATCCATTTGCACAGAAACAATTCCTATTTTCCTTACAGAACATTATTGACTGACAGCCGGACTTGAATATATTATCACACAATACTCCACAGTTCCCATTGTACATCTCCGACTCACACTCTGAAATTAAAAGAAATATTCAAGTAATCACTAACGTTGTATCAGTATACAAACAGATAAATTCCCGAGTACTATATTGTAAATTGGCTAACTTTCGGTTGAACCTTGATTATAATTCTTTATAAATCACTCGCTATTTTAAAGAATCAGTGTAAATTTCATAAGTGTTAATTAATCTTAATTCAATAGGAAAATTTTGCCTGTATCTGCTTAGTTTTTGACATACCCTTCCTCCATGATTTAAACATGGTGCAAAAGTTAAGTGTTGAAGAGAGAGGACCAAGATAACGTCTCTGCACGAGATCTAATCTGTAAGAAGACGCATCCAAAATGATAAAGTTCGGAACATGGAATTCGTCGAGATTACAGCTAAAGGCTAAAGTAATCAAAGCTTTTAATCCTAAACTAAAGACAGAACTTTTCCTGGTGCTCGATCATGAAGAACTTCGACCGTAAATTTAACCTAAATTGTTACTGAGATGTTAATGACACGTTTGCAAGAAATTAACAGAAATAATTGTGCCAAGAGTCTCACAAACGTGCTTTCGTTCCTATAATTTGATTTCCATCATGTAATAAAAACACTTCTTTATGATCATGGAATCAATATAACAATTATCTTAATTAATATGACATAAATTTGCTGTTGTGGCCCCACGTAGCGTAGCCGCTAACGCTCTCGCCTTCAGTGCGAGAGGCCTCGGGTTCGATTCCCGGTAGTTGCACTCGGCCGAAAAATTGTAAAAAGCCTTTTCAGGTCAGCCACCCTGAATGAGGTTTTCCTGGATTTTCCTCTTTCACACCAGGTAAATACCGGGGTGGTACCAAAATTATAGGTCACAGGTCGCTTCCTTCCTTCCAAAATCCTTTCTTCCTTACCTTTCCCCAGAGAATGTGCTCGCCGAGGTAAGTTATCCCTCAATCGTAACGGGCTAAATGACCATAGATACCGAAAGCCTAAAAATCTAAAAATCCTAATCGTATTAAAGGTGTAAAAAATAATATGTAAAAAATAACAATTTATAGTGGAGTGGCCTGGTGAAAATCTCAACAATTGTAAGGTACGAGAAAGTCCGAAGACAAGAGAATGGTACATCTTTCTCCATTGTGATATTTTAAAAGAAAGAAGGGTTTATAGGTACTCAGGTGTCACTATAACATTTTACTTTGAAGAATGTTTCTAAAGTTCTACTTAATCAATTAAATAGCTTAGAATATTTAAAAACTAATGCTATAGCCTTTCTGAGCTAGAACACATAGTCATGGCCAGGAGGCCCGTCTTTTGATGCTATTAATAGCTAAAGTACAAATTGCTTTTTAATTTTCTGAAGTACTATTTTTTCGTTTAGGCTTAATATCCACGAGCTTTAGACTCCATAGACCCGTCTGGGTACGCCCTTGTTAGAACGGTAACCAAATAGGATCAGAAATAATCCACAAATATTAATTATTTTGTTCAAATATGCGAATTTATATATAATACACTTCCTAGAATATTTTTCTTATGGAAAACTCAGTTAAAATGCAGCACTACGAAATATAACTAAAGATTGAAATGTATGCCTTTTTAGATTAGAATTTTAAAAATTTTTATTAAAATTTACCAGAAAAATCGAAAATAGTAACATAGTAACTAACATCAATTAGATTTAATATGTAACTACAAATATTGTATATTTTCCTCTTACTTGTATTTTGCAAGTAACAGCTGCTTACTTAAAACAAACATTAATAACCATTACACCACAGGTAATACTCAAAATGATGAATTTTGAAAGATATCTGCTTATGTTGGAGATGTATCTGGCCAGTAAGTTTTCAATGGGAGAACACTATATAAGTATTGTTTACATATTCTGTTTCACCACTTGCATCCAAAATTATACCCGAATGTGATGGCCCATAATAATTTTACTTGATCGATGTATTGACTAACATGGCTCTCAACCCAGATCTGACCTTTTGCAAGGCTTTCATCTAATGATGAATTAAGGGGAATACCTACCAAGAAAATTGTGAAAGGTGAATAGCAAAAGTCTCCAATGTACAATAATGTTCAAACAACATAGAAGGGCCTGCAGTTCCAGAAGTACCAGATCGTCTAAGCTCTAAGATAATACAAAAGGTAATGCAAATTCTTATATATCAAATCAAATACTGAGATACAGTGTGGCGCACTTTAATTTAAGTAACATCCCGAATCATTTTTATTTTCGTATCTATGAATGAGATATTCTGCATTTTTTCCAAAAGAACTTAAAACGTCTGCTAATATGATGTAAACCCTTCTACTTATAAAGAAACACATTAGTAGGCTCGATCTAGACTTCGGAAATATTAACTGAAATGGGAATCTTACTTTTTACTAAGATAAAACAGCTTGTTTAGAATAGGAGAGAGCAATGAAGATAGGATTCATCTTATAAACTATATTTTATATGTATATGTAGTTTATCACAATAGATTTCTTCAACATAGAAATCTTTGTGATTTTTCCGGAACTAGGTTGAAATGTAATATACTCTTAAACGAAAAGCTATAAATTGCTCAAACAACAATTCAAACAAAATTATCTGAAAATATAATTTCCGATTGTAATATATCAAGCGAAAGTTATCGTCTCGATTAAAAAGAAAGAAATATAATGTAGTGATAGAAAGCGGAGATTGATAAAGTCAAATACAGAAAGTGTGACAAGGCTCTTTTGTATCTTAATAGTTCTCACCTTTTGTCTGAGAGATCTGGTGTCGATCAATATTGGAAGAACTTGTGACTTGTAGTCTATGCTTAGTTGTAGGTTAACTTTCCAATCATTCACGATGGACAAAAACAATGAGAAAACAGAAATTAGTTAATAACGCCGAAATTATTATACTATTAAGAAATGTTTCCACAAATATTTTAATGAAGTGCATATGAATAAGGACAGTCAAGCTCTAAGTATAGAAAGATACATATAAGCTAAATTATGTTGTATTTGTTAAGTGTATGTAAGACAAGAGAACACAATACCTTCTTTCTGAGTTGCTCTCGCAGTTGCTACCGTGGATTTTGGGTACATCATTGCTTGGCATTTGATGTGTCGAAAAACGCTCTGAGCACTCACCGATACATATCGATCATCTCCTGTTTCAAATTAAAGAAACAACATTGAAATAGATCATTCTGAAAACACTAAATTTAAGAACAACGTCTAATACATACAAAGCTTAAGTTTATATTCAAAAGGTTTTGTTTCAGCTGTTGCTATCCATTTCCTCTCAAGAAAAACAATGACTAAATATGTAATCATATTGCCGACAGAATGTCAACTCAAGTGGCTCACGAAATGTTTCTGAATTTAATGTAGTATTCCATAAGAAAGCATTCTTCATAAATCTTGTATGTAAGTCACAAAGTGTTCTTCACTGGAAATTGTTTCTAATCTTCCTTATGTACTGTCTCAATATATTTCCTTATAGAACATAAGAAAGGGTATCAATTAAGTCTTCTGAAACTATAATATGTACAATATGGACATATGAAGTAACTAGAACATCTTCGCTTATATTTTTATTTGATTAATTAATTTATTGTGTATATGAGTCTACAAGGTGGGCCATAAGTCCCTTACCATCCCTTGTGAAATCCGTGTTTGTGGAAAATTGTGAACAACAACCATGTAATAACATAGTATTCCGAGGGGAAGTCGGATTGTGATGGTGACCAAGATGGCGGCACATCAAGATTTTTAAATGGGAACATGGCCATACGGCACATTAATTTAAGCTAGAATTTAAAGACAAACACAATGGTGATATCGGTTTGTTGATATCTTAATGTGTTCAAAAGTTACACTCATTTTAAATTCCTAATTTTACCGTACTGTTTCTGTTGTTGCTGGTAAATAATTATGCCGCTAACGACAGCAGAGAGGAAGGAGTTGATCAGAGCAAGGAGTACAAGGGCTGCAGCAGCTGAATTCAATTCCAGACACCCAGATGGACATCCTAAGTCCCATATTAGTGTCGCCCAACTTTTCTGGAAGTGCATGGATACTGGTTACATACCAGATAAACACAGGTATGGAAGACCTAAGATCGAAAGAGATGAAGCTACATCAGTAGCAGTGCTGGTATCATTTGCTACATCACCATACCGCAGTACCCGTCGTCTGTTCATGGAATGTGGTGTCAGCCGTATATATGTCAGACATATCTTACAGAAAAGCAAGTGGCATCCATACAAATTGCAACTTCAACATCATCTATCTGAAGATTACCCTGATCGTTGTGTTTAATTTTGCGACCGGGCCCTTCCACTGTTGCAAACGGATCTCACATCCCACACACAAATTTTATTTTCCGATGAGACCAATTTTTATGTTCCTGGGGAAGTAAATAAGCAAAACTGTCGGTATTGGTCCCCGGAAAATCCTCAGTGGGTTGAACCTTGCAAAATGGTAGGTAGAGGCAAATTAATGGTGTGGTGTGGTGTGGTCTATGGAGCACCAAATTAATTGGTCCATTCATCATTCCTGGTACCCTCACTGCTGAACGGTTTTTGGATATGTTGTGGAATCTCATCCTTCCTTCCATATTGTCCGAAACGGCACATTTCCACTCTTTTTTCATCAAGATGGTGCCCCTCCGCAATTACGGATTACAGGTCCGTACCTAGCTGGATGAACAATTTCTTGGACGTTGGCTTGGGTGCCGTGGTCCCATTGAATGGCCAGCATGATCACAAGATCAGACGCCCTTGGATTTTTTTATGTGGGCTCATCTGAAGGCAAAGGTATACGCCGAAATGATCCTGGATCTTGAACACCTGGAAGAATGCATATTTGCAGCCTGTGCCGATATTTCACCAGAAACTCTTTTTCGGGTTATGGACAATTCGGTTGAACAACTCATTTTGTGCATAATTCGGGATGGAGGCCATGTAGAGTACGTGCTTCGCCATGCGTGACAGGTAAAATTAGCAATTTGAGATGCCTGTAACTTTTGAATGAATTATGCTATCAACACACCGATTACACCATTGTGTTTGTCTTTAAATTGTAGCCTAAAATAATATGCAGCATGACCATATTTCTATTTAAAAATCTTGACGTGAATTCAAGATGGCGACTTTCTAGATGGCCGCCATCTTGGTCACCATCACAATTCGACTTCCCCCTCTGCCTACTATGTTATTACATGGTTGTTGTTCACTATTTTTCACGAACACGATTTTCAAGGGGTGGTAAGGGACTTATGGCCCACCCTGTATTTAAAAAAAAAACGACACATGTGAAGTTTTTTCAGACAATCAATTAACGAAGACATTGTTTGCTACGCGTAAACACACACTTTGTGAGATATCAGCACCTGCCAAGCTGTTGCCTACACTTGGTATATTATAAATAAGTAGATGCGTTTGGAGAATCTCCACTTTGTACTATAATTTTCCTAATTTTCCTCAAACTTGGTTTTTATGCCGTGTGTCGTTTTACAGAGAAAACGATTCATATGTGTGTCATCTTTCGCTATGATCAATGACAATGTCATTAGGCTCTACATTGCGGACAGAAGGAAAATTTCAGATCTATTACAAGCAGTATGGAGCCTTATTTAGTGTCCAAATTATCGTATCCGAAACTAACAATTGGAAATGTTGTTTCTGTTCTATAGGACTCGTATTAGGTAGCTTAGAAATTACCGGACCTTTCATACAAAATATTGAATTATGGGTGAACATCGTGTAGTAAATGAATCGCAGAGGATTAGACATAATGTCGTTTGACAATTGACAGCTGAAGCTAATAGAAGTCGGAAAAGTTATGAGAATCTTGTGATCAGATTTAAGGTGTGAAAGTGAGTGAACTTTCCGTTGATAAAGAAGAAAATGCTGAGCAGGTGCATGAATAAATTTATGCTGTTTATGGGGCAAATACATTATGAAAGCAGCATCTCAAAGTTGACTATGCAGCTTCTTTTCTGGTTATTTTGATGTGCAAAATTCTACATGTAGTAGGCGACCAATCAGAGCAAGAATATATAATATTCTAGCTAAAAATCTAGCATGACTGACATGCAATCAGTTATGACATCAACAGTGATTAAAACATCCACCAGCAAACAATGTTAAATTATTTTGAGAAGATTGGCTTCAGAAAGAACATTTAAGTTCAGGTGCTACAGAATCTGACATAACTAAATCAAATCTCAAGTGATAGTTTCTACAGAATGAAGCAAACATGAGTCATTTCTGCAACTGTTGATCACGTGTAATAAAAGTGAATAACAAATGACCGTTTTCATACCAGGAATATTGACAAAATGGATCGGTATGGCAGTAGTTTCGTACTTGACTCTGTAGACATTATGCAGTCGTGGTGGTTGAACAAACCTGGTTCTATTCGATGCATAATCCATCAGTGGCCAGAAGTATAGGAGCAAGATTCTGCAAGTCTATTTGAGACTTTTAGTGCACAGTCGGCAGGGGCGGATCTAAGGGACGGTAATGCCCCCCCCCCCAGAAGAGAAAACTTTCTTGTTTTATCTATAAATAAAACAGCGCCGGGTTGGATCTGTTAAAAGTAGCTCTAAATAGCAGAATTACAGCCCACCGATCCCCCAAGAAGTCCACCCGGGATCCGCCTCTGACGCAGGTCCCGAGGTCCACAGTTTCTGCTCTTAGATGCTAATGAACGTTCTCTTCATGCCAGGCTGATAAACGACTACCTAACGAGAGAAAACATCCAACGGTTTCACCTTTAGATCTAAACCTGATTGAATATGCATGGCACATACTAGAAGGACATGTGGGTCCACGGTGGTTGAGTGGTAGAACGTTCACTTCTGATGCATGGGGTTCTTAGCTCCATCTTAACCTACGGGAAGTGCTCTTTGTGCTCGGGCAAACATTGTTTGCGTGGGTTGTCTCAGTGTTCTCCCGTTTCTCCCTTTTTTTTATACCGCCGTTTCATTCACAATAATCATCCCCGTTTCTTCTAGGATAGCCGGATAGGATAGTTACGTATTACTGAATCATTTCATTCCATTTTTAGAAAGACATGTTAGAGCCTAACAGACAGTCCCCATAACACATGGAGAGCTCTGCACATTTTTTCGAGAGGAGTGGAATCAACTGCCATGGAGAGTGTCAAGAGCTCTCCATACACCAATCTTCAGCATACATCATCAGCGCCAAATATCTGCGGCTATTCGAGGTGACCATACCCAGTATTAACCTGTTTCTGATGCTGGTACTGTGTTTCGGAGCATTTTTGTATAATGTGGGTTCTAGTACAATTTCGGCGTTTAGGTAGAATGAACCTTGCCACTATCACTTTTGCAAATATGGTCAGTTTTGTATGATGTGTATGTAGTGTGGAGGTATACTAGTATGTTCGTTTTCTTTGATGCAATTTCTTTACGTTTTTCGTGTACTCTGTCCTCGACCAGTCACTATACTTAAGTTTTCTACACCTGTGTGTTTGAATTATATCTCATTAATCTTGTACATGGATTTTGTATTACACGTAGATTTCTGGTTGAAAAAAACATATATTAATCTTTATTTTACCTTTAGGGTTACATGAACCAATATTAGCAAGTCCGACGTGAAAGCCACCAGGAGGACCAGTACTAACTCCCGTAATTTGCAGTGTAAGTGCACCATCAGATACTTCGCCATAAACAGATGCGGTGAGCCTCTTTTCCCTCCACTTATAGAGCACCTGAAAGAAATAACATCCAATGAAATGTCGTGAGTATTAAATTTACTTTAAAACATACAGTTTCTTTAGTTATCTTGCAAAATAGTTTGACTATTTATTTTGATTTTGAGTTTAACGTCCTTTTCAGCAGCGAGGCTATATGAAACGGGACCTACTGAACGACATGAGTTCCGCCGGGAATCGAACCCCGATCTCCCATGTCAGAAGCGCTTACGTTAGCAAGTGAATATTATATATATATATATATATATATATATATATATATATATATATTGTGGAAGAACTCGATTTTCGAGAATAATAATTTGTATATTTTAGATTTATTGTTATGTTTATGTCTCGAAATCGTTAAGTAAGGTTATGGGAATTTAATGTTGAATATGTAAAGTTAATGCAAGCTGCACAATCTCGCTAATAGTTGTGTCAGCAATTCATTGTAAACAGTTGTGTATAAGAATGTCATCGTAACGTGTCTGGCAATGTAGGAAGGAAATGTTGACAATGTGTCTTTCCTCACATTAGCCAGATTCTAGAAATTGTACAAAACGTGAATTTGTGGGATTTTATGAATTTCATGAGATTACGGATGTACGGAGAATTGCTTAGAATCGGGAAGTCAGAACGTGTCGAGGGTTGCAGTTTTGAGTTTTGACACATGGAAGGAATTTGTCTCTCCATGTGAAAACGGTGTCGCACGTGCCACAGCAGACGGAAAAGCAGACGATGGTAGTTGGACCCCGCCAAACAAAACCACAGGACGAGAAGGTTTTGGGAGAAGTTCCGAGGAGTTCCGGAGATTTCCTAGAGAGTTCGAGAGGATCAGTTCCTGAGTTCTTGATGATTAGTTCTGAGAGTTCCAAGATTGTTCTTTGACTTTGAAGATACTTGGGTTCGAGTCTGGAGAACCAAGTTCCATTTAATTATCCCCAGATGATAGGAGAAAACAGTACGTTGTACTTCAACATATTCTAACGACGCAGAACTTCGAGGGAGATTTACATTGAGAGGCCCATTCCTCAATGCACACTGTCATCGAGCAACAACAAGGAGTGTCAGCTTAAGGAGCAGAGTTCAACACCAGAACGACGTGGGACAGCAACAGATTTATCCAGGTATGTGTGACTCCGAGTCAGAATTCAAAGCTCAATACTTGATCGTGCTATACCTTACTGGCAAATGACTCCGAATATCCGTTATAGCAAACATTCAGAAATCTCACAGTTAATTAATCAGATTCCAAAATTACAGTGTTGTAGATTAAATGAAGTGTACCGTTTTTTATTTAAATTATCTCCATGGTGGTGAGACGCTGGTCTTAAGATCTTTTAGATCAAAGGTACGATTCCAGTAATTATTTAGAGCATGTTGGAGACGCTGGTGGCTTACGCCTTTGGTAACGGTCTCAGTAGATTTAAAGAGTAGTGAATGAATAATAAGTAATTAGACATCATGGTGCAGATGCGTTGGGTTAGTTTCCCAGTTAAAAGTTTAAGTATTTGTAAATTTAAAGAATAGTAAATTTAAATCCCTCCCTTCCCACCCATGGTGAATTATGTGCGTTTAGTAAATTTAAAACTATAGTGAATTTAAAAAAAATCCCTCCCGACCCGCCCATTTATGGTGAATAATGTTTAAATTAGTAACTAATAGAATTGTTAATGAAACCCACCCATCCCACCCTCGCTTTGATTCAGCTTAACTGTAAAACAAGTGCGACGACTGAGTTCGATTCTCGACCGAACAACAGAAATGTGTATCAGTTATATTAAACAACGGATTACGTTTACTAAACATAGTAATTAAATGATAGTTGGTGTTATAATATTAAGGATAATAAAAGTAACAAATACAGTAATAATATTACGAGTTTATAATAATAATATTAAGAGAAAAGAAAGTGAAATAATTTCGTTGTATTTATGTTCTGGACACACAGAACAGATGCATGTATCAGGCAGGTTGTGTTGAACGGAGGACGAGAGTCGCTCAAGCGATTAGGCACGAGTGTAGCCGAGTTGACACGAAGGTACAAGGTTACGTTGAGAGCCGCACGGAAAATTTGCTCCGTGTTGAAGCAGGCAGAATAACAGAGAATAACAGAGCTAGGTTGTCAATATATATATATATATATCTGTATATACCGTATATGTCTTCAGCTTTTGGAAGTTATACTTGAGAATTCATTTACTTTAATTTGGAACCCATACTACGAAACGAAATATGCACTATTTTGACTGATGACCATGGACCACCTTGGGAAACTTTTCTGATAATGCCATAAACTATAGAACTATAGAACTTATAAGTTTTCTTTATTTAAGAGGGAGAAGGAGTGCGCCACAGCTGCCGGAATATTGGTGTTCAATTTAACATGGGATCTCCCATTTTTTTAGGCAAATCATAGCTCACTCAATATGATGCATCTCATTTTAAAGGTGCAATATGAACGCTGTGCGTGATATTTTCTTCTTATAAATACAGATAATTATAATCCAAATTTCCATAAGAAAATGATCAAAATTAAAGGGAAAATTCTTCTGTTTTTTTACAGTAAGGAAAAGAGCTAAAAACTTCGGACTTTTTTGAGAATGGAGTACTATCTTTGTATTTGTGCGCAACTGTACTATTTTTTCGCTATTTCCAAAGACATTCATTACACAATCGATGAGAAATTATATCTTTCATAATTGAATCTACAGAAATCAGAAATCAGATTTTTTCGTGTTCACGTACTTGGCCGTCTAACTGCTAGATGGCAGTATAGTCATTCCTCATCTCACTTTCCTTCTCAGCGGGAGCCAGTCCGTTTGAAAACCTACTTTGAACTTTTTAACAGGGGCGGGAGGAAGGAAATCATTGTGAAGAACGGGAACTTCAAACACGAAGAATGGCAACATTTATGACCTCTTTAGTTGATGGTTTCTGTTTGAGCAGTACAGTGTATTTGTAGATGGTTTTTATGAGAAGTAATTTGTGTTTGTAGTGATAAAGTCAACCTTTCGACAAAGATTTGTGAAGAAGTCGAACCAAAGTTTTTGTTTATCTATTCCAAGATAGAAATTAAAACTTCCTGCAGGACTGAGAATATACATGCAAGAGAAAAAATAAGCTACATTATTATAATCTTTAGGATAGATTAGTCCCCGAAATATTCTTTGTTTACCTGTCAAAAAATGAAGAATAATATGGTATAAACAGTGTGCGAATTAGATAATCTATATTAGAAGGGATAAAATTAGGCCAATAGGACATAAAATCTTAAGGTGCAAATTTCAAAATGAGACAATAATGCCTTACCCCCCATATATATATATATATATATATATATATATATATATATATATATATATATATATATATATATATGTGTGTGTGTGTGTGTGTGTGTGTGTGTAAATTCTGTAATAAATAAGAGATTTATTTATTAATTTAATAAATCTACCGACAATAACTATGAACGTATATATTGTCTGACATACACCCCCCCCACCAAACATTTCTGAAAGTGTTTAAATGTTGTACTCAATGTTGTCCCCGTAGCTTTCTAAGATTTATTTAGTTAATAATTCGGCCCGAGGGATAGCCATGATCACAAGCATATGTTAATTTTTCCACTCATATTGAAATCTTCCACTTTGCGTTATTACATACAGGTAGAAAAAAAATTTCAGTCTTATGAAAACCACTAAAATTATCAGTTAAACCGGGCATACTTTTTTAAAAAAAAGAAAATCTAGATATTAGCCTATCAAACAAGAAATGGATTGTTGCTGTACCCGATTTCTGACATCAAAGTCAAATCGAAGGCCAAATATTTAAAATATCTCAATTCAAATTTCGAGTTTGTGCTTCTACTCCCCGCTAAAACAGCTTTTTTCCCTCCAAATATCGATTCCGTGATGGGGCTCAGGAAGTCAACACTTACAATTACTTTACTGTTAGGTTGCAGATGAGTTGATTCACTATGGGCTACGTTATTCAAATAGTTTTTCAGACTACATTATTAGCGTGGACAGCAAACTGTACAGGGAAAAGAAAGATGGAAAAATAAAGGGTTAACTTTTTAAAATACCGCTCCAGTTGAAATGCTTATACAGACACGGACAATGACACGGATAACCAATCGTATTAACAAATGCTGAAACAAATCTTCAATTATGCGCTTATTCAACTAAAAATCACCTTCACTAACATGTCTGCTCAGTGGGAGCGTATCCCCAGCTTGTACGTTAACATATACTTACGAGAGAATACCTATATCTCAGATTGTAAGTATAATTTCAAAAAGCTCATTTCCGTAAACTGTAAAAGGCAGTGATTACTATGCTAATTATCATAAATTAAATGCAACTTTTGAGTTGCATACACACAAACTACTAGGGAATGAAGATCATGTGCTAACAAAAAGTACACTGGAAAACGAAATAACATGTTATAACAAAAATTAAAATAAGATGATAATCGATACAAATGTAGAGGATGAATATGACATGTCCGAACTTCGCCAAGTATGATGGAAGAAGATATTTGTTTACTTCTTTTTGGCCTACCGCTAAGAACATTTATAAATCCATATGTGGCTTTGTTATACGCAATTAGTACATTCAAATTCATGAACGATGACGAACTGAAAGGTACGAAGGTACTGTTGCAAGTAACAACCATTATCATAATAATATAGTTCAACTAAACAACGTTGAAAATAGTGGAAATGAAATGAAATCTTTGAGTTTTACGTCCCACGGTTATGCCGGTTAGGCTAAAGGAGACGGTGATGATGAGAGATGAATGAAATGGTGGAATGAAGAAAGTGGGAGGAAATGGGAGAACCCCGAGAAAACCCACGCACACGGTGTTTGTCCACCACAAAGTTCACTTGGCGGGAGCAGGGTTTGAAGGGTCTACCACTGAGCCACCGCGGCCTCTTGAAAATAGTGGGTAATTAGGTTGTAAGTAGAAATGACCAAAACTGAATAGTTTACATCGATCATTCCGAAGAAATTTGAAGTTATACTGAGCATAGTTTGGGGGGGAAAGCGAGCATCCCCGGTGGGGATACTTCAGCTGACTTCTTTGGGGGGAAAATGTGATTGAGGGGGGAAATCCCCCTCATCCCCCCGGTAATTCGCAACCTGGGTATAAAGCTCTATACATATATATACACAGTGGCGGATCCAGGATATGATCAAGGGAGGAGCTAAACCATAGTTTGCCTCTTTATCCAGAGTAAACAGGATTGAAGCCCATTTTATGCAGTGTATACCTGAGCGTCAAGGGTGGGCTATAGCCTCTATAGTCACCCTTGGATCCGCGCCTGTATATGTAGGCTCTGTACTATTTACAGTGCCGGATTTACGTATAAGCTAAACAAGCTATAGCTTAGGGCCCCGCTCTCTTGGGGGCCCCAAAATCTTGAGATAAACTGGATATACATTTCTAAAATATAAGAAAATTAAAAAATAAAATAAAATTTATACATACGTAGCAACAGTGCTTCCTGCTGTGTAGCCTATGTTCATGTAATTAGTGGGGCTCCTTCTACTAGTGAGAGTCCTAAATTATCTCTAGTTTCTTCATTGCTGTATGTAGGGTGCCTATGTTCAACTGGACACATAAAGGACCCCATTGACTTCAACAGCTTGGGGCCCCACTAAACCTAAATCCGACTCCGACTATCTATTTATGCATGTTTGCTCCCTCTCTTTTCGAAGCAGTGTTTCTTTGATATTGCTTCCAATTCCGGCAGGTTTTACTAAGGGGGCAAGAGTCCTTACTCATTCCAGACATTCAAACTAGGGACTGGACTACTTGCTTTTAACATTCTGTCCCCATGTTTCCCAGTCTGAATCAATTGTCTAAAGCCCATAAAACATTCAAATTCAAATGTAGATGTTGCTCGTCAGTGTCGACACCTAAATATTTCTCAATTAACGGTAGGGGTGTTTGGCACCCTCAATCTGTCAACCTATTATTAGCAGAGAAACACTATATTCGGTAGTAATTCAAAAAAAAGTGCTGTTTAATGTATGTAGTAACGCATAGGAATCTAAATTTTAATATACCCTAGTAGTATAGAAACGCAACGCACCAAACACCCTATGCCAAGGACGCAAACATTAACAATAATAAAAAAAGATAATAAACATTCTAAAGACATTCTTTCATTAATCAAGTCGTACTTAAAAGTAAAAAAAAAAAAAACAATTTTGTTTATGCGACTAAAAAAATGGAATGCGCTCTAATATAGGCTTACAGTTACTTTATAAATTATTAAAATGACAACAAAATTCTTAAACAAAATTATTTTTAACTTTTTAGTGGGAATTGATTAACAAAAGAATGTCTTTAAAAGGTGTTTTATCATTTTTTTATTCGTTGGACCCATTTTCCAAATCCTAAAGTGATATGCAACCAGGGAAACCAGGGCTGGTTAACGTTGGACACGAAAGTTTTATTTTCGTTTTATTGTTCTTATTTACTGCTCTTTTGACATGAAATTTTCCACATACATGTATGTCCGATTATGCACATACTAACATTATAAGAAATACCGGGCGAATTCGTTATCAAATTATATTCCTACAACAACATATTTACAGACATGCGACAATAATTTTGGACATGAGTGACACATCTGAAGACGGTGACACATCTTTTAATTCTATTGTTAATGAAGTGGTCTATTTCCCCAAATAAAAACCAACATCAAGCAGGGTATATGCCCTCTCCTGCCCTTCTGCCGGTCTCCAAGGCTGAATGTAACATTGTGGCCCTTTCCTGTAGTAATAGGAAAAATTCAGGATGGTCAGCCACTGGTATCGAACCCAGGACCATTCGAATTTGAAGGCGAGAGAGAGGGTAAATCTGGTGGTCATATTTTGAAAAGAAAATAAGGAAATTGATTCCACTAAAAAAGAGTCACATTGTCAATACATTTCAGATCTTGGTCTGGGTTTTCTGCCTTTCAATTCCAAGTTTTTTTTTAAACCACGAAGGCCCTAAATAAATTAGAATATCGACTCTCCCGTGTTTTTTTTTTCTTTTTAAATATTGACATGGTTCTTTATTTTATCAGACTCTTCCCGCACTATTCTGTTATTTACCACAGGTAGAATCCTTTGAGAAAGAGACAGGCGACAAGTGCTTTAGTTCTCTATGGTATGTTTGTGACCGTTGTAACATTTAGATATTTGAGTGGCTCAGACACGGAGCTGACGGCTGATATCATGTTGGTCCCTCTTATTTATTTTTTTCTTCAGTTCTGTTTCTCTTTTAGCCAAAAGAAAGGAATTTCACTCCTGTGTCCCATTTACATCCGTAACCATCCCCCTCCTGCGCTGTCCAACTTTGGCCACATGCAGGGGAAAACGAAGGGAAAGGAGGGGGTGCCATTTGCTTTGACGGAATTTCAGCAACAACCCCATCTGTTGCCAAAATAAGTAAACACTTTGCACTGCAAGGAGAAACTGAGGAAGGCTGATATATTCGATTTGTCAAGGTCACTTGAGTCCTGCCGACTCTTAAGAGTCTTCATCCCGGCGAAATAAAAAATACCGCTAATTTTACAGTAATTATGTGATATCTTCAAATAGATGAAAGATAATCGAAATGTGGAACAAGAGCGCCCTAGACAATATTATTTTACATGAGATACCGTTATCACGACTCACTTATCTGCTTTCGATTTCGAGCCATTTTGAAAATCGGCATTTATTTTCGCGTTTCTAAACAGCTGAAAACGGAAAGCCACTAGGTGACTTGTGATAACGGTACCTCACGCAAAATAATATTGTCTAGGGCGCTCTTGTTCCATATTCCAATTATCTTTTATCTATTTGAATATATTACATAATTACTGTAAAATTAGCGGTATTTTAATTTCGCCGGGATGAAGACTCTTAAGAAAAATGGTGATACAAGGTTTCATAGGCTTCATTTTAAATTACCATAAGGTGGAAACAGATGTTAGTCTGGTCTACACAGCCAATGCATTAAAACCTCAGAAGTAAATTCTCGAGATTTCTAACAAATTGTTGTAGACTGACCATATAATCAGTGCTAACTACCAAAATGAAAATGTTGAGAAAAATTACAAATGTTATTTCAGAACTGGTGGTACATATACCCAAGCGCATCCTTCGGGCTAATATTTGAACCATTTCCGCAGCGAATACTAGAGAGCCTGTTATTAACTTAGCAGTGTTAGGCACATAGTCCACATCTTAACAATGAACCGAACTTTCCGATTTTTGGCACTTAGCACGGATTTTGTTTTCAGTCTAGAGTTAAGTATGTAGTCAGTCATTGGTAGCGTGTTTGTTATTTTCTTCTTTTTTAGTTCTGATCGTTTCTTTTGAATTACAAGGTGTACTCGCGCTATTCGCTGATAGTATATGTTGGAGTCTACAGTTCCGTCGTGGAACAGTAGCTTATGATGTACGATGCTTTTCCCATCCCACCAAACGCACAGCATAACCTTCCTGGGTCTAAGAAGAGCCTTTTCCACCAACTGTAGAACTTCTTGTAACTTTTTATCACGACTACTTTCAAATATTGTTTCATAAGTTATCCACTTTCCATTATTCGTGATAAGTCATCTCAGGAATGAATCGATCGAGTAAATGCTTTTGAGTAAAACCATTTGGGGTCCAATCGTCAAGTTTGTTCTTGTAGCAACATATTTTCAAATTGTTTAACTCTGTTCGCTAAAATGGATTCACATTGGATTGGCGATGTCGTGGCTGCTTATATGTTAATCTCTGTCGATTCTTTCCAGACCATGTATGTTTTCTGTTAACAGTTGTCTCCTCCGAGGAGTATCTTGGACATCGAAATGGACTGAACAAGAAGAAAGTGACTGAACTGTCTTGCGGATGTTGTTTTTGGTTACGTTTCGTGCCCATAAACAGCATAAATTTCTTCACGAGAAGGAGAAGTATTTGCGTCTTTATAGAAATAAAATTTTAGAATGTAACGTAGTTCTCTGCAAAAATCATCCATCTTCACGAAGTAGTACCTTACCTTTCATTATAAGTTCTGGAACTCTTTTTACATTTGTACTAGTTTCAGCTATCAGCTATTAAATGACGTTAGGCATACGAGAAACGTTCAACACTTTTCAGATATACATACAGCAGGCAGCAAAATTTCAGATCGCCAGGTCGCCATTGGCGACTAGAAATTTAGAGCTGGCGACCAGTGTTTAATAGGAATGGGTCTACGTAAACTCACAGGGTTGCGCAGTTTCTGTATCACATGATAATAACTGTCAGTAAGTGAAAAAACACGCAATGTGAAGTCTTCAGAACGTTGTAATTCGTCCCGCCTTTCCCACACTCAATCGAAATAGTTTGCCTTCTGGTGCATCAACGCGAGAGATCCTTTCCCTCGCTATTTGAAGCTAGAACAACTGGGGTACAGCCCAGTGTCTAGAATTGATCAGCCAATCACCTCAGAATGTCAGTGACAAATATATAACAAAATAAGTAAATACATAAAATATAGAAAATATATATTTGCATGAGACACCGTTACTACTGGGCGCCTACGGTAATTGCTTTATCTTACTAGCCAATAAATCAGTCAATAAATAAATAAAGATGTAGGGAGGAACTACTAGCCGTGAAATTCATCGACAACCGTGATTCTAAGCGAATAGTAAAGAACTAATTCAACAAACGTAAACTAAAATAGCAATTTGTGCATCGACTAAAGAAGCACGCCATTCTTTGTCATTGTGTCAAAGCGATAATCTTTTTCTTTGTCAAACCAAAGGCTATTAGAGGGAGCGGTATCTCATAATTTATACGTGAGAGATACTGGCGACCATCAAGTTTGGATTGACGACTGCGTCTTACTTTGAAATTTTGAGCTCTGCATACAGGGAGAGTCACGGGAAATCATGAGGATACTGTATGTGTGGCGCTGGTGGTCGAAACCCACCCTGAAATATTACAGAACCATTTTTTAAATAAATATAATGGCTGTGAATCACGTGGTATTTGCTCATACGTAATCTGTTTTAAGAGTTTAATATCCAAGATTTTCCTGTTGAAGTCCATTTCTATTGATATAACCTGGTCCGGGGACAATTTGAAGGTTGAAGCAATTCAGTCATGTGCTGACGGTTCATTGTCACGTGCTACATTGAGTGATGAAAACTTACCTAAATAATCGATATTTCAGACTGCGGGTTTGAAATATTGTGCGTATCATTTTTTCTATTTTTATTTATTTATTTTTGTGTTAAATTAGGAAACTGATTAAAGATGTCCCATACAAATCAATACTTTTCACTATTAGACCATTAACTACAAAATCCCTTCCTTCATTTTAATCTTAAATATTTCAGTATCTACTAATCTGCAAGTGACTAGACGAACTTAAAACACTCCTTTGTCTTACTGAATCGATTGACACCTTAATTGTCCCTTGCAGAATGTACAAAATTATAAATTGTCATTCTGTCATTGGTGTGGAATCGGAGTTACTTTTTAGGGAAAAGCAAGATAATTTCTTCCATTGTAAATTTTTCCTTCACTTGCCTCTGCGTTTAATTCTGTCCTCTCACTATGCAAACTTTTCTCTTTTTCTCCTTTCTCCTTTAATTCTTTCATATAATATTAATTTTCGTTAAATACTATTAGTTGTTTTTCTTAAATCTATGGCTAGATTTTTTTCTCCTTCATTTCTGAATATCACACAAGATATCGTTGTAGATAAGTGACGCGTGGCACGAAGTCAGCGTTCCAAATCATCCCAAAGGTGTTCTATACTATTCAAATCAGGACTCTGTGCAGGCCAGTCCGTTTCATGGATGTTATGGTCGTATAACCACTCCTCCACAGGCTGTGCAGTATTAACAGGTGCTCGATCGTGTTGAAAGATGCAATTGCCGTCCACGAATAGAATTAACCATGCTTATAATTCCTTTTGATATTAATGACTAGTAAATTTTGCGAGCAAGGATAACTCATAGTAAAATATAAAGATAACATAGAAAGTTCTATTTCTTCTTCACCCACCACCTTTGAACATTGATATGTCACCTAAGACTTGTCTGCAAGATAAAAGCTATTCCCCATCAGCATCGACGATCTTCTGCCAAAGTTCCGGAAGGCCATGGATTACATTGCGGTAGAACTCGGTAGACCGTGAAGCAAAGAAAACATCAAGTCCATTTTGCACCTCTACTAGGGTTTATAACTGGTGTCCTCTAAGGTGATTGTCCAAGGAATGGGACAGGTGTTCATCGCATGGTACAATGCCCGGGGAGTATGTCGGATGCAATGATGTATCCTATCCAAGGTATAGAATAGTATAACGGGGCATTCTAACCACATGGGGCTTAGCATTGTCCATAACAGAGATCTCTTTGCGATTCAAACGTGCTGGCTCTAGAGTTTTGAGTTTTTCTTGTCAGCTCAACTGCTGACAGTACACAGTTCTATTGATTCTCTCACCAGCTAGTAGCACTTCTCGACGTACGATGCCTCGAGCAGTTAACCAAGCACAAAGGAGAACCTTCTTGTTCTGCTGCAGTGCTGCTTTAGGCTGTTTTGAAACCCGTTCAAGGTATGTTAACCAATGATGACGACGCCGTGGAGCTTCGTACAGGATCCACTTCTTATCATGTATCAACATACTGTCCAGAAAATGCTCCTTCCACAGACGAAACAGCAAAGAATTACAAGTGTCTGCTCGCATTGCCTTCTGGAGTCCGGGAGTCAAATCATGTGGGACCCATCATCTAATTCTTAGTGCTTCCTAAGTTGATGGAGGTGCTTCCGAATCGCTTCTCCACTCACACTGAATTGTACTCCCAGTTATTCGCATGTGTCCCCACTGTTCGCCTCAGTTGCTGCCTGAAATATTTATTTTGTACATATGTTGGTCTTCTGGTACGTGGTGCGTCTTCAACTATTTCGTCACGGTCCCTAATCTTTTCAAGCCATCGCTGTACTGTCCCCGTATTCACGACAGCCTCACCAAAGTCTTGGCATATCTCCCGCCCCCGGCCAGAGTTTCAATACGTACATCATACAAACCCTTAGGACGCTCTGTGGAGGTCTCATGTTCTCTCTGTCCTATGCAAGTTATATGCAAGTTAGTAACTGAGCTGCCGCAACCAGGTAGTATGTTGGATATTCCCACACTAAGCACTAACGTTCATTTTATCTCGATCGTAACCAAATCACGGTGTGAAGACCAGATGGACACAGACCTCCACAAAAAGCGACAGAACTGTGTTGGTTACTCATTGTTTGCATGTATGTGTTTTGATTTTTAGTTTGAAAACTGAGTGCAATTAGTGTTATCAAATTTGATTTTTTGATCATAGATGATGAGTTTATGACTGTATAGATGTGTTGGTTGTACTGTAGACATAATAACTTCATAAATGACACATTATGCTGTTGAAAGTAGAACTCATCATGAAATTTTGTATATACTCCCAAACAATATGTTGATCATACTTTAATGGTAATAAATTACCTTCGTTTAAATCCAGAAGGTGAATTCAAATTTGGTTCAAAGGAGCTATAAGCCTAGCCATTACACTTTAACCAATAGTCGAATAAACTCAAATTTCTTCACTGTAACAGGGAAAAATATTAACCTATCTGATTGAGAAAAATATTGTAGAAGATCAGTTTTCACACCAGTTCTAGAGCGTAACTTCAGACTTGAGCAGCTTGTGCGCCAGAAGTGCATTCTTACAAGTATTCAGGTGTTCATTTCAAAGCCATTAGGTAAACATGTTTTGTCCCAGAGCTTAGAAACTGTACACACCTACCAGTATACTTTCTAGTATGCCGTAACTATTTTTTCTTATTTCTTTTATTTAAGGAGTTAAAGTGACTATAGTCAACGAGAATACAGAATGTGATTTACTTCATACACTATTGACTCATTGGATCTCCGTAATCAAATATTTTCTTTTACTGTGTCGAAATGTTTCAATTAGTAGTTAATATCCCTATACCAACTATTTCATCTTATGTAAACTTTATTACTGAAAGTACCAAAAAAATACCCAAAAACTAAAAAGTTACCCGAGTAATGGAATGTGTCAATATCGATTTTGTACTCCAAATGACTTCAGTATTTCTCTGTAAATATCTGTTAATCCTGAAGAAATGGTTCCGCAGTTTGCCGAACTGCACAACGTCATTTATTCAATTAATATACCACGGCAAAAGGAATGTACTCAGACAGCATGCTTGCTTGTCGCAAGCTTGTCTGTCGCTTTTATTTCATTTTATTTCGCTTTGGCTTATACACAAAAGCTTATTTATGCTTAGCGCAAGGTGTAGTGCGGGCAACCCACGCTTCACTTGCGAGACACTTTTCTTTAAATTGAAGTAAAAAGCCAACAGGCGTTTCAGTTGTTCCCAAACACCACGTGACGCTGACCTCTTAACTTTCGGTGACAAGGTAGTGTTTGCGTTGTTAGATTCTTTTTAGCATTCACCTTGAACAAAGGACAAACTTAATTTCTTTTTAATTGTACCATCTAGTACCCTAGTACCAATTACCTATAATGTCGATCTACATTTCCTCATATTTCGGTAACCATGAGGCATAACAAATTGTAGTATTTATGTATAAAGTACAAATGTGAACATAGATGGCAGCAGATTTAAGCCTACGTATTTCGCGAAAGAATACAGAACTGTTGCAGATGTTTTAATATAAACTTCAAGTTTAACTTACAACTTACAGTATGAACTTTATCTGAATGATGTATGATTTTTCTGTTTATATATATAAAGATAGAAATTTCAAGCTAATTTAGCAAGGTATTGGATATTGGAAAGAAACAACGTTGCGTTGCATGTCATAATAAGACCGTTCTATTATGATTATTTTGATTTTTTTGTAGAAAGAGATTTGAGTCGTGGATGTTTTCACGGCTGTGTATTTGCTTCAATAATTGGAAAGGTGAAGGAGAAATATATTGTAGCATGCATTAGTCAAGCGGCCGATATATACGGATTTCTTATTTTTTACGATTTATCTAAGTTCGCTTGTCGCAAGCTTGTTTGGCGTGCCTTTTGCTTGCACTAGGGTTAATAAGGCTTGCCGTTGATGAGTTACGCTTATACTTGGATTGCGTTTGACATAATTTAATTTGCGTTTCACTTGTGCAGACAAGCCTTGCTCTGATGTAACTAAGTAGCTTGCAGCAAGCTAATTGGCTTGCAACGGCAAGTTTGGAAAAGCTTTCAGCAAGTTCAAATTGCTGTCTGGGTAGTGTATACTGATGATAAAATAGTGTATTTCTTTGTATTTGTCTTTCTGTTTTTCATCGACTTTTGCATATCTAGAGGTACCAAATTATAGCACAAAGATAAATATTCTCCACATCTAATTCCGTGCGAAGCCTTGGTTTTCGAATTCCCGTACGAGGTGAAATTCTAATGGGTCAAACTGTATGTAAAAAGAGATGACAAATATCCGGAACCCCAAGTATTAATGTCAAATCCTTAGTTTAGTGATTCCTAAGATGAAAAGTAACTCTCCTGACACCATACAGATCCAAGTTTAGCGCCTACCTTCGTGGGAGATTCAGAGCGGAGCTGAAAAATGTCTTAAATAGTCGATATTAATGTCAAATTAGTATTGTTTTGTAACGAAGATGAACAGGAATACTCCTGACCTATAAATCCAACTGTAGCACCCATCGTCGCAACGATTTGAGAGAGGTCCTAAAAAATAACTTGTGACCGATATTAGTGACAAGTACAATGTTTTCGGGGCCGCTGAGATGAATAGTAAGACTTACAATGCCGTCAAGTCCAGTGTTTGCTTCCTTCGCCAATGAGAGTGGTAGCGAGAGCAAATGAAGCATAACGTGTTAAAAATTATGTGTATTAGTTAATTATCCTTACTATTGTGTTTGCACTTAGTATCAAACACTACTAGTTACATATAGACAAATATATATATTTCTCTTTTCTACCAACTTCTTATACAGTTGATTCAGATTTTCACGTTTCAATTTCTTAGACTTTCTCATATTGGCTTATATGGAATGTTTTCCGCATTGGAATAGTAACTTATGCACATCAGGTGAAACTAATCCTTTAAAATACTACCTGTGTCTGGGTATAATAATCAGTTTTGACAGAAATGTTAATCAAATTTCACAAGTTGGAATGGCAAAATATATGTCAATGAATAAATAAAATTTAACACTATTAAAAGAAAGATAACCGATAATAATTCATAGTGAAGTAAAGTTATTGACTATGGTCCCTTTTTTAAAGAAAGAACATTGAGACAAATCATTACTTAACGTAAGCGAAGCATATTTATAGAACGTATAATTAACAATACTATCCAATAAATTAGAGTTGAGTTGGGTTGAGTTGAGTTGATTTTGAGTTTAATGTCCCGTTCAGCAGCGAGGCTATATGGGACGTGGACCTACTGATTAACGTGGAATCCGAACCACATAAACTCCCGCCGGGAATCGAACCCGGATCTCCCACGCCAAAGGCGCGTACGCTAACCGCTTAGCCACGGAGGAGCTCTCCAATAAATTAGAGAATTAGGGTCTATATGAATAAAGTTCCTACTAAATTTGCCCTGAAAATACCTAAAGTAATGTTTAAAAAGTAATGTAATTTACCACTAACATTGATAATTGAATTCTAGTTCCAGCAACACAGACGACATTGTCAAAATTAATTTGTGACACAGGAATGCTCTAGTCTACGGAAAAATTACCGTGGAAACTAACATAGTACAGTAACTCATAGAAATTATTCTATTTCAACATCAAAATGTAACAGAACCGGACATGTTCTGTCGAGAAGTGGTTACATGAACTGGCTACTCAAATCATATGATTCACTACTACACTATTTTGTGTGGGATTATCTAAAGTCTCAGATCTATAAAAACAAACCTCAAAAAATTCGTAAACTGAAAGAAAGCATTGAACAAAATATTGTGAATATACTGCTCGGTGTATTTAAAATTGAAGAATCCTTAGAATCCTACTCCTCAAATCAAAGTAGAGGAGGACATTTCGATAATATTTACTTCAAAAATAAAATCACTATTATTTGATGTTATCCTTCAATCTGGTCTTAAACTTTTTCGTTCTTAGTGGTAAATACTATATTACAAGAGAAAATCAACTATTGGACTTAAACACGTTACTTTTAACCTGAAAGAATTTGATGACTTAATAAAAAATTAGTCTGATAAGCTTATAGAACTTACCTTTGATTCTTGTTTTGTAGGAAAGATTTCCTTATAAAGTGTTCTGTTTGTAGTTGCATGCTGTACTTCAATGGATAATTGTGAGTAGTTTGACAGAAAATTATAAAAGAATGAGAAACAAAAATCCGTAGAATTTGGTGAAAACGTTGCTCGAATGTAGTTCTTCTGGCTGGATTCAAGAAGTAACAAATACTCGTCTGAAAACAAATAAAATAGATATCAGCTAGCGTTCATAATTTGTATAACAAACTAGACTTTGTTTCTCTAATATGTAAATTACTCTATTCCCGCAATATCTTTGTGAAGTTATTGAGAGACTTAGCAAAATCTAGCCTTGACCGCTTTATTCGATACAACAAATAAGGAGTTCAAGTATTCAGGAATCATTCTAATTATATCTAAGTACTCTGTTGGCACGATTGAGTCTACTTTATTCTACCGTTTTAATGCTTTCGGTGAATATGTTTACTCACAATATTACTGTAACGTTTCATTTTTGATTCTCAAATAACAGAAGATCAAGTCCTTGTACCTACGTGAGAGAACTACAATATAGAAATTTGTATAAAAACATTTGATGTCATTCCGCTAACCCCACACATAGTTGTCCAAGCTGGTATATGCGAAAACGTTCCTCCTCTTATAGGCACTTTTCTAGACTGTAAAATTATATATTTCCTTAAGTTTCACTTATACAAAAACCTTCAGCTCAAAGGTGAGTATATCTTGATTCGTGTCTTCAAGGAAACCACAACTGTAACTGAACCTAGCCTCATGAATAAAGGCATTTTCAATTCAATTCAGCTAATACGATGCTAGGCTGATATTCTGTGGTGAAGGTCGGTATCCTGCGAATAATTCAATTTGCTGATATGGAACTTCTATAGGAGAGTCTGCCGATGTATTCAATCTTGCTGGCTTCTATGAAAATATTGGGCACAGATTGGTACCTTTGGCATTGTATAAAGCTCGTACATAGTAGCGTCATAAACTAAGTTCGGTTTATAGAATCTCTTGTTCTATTAGCGTTCTAAAATCTTTTGAGGTAAAAGTTGAGTTATGGTATGTGTAGGTATCAAATAATACTTCTTCACTTAATAATTATACAGCATTAACACGGCGGTCAGTGTTTGACCGTCTGACCATTCTTTGCGAAAGACCATTCTTTATATAGACCATTGATTTTGGGAAAGTCTACCAGTAGTGAAATGGAAGACATTATACAATAAATGACACGTAGATATGTGCTAAATCGTCGTCTCAAAGCATAAACCACGCTTTTCTGTTGAGAGGGATATTTCTTGTGCTGGGCCATATAAAACAATATTTCAGTAACTGATAGTTTGTATTGTTAAACTAGCAGCGTTCACCCCGCTTCGCTGCGGTCACCCCGGAACGCAATAAACGTTGTTACTTAGATAATTTTTACTTTTTCGCTTTCAAGTGATATGATAAAAACCATAGTAGATTCCAGTAAATGTTAACATTATATCGCCTGTCATTTATGTTAACCCGCCGAGTGACACGGTCATGCGGGTTGCATATAAATACGTTTATTTTTATACCTATGATGAACTAACAAAGGATTTGTACGTTATGGACACTTGAATGGTCAATTATCTCAAGACACTGGTAATTAAAAATTAAAGTGATATGATAAAAACCATCTAGGGTCCAAATCCTAATAACCCCCCAAAAATGAAAGAAATTGGTTCAGCCGTATTAGCGTGATGAGCTAACAAAGGATTTGTGCGTTCTCTTTTATATAATAGATTAGTTTCGCTTTTTCTATTTTCGTCTAACTTGTCACAGATATCGACGCTTTATATGTTCGAATACTTTGAGGTTTCGTTGTCTATAGATTCATGATTAGCACATATATATGTTTTTTGCAAAGGATTTTATTTCTAATACATTTTACATTCTGGTATACAATTGAATAATCCAACACATGCCAATAGGATATAGCTCCGTAAACAATATTTGTTTATAACATCTCCCAGTTCTATAATATAACAGCAAACTGAGAGAAAAAGTGACATATCTTACATTAAAGCTTATTATTTGAATCAAGGTTTCATAAATTTAATAAGATATAATATTTATGCCACATTTAGTCAAATGCTTTTCCAATTACACTCAAAATGTTGTTATCGTCTTTATTTCAGAATGCTGTATCACAGGATATATCAGTGAGTGATTTTAATTGTTAAATCTAGTATTGAAATCGGTTAGTTGAGGTAAATATTATGTATATTCGAGCTCTCTTTTCTCTTTGGACTAGGTATTTGCAATGTATACATGATGCAAATATGATATGCCATAAGCTAAAGGGATTTAAGTTCTTGGCAGAATCTTCAGTTACTCCCTTCTGATAAGTAAATATGAGTTCCGTAGTGCTTTCTGTATCGCGCCTCAACACAAATCTGAATTTAGGACATGCTAATATTTTTAAATACTTCAGTTACTGGCTACTAAGCATGGTTATCGAGAACACCCTGGATCTCATTTGAATAGGTTCTTAGATTCTTATATGGAACAAAGGACGGACATAAAATGACGATATAAGTTAGGAAAGCCAGCAGGAGAGATCATTTATACAAATATATGGTGAAGCATTTATTTTTCTATGTCCTGGTAACTTTTAAACAAATTGATAAAACTAATTGAAATCTTTTAACACACAAATATCAACAAGCGAAATTCTTTTGCATACTCTGCAATACTATCGGATTAACAGTGTTACCGATTCAGTACAAAGTCGTATTTTCAAACAAGCTTATTACGTATTTCAAATTTACATGTTAAAAACCTTACAATATCATATGCATTACCCAGTGCTACAAACTATGTACATTACAATATAACAAACACCTGTAATCAACCAATGTTTGGAGGTCTCTACAGTGAAATGAGACCGGCATGTCAACACACATTGGAGCTTCTTAAGTGTCGAATATTATGACAACTATGGACATATTTCTAACAAGAACAGCAAGGTATTGAAAACTGCACTCTGTTAAGAAAATTCCTGTGCAATATAAACGAAAACATTTTACCAATTATTTGGTTGTCTTAGCTTCACAAACTAGTATGTACTTTTCTTAACTGTGAATTGTTATCTATATTTTAACCAACTTGTATTGTATCGACTGAATAACAGCCCAATGTAACGACTATAAACTCTTTGCAATAATGTGGTCATCTTAACTTCATAACACTTGTGTTTACTATTCGTAATTGGTAATTATTCCTTCTTTCTTTTTTTATTTGTTATTCTTTCTTTTAATTTGTTCCAATTTACTTTTCTATATAGATGTTTTCACCCACATTGCTTCTGTATTACTTTTGTAACTGCCTACTGTTACTGTAATTAAATTGTCAATAAAGTTTTTAAACAAAAAAAGGTTAGCCTACTAGACTGCGGTATTAGAGGTCATGAGTTCGATTCCTGCTCAGATAAATAATTTTATGTGAATTTTTTATACCCAAATAATGTATTCACACATTTATACACATGGCAGCAAAAATGGTTTATTTCTGTTGTTAATAACCGTACGAATAGCTAACCCTAGTAAAGCTATTAGTAAGAACTACCTCATAAAGCTAGTTTGCAAGATAATTATCGAAATTTGTATTCCATTTCACTTCAAAAAAGTTTTAATTGAAGTTAAAGCGTACGGAATTTACTTGGGGAAATAAAAGAAAAAGTATTGCCTTGCACGGAGATCAAACTTAGAATCTCTGAGTTCACAATCTAATACGGTAACCGTACTGCCACAGAGCACGGGACCGACAACTCGCATTTTCGAAACGTTTCCGTACCACCTTTTTTTTTTTTTTTTTTTTTTGAGTGTCGATTCAAGCGCCATCTGCGAAGACACTGTATCCAATTTTGGGCCAAATCACCGTCACTTTTTCTGGAGAATCCCAATGTGCAATACGAAAGGGGGGTTCCATTTAAAATTTTAAAGTTACCCCCATACACCCGAAGGGATGGCGATAGGGGGCTGCATTTGGCATCATTAATAACTTTTTCGAAACTATTAAACACGTGTTATTTTTGTTTTGTGATATTTATACTTCGTGAGATATTGGACCGTTCCGGGACTTTTTCCGCATCTTGTATATTATTATCTACTACAGCAAATAACTTACAGCCATGGAATTTCCATCTTCCTTTTACTCTTCTAGTTCTCCATGCAACGTACTTCACATCAATCGGATCTGGGTCTTGCCATTGGAGAAATGGTTTTTCAATTCCAAACTGGAATATCTCAATCTTCCCTCCAACAATACGTACTGTGAAGTGACGCCATTCAATATCAGATAGCAAATCAGAAGTCTACAAATAACAACAACAATAATAATAATAATAATAATAATAATAATAATAAGAAGAAGAAGAAGAAGAAGAAGAAGAAGGAAATTAAAAAATAAAACTAAACATAAACATGAGACAATATTCCATTCTAGAATTTTTATCTTCAGCACATCAGTTATGATGCTAATTTAAAAGTCTATTAGTACACCAAATTGCGTTAGAATAATTTACACCATAGCTTCCATGCAGGTAACGTTTAATGATGAAGCAAGAAATTTCCATAAACTAATTGTTTTGGTATAATGCATCACCACACTCTCTAGTAGTTCTTTCATTACTATTTATTCGGTGAAACAAAAATATTAACTAGAGTGTAAACTTTTAGCAGCATCAACGCAAATAAGTGTGGAGTAAAATTCTTAACTTTATTCAATTTAGTTAGCTTAATTTGGTTTCATCTTTTTGCAAGAATAATATTCTCATCTATTTACTTCATGTACTTACTACCTTAATATTTAAGTTTACTTTCTATACACATACCAATTCCTCCCTTGGAAATGTCATTTCCGTAGTTATAAGAGAGCATAATGCAAAACTCACTCGGTGTGAGCTGGGATCGAACCAGGTATGCTATATACCAGAAGTAAGCGCTCTAACACTAAGGCGACATAGTCCACCGATGCATTTAGTTTCGTCGATATGTGTAACCCGGTGTAAGGCGTTCCATTGACGGCAACTTGTTTAGATTAAAACGATCACTCTCTGTGATGGAAATTGCAAACATTGTTAGTCGTGTATATGTAATTTCTCCTGTGATTGAATGAATATTTAGCCCTGTATTCTGTGTAAACCCACACAAATCAATGATGAGTTACGAAAGTTGGCACAGTAAATCATTAATATGAGGAAAATAACACAACGACAGAAACAGATTTCTAATAGTTTCGAGGAATTTAAATAGCAAAATAGATTAATCATCGACTGTTTCAGTAATTGTATAGACTATCTACAAGGATTGTTAAAACACAAGTTTCCTCAACCAAAATGTTCTCTTAACACTGCAGTGGTCGCACGTTCTACTATTGTAGAACAGGTGTCTTATTTTTAGAATCCTGAGCAATTGGCAACACGCTCAACCTTAAGCGGTTATGTACCTTTCTCCGGAAACCTTCTCTACATTCGAGTCAAATTTCAGCGCTTGTTCTTGCACCTGCTCAGATTTGTTCCATGATTTCATAGGTGTTCTACTATTGTAGATCGCGCGACTATTGGCGTACAAGTTTATTTCGTATTAGTGTTTTATTGCGTTTTACATTCTCATGTTATTTTTCTGAAATACGTGTTTGTAATATATGAAATGTCAGTGCATAACCTGAGAACAAGTGCGTTTTTAGTTAGAAGAGGCAGAAAGTGACTGTGAAAGTGCAATTAGGATTGAAGACATGTAGGAGCTCAAGGAAGATTTTGACGAAGAAAAAGTTGAGTGCAGTGATACCGAAGATGTACGATGCAATATACCGGAAGAAGAAAACATACAAGTTCAAGCCAGTGTTGAAGTCATGGACCTTGCTGCACCACCTTCTCTCGATACAATTGCGTTTTATTTCGGTAGAGAGAAGAAAGTAAAACCTTCTCGCTGGTATTTAGATCCCATAATGCCAAGAAACTCAGGAACTCGCTATTTGAATATAATACCAGCTTTTCATAGGATTGGCCCACAAGGCATCTTTTATTATGCCTAATTGATGATGAGTTGATGAAAAAACGTAGCTGGTGTTAATGCTCTTAATATATTTAGAGCAAATAAGAATAATGAGAATGTCAGACGAAAGAATTTCCTCCATGATCTAAGTTTTGATCTGGGTTGATAAAACCAACAATAAACCAACGTTTAGCCGTGGAATCCTTGCCAAACGAGCTTCGACGCAAAGGAAGAATTCTGTTTGGTATCAGTGAAGGTGTTCCATTACCACTAGACGGAGATTCTGGGTTTGGAAATGTTTCCTTTGTGGCCATTATCGCAACAAGTCAACAAGTAAAAACTTTTGGAAAATGCCAGAAATGGGTGCGCCCAGACCAGCAGAAAAGCGTGTATGAGATTGCTTGCAGTAGGCAGTCATTCAAAAAGAGTACATCAAATCATTCTACCTGTACGATGTATAATAGAAAAAGATTTATGGTATTATATGAACACTTATACCGAAACCCTTGTTCGATTTTCAGTTCAACATTGTCATATATTAAATGCGATATACAAAATGTTTATTTCTGCGAATGCTCTTGTATTAATCAAATAAAATAATTTTAACATATTTTCAAACGTGTATAATACTATAAGTTACGTACCCAAAACCGAAAATCGCTAAAAATCATATCGTTATAGAAAAATATTGATGTTCTACAATAGTAGAACGTGCGACCACTCACGTAAAGGTGGAGGGCGCGACCAACGCAGTGTTAATAATATAACATGTTTTTGGATATTTCAAGACTCATTTAAAACGGGTAAACTGCTTTCCGTGATGTGATCATAAAGATGATGTGATCTATTCCAATGTAGATCAACATATAGAAACTGCATTTTTGCCCCCTTAAAAAAAGATATTTTTGAAACTGTTTGTGTCACGTGACCACTTCTTTGTAATGAAAAAAAATATTTCAATTTCTCGACATCCCAACTTGTGAGGCTCAGGAGATACTCCATTTTCTGCAATAATTTTGAACTCGTTTAGAATGTGCCTTTTAATGAAAGTAGTGATTGAAACTTGTCCCGAGGTAGATGCTTCTTCTTCTTTCTCTCCTCAAACATAGGTTGGTGGACAACATGGAAATTTTACAACTTTTCTCTCCCTTGGGAGAGTTGTTTTATACTTTGATAAGCTTTCCTCTTCGTAACTTCATCTAGATATTTGATCCTTGGTCTGCCTCTTGCTGGTTTTCCTTCTACCTTTCGCTCTATCAACACGATGATCCAATCGGAGTACCGAATAAGATGGTCAAGCATGCTGTTTATTCTTTTTCCTATTATCTTCATGATCTGTCGTCCTTCATGTGCTTCCTTTAGTACGTCTTCGTTCCTTTTTCTTTCGGACCATGATATGTGCAGCATTCTGCGCCAACACCACATTTCAAATGCTTCCAGCTGGGATTCTTAAGGTTTTCTCAATGTCCACGTCTCTGATCCATAAAGCGCCACGCTCTATACCAGAGTCTTAATAAATAGTTTCGAACGTCCAACGTCACATTTCTTGATGTTAGCAATCCCCTTTTCCTATTAAATACCTCTTTAGTCTGCGCCATTCTGCAACTTAAGTCTTTCTCACTTCTTCCGTCTAAGGATGTTAGACTTACTAAATAGGGGTACGTCTTAACGTCTTCGATTTTCTCTCCCTCTAGCCATACGTTTGCCCTTCCTGTCCTGCTCTTTTGCACTTTATCACTTTGGTTTTCTTCTTATTTATCTTTATTTTGCATGTTTTTTTTTTCAGTTTGTCTTTCAAGTTTGAAACTGCTTCCTGCAGATCCGTTTCGCACTTCGCTATCAGTACTATGTCAGCAGCGAACCTTATTGTACTGAAAACTTGGCACTTTACTTTTATGCCTTTCCTATTTTATCAAAGAATTCTTTCATAGCCTCTTCTATATAGACTTTGAAGAGGAGAGGTGAAAGTCCACAACCTTGCCTCACTCCTTTATTTATTCTTGCTTCCTTCTGATCTCTTCCTATAACCGCTGTCTGGTTCCTGTATATTTGGTGTATTATTCTTCCGTCTCTATAATTCACCTTCAGATTCTTCAGCGCTCTGAACATGACACTCCAATCTACATTGTCAAAACCTTTTTCTTTATCAACAAATATTACCATAATGGTTTGGTTTATTCCGATTTGCTGTTAGGTGATCAACCGTAGATTTAGTATTGCTTCCTTTGTTCTCCCTTTTCTCTTGAACCCAAACTGGTTCTCCGATAGCCGTTCTTCGATTTTCCCTTTCATGAGATGTGCGATAATTTTGCATAGTATTTTTGATGCGTGGGCAAGCTAACTTATCGTTCTGTGTTCTTCGCATTTTCGTGCGACTTTTCTTTTTGGGATAGGAACCAATATGCTTTTCTCGATGTCTCTTTTTATTTTTCCCAAGCTGTACATATCATGAATAAGATTAAATAGTTTCTTCCTTGTTGCTATTCTGAGATTCTTAATCACTTCCGTTGGTATTTGGTCTATTCCTGGGGCTTTACCATATTGTATTTTCTCTCTTAAAGCATTGTAAATTCACACTATAAAATTCACGATCCTAATTAACTTTCATCGTCGTTTTCTTCCTTCTCTATCTCTTTCTCGTTCGCCCAGTCTACTTTCTAGAGTTCTAAAATATATTCCTTCCATCTTCTTGTTATCTACTCCTCTTCTATTAGCGTTGTCCAGTCCTTGTCTATGATAATGTGTGGGCATTTCTTTTTTTCACCGAACTGTTTCCTAATTTTTCTATATGCCGTATCTGTATTGAAGTCGACTATACAGTATTTTCCTCAATTTCCTTGCACAAGTTATTTATGCAGTTCTCTCTTGCATTCTTTACTTCTCTGTTGATGTGATTAATCCATTTTCTGTAGTCTTATTCTTGTTTGTTATCTTCAACTATCTTCTTTTCTCCATCATTTAGAATATTTCTGCTGTTATCCAGGGTTTATATATGGTTCTCGATTCTCTTCCTATGTGCACGTGAGCTCCGTTTGAAATTCCTGCTTTGATGGCTTTTATTTCGAATTCACGTCATCGCCCGCTGAAGCTACTTTAGATGTCTCTGTCACCGTTGCCAATTTCCTTTTCACGTTTTTATTTCTTCTTAGCTTGATTGTGTTCCATCTTTTGTTTTGTGCTACAACTCGTTTCCTCTTTAGTCGGAATTTGCTCTTCATCAAAACTAAATTGTGGTCTGTGCAGGGGCAGATCCAGGATGGACTTCTGGGGGGCAGTAGGTTGGAATACTGATACTTAGAGCTACTTTTAAGAGCTCAAAACTCTGTTTCATTTATATGTAAAATAAGAAAGTTTCCTCTTCTGGGGGTCAGAGTCAATATCTGCACTTGGGTACTTGGGTACTGTTTTTCACTTAATTTCTAAATGCTTTTCGGACCTCTGTACAGACTATTTGGTATCTTTCTGAAGAAAAAAACGTTGTGAATGGCAAGTTGATATCTTTTAATTATGATAATTTAGTCGAATTTTAAATTAAAATAAATGAATCTTAATACACTAGCTTCAGATGCTTGTTGTAGGATTAACTGATTCATATCGGATTTCCGAAGAAAAACATCAAACCAATTTTTTGAACGTGTCAATAATGACAACAACCAGTCACGACCCCTCTTCTGTTTTGTTAGAAATAAGAAAAGGAAGAGTGAGAAAGGAGAAGAAGAAGGTTGAAGAGAAGAAGGAAAAGAGGAGGGAAAGAAGAAAGCGAGGAATTTAGAGGAAAAGAAATTATTGGATAAACATGGGAATATGGTGAAGAAACTCGAATAGTTATTAAAAAGTGATTCATATCTAAATGCTTTACGTAAGTATCAATTCTGAAGTAATCCGGAAGAGACACATGTTCGTTCATAGGACCCTGACCTGGATTCAGGCAACTAATGAAGTGGGAATTGCCGCGACCCAGCCCGGGTGATGAGAATGTTTTCATTTAATCGTTTATCTGTTATTTTCAAATGTTACATAACGTCTATTCAGTATCTGAATTCCCATGGTGGATATCGACCACACATTTGAATCAGCCAGGAAAAAAAGAATGTATATATTTTCCACAAATAGAAGTTTTCAGATTTCTGAAAAGATTGTTGTTATTCTGGCTTATCCTATTATTCTGGCTTTTATCACAGACCCGATTTTGAGTACTTTTTGAATTAGTTTTGTATCATGACCTCCGCAATGCAGAAATACATATAATATATTATTATACATATATTATTAATACTATAGTCATAAATCTATATTAATGCTACCACTTTAAAACTACGTTTATCATATTTTCACACACACTCACATACATACAGCGTATCAACGTGGATGAAGATAATGTAAAAGAAACCATCTAACTACAATTTGGTGAACATTTATTACATCTATTCTACAATTAGACACACATTATTATAAACATGCAATCAACATACATATGAATGTATCAATCTACATGTGAAATTAAAAAAAAAGTTGTGATGACATATATATATCGAAAGATTAGAAGGTAACATTTTAATTTTGGATATCTATCTATCTATCTATCTATCTATCTATCTATCTATCTATATATATATATATTCACTTAAACTTTTGGAACATATGGTACGAATTAAAAAAAATATTTTTATATTTTTTCAAGATCATAACTGAATGAATAAAGAAAAAAAGAAAAAATTATATGAGGATTTAAATGAGTCTTTCCTCATATATAAAGGTTATGAGTAAATTTACGAGTTCTATCTCGTAGTTAGCGATGAGCGATAATATCACACAAAAATTATCAAAGCACCCTTTTCTGGTGTCCAAAAATGTCACTTTTCTTTAATTTTTCGTATACACATACGAGATTTGGTTCCTAATCGTAACCGATACATATTCTGAAAGTAGATATAAAGTAGATATACTTATGAATACATTTCTCCCACTCTTGGATTACAGGGACAAAGTTTCGTCTCTACTATCACGGCGACTATTTTACTTCTCTGGTCTTTAAAATTGACTAACTGGTTCCTTTACCGGGTTTAAATCACTGTTGCCTTATACTTTTGGATAAGGATATATATGGTTAAATTCGCTGAACTTATAAAAAAACGAGAAACGAGAATTTGTCAAGTTCACAAGGATCTTCGTCGGTGACAGCACGACTACAGAGATAGAAATGCTGGTTGAGTTTTAGGATTTGTACAGGAGGGATGGAATCAGAATGTAATTCTACAGTAGGATTTCAGTTTACTAGTATGATGTTAGATTTAATAATACATTGGGGTTACGTTGACCTGGCTTAAACCCATGCTGCATGTGGTTAGTGTAATACAAATAACGTAAATTCTGACATAGGTTACTCAGACTGTCACACAGATTGAAAAGAATATTCAACACTCGGCGGTATTCTCTTACATTTACATTTTAAGTTTATCAGATATTTCTTGACCGTGACAACCAAGAACCGTTCGGGGTAAGGTACCAAGTCACTTTACACAGATATTCATTTACTAAATTCAATATTATACATTTTACGTCAAAATTATATTCACATTAAACACTTATTCATATCTCAACATATACATATATTCATTAATTATTCAATCTTTAAAATTATTAACCCCGACAAACTTAATTTTGAGGTTGCAACACTTTATATACGAGATCCGATTTATAGTACAAATTCAAATTAAATAATTTCCCGCGCATAACGATAAAATTCATATTTTATTCTAAATAGTGAATATTCGATGTACAACTACGACAACCTTTACCTTCAGCGTTGCCAATGGAAACAAATGTAGGAATAGCTAATAATTTGAATGAAGATTTTGCACTCACAATGATGGAAGGAAACTAAAGCAAAATTTCATCGTAGACCGGACCATCGCTTTCTATTGCAGTCTGTCAATATGCTGGGAAACATTTACTTCTTACTTCACATCAATGAATACCTCTACGAATCGTGTCTCGCGACGTTTCAGTTGGTGATTCAGGTTTAAATGATACATTTCGAATTATATATATATATATATATATATATATATATATATATATATATATATATATATATATATATATATATATATAAGTTCAAAATTCGGGGGGAGGTTAAAAAGTCTAAACAATCTTGAAGAAGAGAATAGAGGGATAGATAGGGAAGAGAAAGAAGAAGCCAAAACGGTGATAAAGAAATAAGCTTGGAAACTAAAACTACAAAAATAAGGGGTCGAATTTCAACATACAACAATCCACAGCAAAATATGCTATCATATGAAGAAAATGGTTGGCCTACTAAAATGCGTGTCCCAAAGGGGTCTCTGAGTGCTTAAGCACAAGTCCGTGTCTTTTAGGCAACCATCTCACAATAAATAAGTCATGTTGAATAATTGACTGTTAACTGTTTCAGGTACTTATTCATCCAGATTACGGCAAGTCCAGCAGGGAGGATGGTATGATCTCTAATTTTGGATTGCTAAAACAAATTATCCACCCCCTCAGAAACTGAGAAGAGTTCCGCCTAAAGTATGGAAAACTAGACTAAAGTCGATAAAATAGAAGAAATTCTAACAGTTACCTGCTAAAATAAAAAATAAATAAATGAATAGATTTTTTACTGGTTAGTTTTCCGCCAAATCTTACTAGTAGCTACCAATCCGCAAGGTTGCCAGCCTTGAGGCGTCAACTAATTTCAAACAGTATATACTAAAAATAAAGGAAGTGAAAATTAATGATATTGGGGTTTAGACGGACTGGTGCGGTGATACGTAGTGTACTGTAAAAGATTTACTATATTATTTGATCCCATGCATTTTGTCACCTCTACGAATAATCATGAGCTTGGTTTGGCCGGGTGACGTGAAAAAATTTAAAGTTGCAGAGTATTGTCATAGATGCAAGTCAAACGCATATATTTAAAGGGTACCAATTTAGCAAACAGTTATTCTGTTACGTGATTAACTGCGAAATATCTGGGATCGTTTGGTATATGGCTATTGTTTGTATTGTCAGACCGGTTAATGAATTAATCGCTATATTTACTATGGAAATGTCGAGCAACTAAATGTAAATACCATACATCGCTTTTAGTTATCGCACCACTCTGATATAAAATCCTAACGTGATAATTAATGCACTAAGATATATATATATATATATATATATATATATATATATATAATCAATACTTCGTAGCAAACTTTACCACTGGGCACATATACACATAGGCGTCCTACTATTTAATCATACTCTTTACTATACACGTTGATATATTAATTCCATTATCATTACTCACTTGTTCATTTATTTATCTACTTTTCTCTACCACGTCGATTTATTTCTAGACGCCCTATACTTTCTCGATAGGCCCAAGACTGTTTCAAACAGTCTAACTAACTATATTAAGATCAGCAATTACCATAATCTATTAATATAATACCTGTGATCCTAAATGAACTGAATATGAATTTCCTTCGTAACAAACTACGGTATAATTCACCACACGGCTGCAAAATTATTCTGTATGCAATGAGAATTCAATGTTCTTAATAGCATGCAACTATATATCAGAAAACTGTCAACAATGCAATTGCTCACAGGAAGCAACGGATAAAGAAGATTCGTAAATGCAGCCTGGCATCAAGAATAATGCCATATAGACAAAACTTTGAGTTAAGTGGGAACTCGAAATTTATTATTATTAATATTTTGATTACTAAGTTATATCAACCATCGTGTTTCTCCAGAAAGGTAGCTTGCGATGTGAGCTATTCAGAAATCCATTCTTGTGGTCTAAACTAATATTTACTCATAGTTAATTGTAAAGGAAGGGTCAATTTTGTATGAAGAAGATCACTAAGTATTTGAGAAACATAATACTAGTAGCGAATAATACTAAATTCGGACGAGCTGGCACTACTAGTATGAAAACAACCTGTGCACGACTGAATATTCTTTGCACTGCTAATCATGTTTTTGCATTATTATTGTTAAATATACGCCATGTACTAGGTAATTATTGTACGGAACTACTATGAAATTCTTCAATAAAGAGTAAGGTACTTATTAAAATGGCCCAAAGAGATAAATAAACAAACAATACGCTGTCCATTAATAAATATATACTTTCACACACACCTTACTCCTAAAAATATACATAGTCAATTATACACATAAACATTGCATTCGAAATACCCAGGAAAGCGAATACTGATACTTACTAATACATATTATCACACCACTCAACTACATATGAACCAAACAAGATTTTTTTGAATTTTACCACTCAGCTCTATGAAATAAAAATGGGCAAACGAAATAATCAGAGCCAAGTAGCCTTTCTAACAACTAAATCATGTTTTCTAAATTCTATTAATGTCACTAAAAGGACATCAAAACGGCTAATGGTAAAGGTTTCTTCCCTCAAAGGAAAAAACCCTCAAGAAAAATCGTACAACATATTTCGGTTGGAAGCTTATGTCCATTCAGGAGTAAAAGAGAACCGCTTTTTTATGTTTACACTACCATAATAATAACTACCCTAACTACTGTAAAATTATATACCACCATGTTTTAAAAAATTACATATACTATATACACAAACCCGAAATTATGACGTTTTTTCCTGTTTTTTCTTCAACAGACAATACTGATTTAATAGCATGTGTTGATCGCTCGCGGTATGAATTAGGGATTGGAGACGCAAGGCTACTAGTTGTTTTCTATTTTCATTCAACGATAGGATGTACAAAAAAGGGAAACCCCGACCGTGACTGGTGACATCATCCATATTTCGCAATATTACGCAATGCAATCACAAAGGTTTGTGTTGAACGCTCGAATCTGTCATTCAACGATAGGATTTACAAAAAGGGGAAACCCCAACCGTAACCGGTGATATCATCCCTATTGCACAATATTGCGCAATGCAACTACAAAGGTATAAAAGACTGACTGAGTTCTTTTTAATCAGCTGTTTGTTGGTGTTTAAAGAGTAAACTTATTATTGCTGAAGCTCTGATTTAGAAGTTGAATTTTTTTCTTAAATTTAGTTAACTGTGTATCCGTGTGCTTTCTCTCAGTTCTCTATATGTAAGACATCTTATAACGATAACTACATTAAAACCGACTATATTTATAAAGATATAAAAGACATGATTGAGTATTTTGATACCTCAAATTTTTCTCAACATAATCCGTATGATATTTCATGGAAAAATAAAAAGGCTTTAGGTAAAATGAAAGATGAGTTAGGTGGATTTCCCATTATTGAATATGTTGCTTTACGAGCAAAAAATTATGCAATAAAAACTGTTGAAAATAAAGAATATAAAAATGTAAGGGATCAAAAAAATGTAGTTAAAAACAAACTACGTTTGACGATTATAAATCATGTCAATTTCAAAACAAAACGATTCATAAAAGTTAATTTGAATTTAAAATTAAACATCACAATTTAAGAATTATTCAGGTAACAAAATTAGCCTTAGATTCGCATGACGATAAAAGAAAAATATTAAATTGTAACATACACACTGTTCCTTGGGGGTATCATAATAAAGATTTAAAATGTGGGATTTGTATATTGTAAATATATTTTAATTTTTGTATATATTAGTGTAATAGTATTGGTAAACCAAAATATGTTACAATCAGTTCGAGAACAAATAGTTGCAAAATTACATAAAGGTGCAAGACGAAACTATCCTTAAATACCCGTTATAACGAAAGGAATTCATGATCGATGGCAAGCTGGTTTAGTTGAAATGAATAGTGGAAAATTGAAAGGTCTAGCAAACATTAATCGAAATTTCAAATATTTATTAACTGTGATAGACACATTCTCTAAATACGCTTGGGCTATTCCTGTGAAAAATAAAACTGGGAAAGAAATTACACAAGCATTTATAACAGTACTGAGAAAAGCAAACAAAAGCCCAAAATGTTTACAAACTGACAGGGGTGGAGAATTTTATAATTCAGAGTTTCAGAAGGCGATGAACCAAAATAACATTAAACATTATTACACGTAGAGTGATGTGAAAGCAAGTATTATTGAAAGATTTAATAGAACATTACGTAATTTAATGTGGAGAAAATATACACTGCAGGGAAATTATAAATGGATTGGCATTCTGCCGGAGTTATTAAATAAATATAATAATACTATTCATTCCACTATTAAAATGAAACCTATCGACGTTATTAAAAAAGAAAATGAAAAACATCTTTTGACAAACATCTATTGCAAAAAGTTTTCTATGATAAAAAGTAAATTTAAAGTAGGTGAATTTGTACGAATTAGTAAACTTAAGCGTCCTGGTTTTGATAGAGGTTTTACACGCAATTGGAGTACAGAAATTTTTCGAATTGCAAAAGTTTTCTTCACTAATCCTCCAACATATTACTTAGTAGACTCAAATAATAAACCTATTGAAGGAAGATTTTACGGACACGAATTACAATTAACGAAATTTACAAAAACATATTTAATTGAAAAAGTTTTGCGAAAGAAAAATAATAAGCCCTATGTTAAATGGTTAGGTCTGCCAAAAAGTGAAAATTCTTGGATTGGTTTAAAGCATACTCTATTGTAAAAAAGAAAAGTCAAGAATTTATAGGTGGTGCATGTCGTTAGGAGTATTTCTTGTAGATTTTATAATTTCAAAAGGTGAATTTTATATTTTAAATTCTAGCAAAACACTGTAAATTTCGTTGCTTCGTTCGTCATCATCATCACGAGGTCTATCAGTATCACAAGTAAAAGGTATATTAAATCAAATTTGTTCTTCAAACGCTGTGTTTTTCTGTAAAGGAGAAAATAAAGGAAAATGGTTTAAAACGTTATTTAAAATAAATGTAATATATCTGTGATAGAGAGAAAAAAATATGGAGTGGAAAATTCCTTTTACATGTATGGTAGCAGGTCCTACAGGCTGTGGAAAATCATATTTTGTTAAAACATTTCTTGATCATTGTAGTAACTTACTTAAAAATATTGTTTGGTGTTATGGAGAATAGCAGCCGTTGTATGATACTCTTTCAGGCTGCACGTTTAAAGAAGGTTTACCTCAAAATAATGAATTTCAAGCACACGAGCACAATCCACACCTTGTAATTATTGATTATTTAATGCGTGAGTGTGACCATCTGATTGTAGATATTTCTACTAAGGGTATCCATCATAGAAATATAAGTGTAATATTTATAACACAGAATATTTTTCATCAACAAAAGGGAATGGGGGATATTTCGTTAAAATGTCATTATATTGTTTGTTTTAAAAATCCTAGAAACCAAGCTCAAATTAATTATGTGGCACGACAATTGTATCCAGGTAATACAAAATTTATTCAAGAAGCATATCAAGATGCAACTCGAATTGCACATGGTTATTTACTTTTTGATTCAAAACAAAATACTCCTGATGAGCAGCGAGTTCGAACAAATATCTTTCCAACAGATTCTTTTAATTATGTTTATGTGCCTGTAAAAAAATAATTGAATATGGTTTATATTCTAACAACTATTTGTGCTATAATAGCCGTAAAAAGGACTAGTAAGGAAAATTCACATTTGTTAAAACTTTTAGCAAATACAAAACCGAAAGCACGTAAGGCGATTTTACAAAATGCAGATCCTGATTTAATTCGAATTCTACTTGCAAATGTTCCTATAACGTATTACAGGGAAATGTTCCATTAAATAAAACAGAGATAAATAAATTAAAAAATATAAAAAGGAACTGAGATATTTGGTGAAAAAAGGTCCGTCATTAAAACAAAAGAAAAAACGAATAATTATACAAAAATGTGATTTTCTTACTGCGTTGCTTGCACCTATTTTAAGTTTAATTAAATAATTATGCAAAATACACAAAAATTTATTTTAATCTCACCTTAAAAATTACATCATTATCAAACGATATCTAATCTTGATGATGAAATGAAAGAAATTTTAAATAATAAAAGTTTAAATGCAGAAGAAAAATGGGTACGATATAGAGAGGTCTTATAAAAATATTTAAAAATAATTCAAAAACCGGCAGCAGTTACAACAGCAACAAAAATAACAACTACTACTATTGATAAAGAGGAGAAGGAAAAAGAAGAAGAAGACGAGGAGGAGGAGGATGAAATAATATCAACTCTCCCCGAAATTTGTAAACGTAAAGCAAGACCTTTATTACGTAAATTGAAACAAAATTCTAATATTCAATGGGATGATAATGGAAATGTGAATATTAAAAATAAATTAATTTCAGGTGCAAATATAGTGGATTTGGTATCCGATTTGTTAGATGTAAGAAAAATATTTCAGTTGCCGGTTGGAAACCTTTTGCTACATTATTAGCAAAAGCCAATATACCATTAGAGTACATCGGTAATCCTCAACGAATAGAATATATTAGAAGACTTACACAAATAGAAGGTGGGGAAGAGAACGATGATGATAATGAGAAAGAAGAGGATGGTCCACAACCACGTAAACCTAAAGCTATCAACAAATGGCGTACTTATAGGCAATAATACTAATATTCTATTGTAATCTATTGATATATTTGAGTATATAGAAAGAAATATGAATGACCCGTATTTTCGTTATTGCAGCAATCAAGCAGGAGGTGGTTACAATGTATATAAAGGTACAGCATATCAACAAGGTTATGACATTGGTAGTTTTCTAGGAGGTTTATTCCGCACTGTATTGGTAATGAGTTGATACGTACAGGAATTTATGTAGCAGGAATGTCCTAGATAATAATAGACCTATTGAGGAGTCTTTACAAGATCGGTGGCAAGAAGCTAAAACAAATTTAAAAAACAAAGCTCAAAAAAATTAAATCAGGTGTTGGTAGGATCTGGAAGAAAAAGAAAGTTCATTTTAGTGGTGTGAAGCGGATAAAAAGATCCAAAAATATTTTTGATTATGGAGCAAAGTGATAGTTTTTATGTCGCACTTCCTAGCAATAGTTCTATGGAATATTTTCCTCAAAATATTCTTGCTTGTCATACTACTAAATTATATAATCCTATTGTACTGGAGAAGGGAGTGTGGGAAAAAGCTGTTGTTGAAGTATATTATACAAGTTCATTTCAGAATGTTTCCAAATATACTAATAATATTTATTACCATATCATGAATACAAAAAGCTGGAACATAACTAAAATCTTAGCAGGACACTATTATCATGTTGATGATATTCTATCTCAAATTAATCATAAAAGTGATATATTAAATTTACAGTTAAAATTTAAAGCATCAGTAAAACGAATAGAGGTTGATAGAGTAAGAAAAGATCAAGAGAAGCATATAGAAGTACGTCTATCTCCTGAACTAGCCAGAATACTAGGGTTTGATCATATAAAACAGGAAGATATTGCAGTTGTCCATCATGCTCGTTATCCACCTGATTTACAAAAATCGCTACCTAAACTTATGTATATTTACAGAGGTATTGTAGAACCACAAATGGTAGGTGATACTATAGCTCCATTGTTACGTATTATAAATACAAATATTACAGAGTATACTATTAATAATGTACATATTTTTGACAATCCTCATTATGTCACCGTGCAACGTAAACAATTTGATCGAATTTTTATTGATTTAAGAGTTAGTACAGATAATCCACTTCCTTTCCAATATGGCAGTGTATGTGTAAAATTACATTTTTGTAGACGTAATACGGTATTGTAAATCTTAACTTGTGTGAATATTAATAGTAAGATAAAAGACAAAAATGCAGTGTGAGTGTATGAAATCAGAATTAAATTTATTTGCTGGTCGGTAATAAAATAGTTCCATATAAGCCTGTGGCTTCAATATCTGTTAATGCACCAACAGAATTTGTTATCCCCGGTCATAGGGATGACTATGTTGATCTACTGTAAGTCATACGATGTTATATATTAAAGGTAAAATTACTAAATCAGATGGTTCTAATTTAACTTCTGCCGATAAGAAAATTGGTCCTGTAAATGATTTTCTCAATGTAATGTTCTCAATTATAATCTTATATAATTTCTGCTATGTTAATTAAAGGGTTGGAAACAAGTACACCCCTTACTATGTTGGTAGTCTTTGCTATAATGTGTTCATTGTCTGCTTTCTCTGTTATGTTAAAATGAGAACGAATACATCCCTAAAAATGCTCATAAAATGAAACGAGTACACCCCATAAACTGGAGGTCGTAAAAGACTATGGCTGGACGGTTCAGGGTGTTCGTAGTCTTATGTAATTTCTGCTATGTTAAAATAAGGGTTGGAACGAATACATCCCTGCTATGTTACGTAGTCTTATATATTATCTGCTATGTTCAAATAGGGGTTGAAAAAGTGATCATAAAAAGAAACGAATACATCGCTGCTATGTTACGTAGTCTTATGTATTATCTGCTATGGTAAAATAAGGTGTGGAAAAAGTGATCATAAAAAAGAACGAGTCCAGCCCTTAAAATGTACTCATAAAAGATTACCTGCTCTACTATGTGTTCGTAGTCTCCATGTATTCTCTTCTGTGGTAAAATAAGGGGTGGAAAAAGTGATCATAAAAGGGAACGAGTCCACCCCTTAAAATGTACTCATAAAAGAGAACGAGTACACCCCCTAAAAAGTGCTCATAAAAGGGAACAAACTCACCCCTAAAATGAAGGTCGTAAAAGACCGTGGGTGGACGGTTCAAGGTGTTCGATTTCCCATGGGTACCTGCATTGTGCGAATATGTCCCACATCGATCATTTTTCTACTACTCATATAAATTCATTATACGCAAATGACTGACTTATAACGTTTCTCAAATCAGCGATTCAAATAGAATAACGCAGTAAATTTTTATTATATACATAAATGGCCTACATTCAAACTGTCAATATTTTTTCCGCTCTTTCTTTTAATACAAAATCGAAATTTTGCACATGTATAACGTATATAACAACGTATTTTTTTAAAAAATTCAGATCTCTAGGTGAAGCCATGACCTGGTCAAAGGGGCAAAGTGTTTTGGGTGAATTTAACAAAGAATAAGTTTTTCCCTAATTTTTCGGTTCAGGTGTATGATATGGACATTTGAGTGGCGCTTTTCATATATATGAAAAAACGGGTCACCTTCAGACTTTCAAAAATGTCTGCCAACCTTAGTTTGCACACGTATTATGTGCATAACAACATATTCGTTTTCAGAAATTGAGATCCCTACGTGAAACCAGGCCCGAACAAAAGGGGTACAAAAATTTCGCTTTTTTAAAGAAATCTAACGGTTTTTTATCGATTTTCAGGTTTTCCGTGTATAATACCGACAAGCAATTGGTGCCATTACAAAGTATGCTTTATTCTGAAAACAACGAGCTATAAAACATGATCCTACGATAAACAGTAAGGAACCAGTAGCTGTTTGAGCAAAAGTCTAAAATTTACCTCAAAAAGTGGAAATCCTAAAAGGATTAAAATGCTGTCATAATTACAAACATATGAAATATTTAGCAGGTACCTTTTGCTTTATACCACTAACTTATACATGCATACTTATATATTTATATCCTAACAATTTCCCCACTATATGACTGAATAATTGTTTTTGATTCATTTAAATCATATGCACGTAACTCCATCAAAGCAAAACCTTCGTACTATTGAAAAAAATATTCTAATCGTTTTCACCGACTTCTGTTTCTTGCGTTAGCTTGCTCACATTCGTAATCCCCTCATATTTTTATTTATTTTCTCCGTTTCTGTTATCTTTCCGTCGAGAAGACTTCATATTACCGCGGATTTTAGTTTTCTCCCTGTCAAAAATTCAATCCTATTGAGACCGTGTTTGTCCAAAGGTTTAATTGAACACGTGGAATTGCTATTTCTTTCTTTCTGAATGTTCCATATAAGTAGAGTCTACGACTGTGTAAGATTATACTTTCTCTACTGGACTTTACAAGGAACACTCAATCTCTGATTGCTCTTAACAAATATTGTTTGCAAATTCCGGTAACATTCTATTGTTCATTTTATTCATATCGGTTGTGCTTTTCATAACAGTATCTCTTAGTTCCCTTACGTTGACTTTTGGAACAGACTTTTGTGTTGGAATGTAATGTTTTTCGACTTGTGAATTTTCGGATAAACTATGGTTTAATGTATATCAGAGATATTCTATTTGTTTATTGAAAAAGGTAATATAATTTGTTGATATGTGTATAACAAGGCGTTGTATTGACAAATTGGTAATGAAAATCCTTAAAAAGAGTGTATACGAAGAATCGTGGGCATTGCGTTGTGTTTATATTTTCTTGTAGATACATTAATAATAAATCCAGTAATTTCTGTTAATGATATAGGATTTTTAGTCAATGTATTTACTGACCGGATTGCCTAGCTATACACCATTTGGCGAAGATAACAATTCTGGTGAAGGTATATTTTCGAATCTACCACTCTCACCAAGGTTACAGACATGAGTAAACCAGAATTTCTTTTGTTGGTTTATGCAATAACATGTGACATTCCTCCTTTCTCCCCTTTACCTTCATTTGTGATTGACATAGCCGTTTTCTCCGCTAAGTATGAGTCAAATGATTTTATAAGTACTTTAGCTAACGAACCATGTGATGGATTGTTAAAGACTACTGAAGGATCTATTATTTCGGACAAACCTAAAAGGTATTCTTTATAACATGCATATTCTTTATTACTGATTATCTTTTTATATGATAAAATGCTTGATTGAATTGAAATAAAATATATAGAACTGTCTAACATAAAGCTTTTTATGGTTTCAATACTTACTTTTATGTCATTTTTGACGTTCTTGCAAGACCCAGCAGCATACATTTCAGAAACTTTATAGAATTCGTCACATCTTCTTATTGCTGAGTATTGATTCTCCCAGCCTCCAAATACGAGAATGTAGCATGGAGCACTGAAAAGATTTTCATCTTTGCAGACGAGGATATGAGCATCTTTACTAGCTTTTAGAGAAAAAGAAAATTCCTTATTCTTAAGCGGCATTCTAGGTATATTATGCATGCTACCATTTGTTTCTGTTTCACGGAATGCTGTAAAGTTAATAACATAAATTAATGAGAATAACATACATACATTCATTAACAAATACAGATCAAACATTTAAGTGAAATATAAATTAAATCCTTACGTTTGACATTCAAAACGTGGATTTTACTACTTCTTTTATTTACATACTTCAAACACATTTTACCAATTCAAATTCTTATAAATAACGAGGTAATGGTAGTAAGGAGAATGTATATGCTTTTCTAGTAGGGGCGTGAAAACTCGAATAATTAAGTTTAAGAATATGGAAATAACGGATTCTTACAATTACAATTAACGTTGTTCGATTTTTCGAATAATTGCTTGAGCACTGAAAACGAATATATACTAATAACAGAAGAAAAATATTCGGAAACGAATACTCAAGTGAATTTAACACCACTAGTATGTAGAAGGGAATACTGTACAAGTCGAATCGACTCTTGGCTTGTGACATGATGATATCAACTATAATTGAAGAATGAATATATTTGTGTTCTGTGGTAGAGTGCTGACCTATAGTGCGTGGAGTTACCTGTTCGATCTCTGATTGTATGATTTTGTGGTAGAACTCTTCTGTCCGTGAATTTTCTAGAAATTCTTCCCTTGCCTTTCACATTATTATTTAATCTATTCGTTTCATTAACATACGTCTACTGTGGTCTACAAGTCACGGAATTTAAAATCGAAAACAAAATCATTTTTCATTTGCAATTACAGAGATATAAGACAATATGTTTTTCTTAGGAGTATATCTGGAATCTAAATTTTAAATTATGTAGGTCGAAAATTCAATAAAAAAAATAACTAAATTTTTGATTTGTTACCTGTTCTAAATTTTTGCTATGAAGATCTTCAATTTAAACATACTGTATATAGATCCCGAAATTGGAATTCACACTGCACGGACACCTTTCTTCAGTGCGCAAGAACGTGTACGATAAGTATATATTTGCCTTTAATTTTCCTGAAAGACTTAACCTTACAGATTTTCTGTGTATGTCTTTGCTAAATCCATATTTTAAGTAATGTATAATTTAATGAAATTTTAAGGGTAGTTTTATTACGTATATTGACAAGTCTTAAGCAAGCTTCCAACTTAGAAGTAGTAAGTTTGCTATAGCCATGCAAATGAAAGATTGTGCAAGCCTCAAAAAAGAAATTTTAAGGTTAACAATGTATTAAGTACGTATTATGACAAGTCTGAAGGTTTCCAATCAAGAAACTACCAACTTTCTTATAGCCTTAGTTAGATCTGCTGCCGTGTAAATGCAACATGTGCAAGTGAACAGACTTAACCTTGACGGCTTGAGTAAGTCTATTAAAAGTCTGTAGCTCCATTAGGGTCGAAACCATTTAACCATATTATCCAAAGTATTTGTTCGTGTATAAGTTAATAGAAAGCAGTGATGTCCTGTAGGCTATCCCTCTATGAGTGTTGTCTAACACAATCTATAGAAGTTTATGTCCACCATACTGTGCTGACAAAGAAAGTAAAGTTTATAATAACAAAAATAAGATACAATGACTTAATTGAGTTGATTTTATATTTAACGTTCCTTTCAGCAGGGAGGCTATATGAGACGGGACCGGGCTATATTAACGTGGAATCCGAACCACATTAGCTCCTGCAAGGAATCAAATCCGGATGTCCCATGCCAAAACTAAGATACAAGTAGCAATGTCGTTTATACATTATGAGGTGTTTATTTCCATCTCATTCTATGTTCTAAATTACAATTGACACAGGAAGTGATATTACATTTCTATCATTTCCGGTTTCAGTAAAGCTACCACAGTTGATATTGAACGCACTCTTGCAACGCTTAATTGATTGTACAAAGCCGTCTTTGTCAATTAAGATTTTCTCCACAGTGACCACCGTTGAAACAGAAAATGACTGATTTACATTTACTTATAGTTTTAATAAAGAGTTTCGAGTTAAAGTAGTATATTGATATTGCTGGGGCGATTATTCGATACCAGGGAACCACCTTTCTCTATATATTAAAGCTTTTGCTCTACAATGTTCAAAGAAAAAAGCTGGAAACTGTTGCCTTTGCCATTTTTAGTTTACAATTCATCTCCACCAACAAGCTAAGATCCTATTTTTAAGTTGCCTACATTCCGACCAAATTTGGTTATGATTCATGAAGTATTTGTATAGGTTTGTCACCCAGAAGGACTAATTAACTAACTAACTAACTCTACGGCCTGTGGAACCCGTAGGTTCCATGCCGCGTTCACAAAAGCTCTTCACCGACTTCCATCCTTAGCCAAATCGGTCCAGTTTCTATTTTGTATTCGTATTTCTGCGAGATCCATTTTAATATTGTCCTCCGGGCAGACTAAGTGTATAAGGTAGTTATGGTTAACAAAAGTCATTTAAGAATAAAAAATAGTTATGTAGGGCAAGTATGCCTAATTTCGCAACAGAGATCTTCCAAAATTACCTAAAAGAAGACGTTCTGGATAGTAAAATTTTCCCGTTTGTGTTGCGCACATACAATTTTGTGTGGGAAGAGGTCGTGGCCTAGACCTTCACATATAAATAATGGTGGCCATAGCTCAGTGACAACATGCCCAAAAACGGGTCAACAGCACAATGGAAATCCCTATAAGGCGCGGTTTTTTGACATATTTTTTGTATATTGCTCAAAAGGTTTTATGGAGGGGAGACTACACGTTAAGCTCTACAAACACTGTGAATTTCATAGCAATTGAGTGTAAAAAAATCGGGTCAAACTAAGACAACGTAGCATCTCCGATACTCATACTGACTTCATATAAGGCAAACACCTTCCCTTGTTCGTGCATATATCCACTCAAGCTACAGTAATTGGTTAAAGTACTGCACTTTCGCTTTGTGCGATCTTGCTCCTTACTTTGTACTTAAGAATGCAAAAAGCAATTACACCACGTCAGAAGACATCTGCAATTGTTGATGATTTATTTTATTTACAAGAAGACAAATCTAGGCTTTTGGGCGATAACGATGAACCATTCCTCTCAGACGATGACACAATCGACAATTGAACTCTTTTTCAATTCTTATGTATAACACATTGCATCGTACATAATAACATCAATCACACGAGCGGTACTGGGAGTAAGGGAAACCTTGTAGTTCGGCCCAGGTAACACATCAATCAATTTATACCTTTCAGTAACACGTTTTACTCTAGTGCAATGATCATTTTTCTGTTAACATCAATTTTCCTTTTTGATATGGTGCACAATGTGCGAAATCCTAACTACCATTCAATTAGACTTATTTCATCTATAGCAATACCAGTCAGCGGAAGTACGACACACGATTACGGCATTCTCTTCTAAAGAGTTTGTCTCATATCAAGTCAGTCTGAGCATCGGAGATGGTACGTCCCCTGATTTTGACTCGATTTATTTCCCTGTTCCGCAGACTCGAGTGCAATGACATCCATAGTGCTTGTGGAGCTTAATGTAGAGTATCACTTCCATGAAACCTCAAGGCAGAGCTACAAATGTTTTGGGGGGATATACAAAAATATGTCAAAAACATGCGCGCCCTATGGGTATTTCCATTGTATTGTAGACCCATTTTGAAATACGAAATGTATTGTCGTTGATGCAGTGGTATATGGTGAAGCTGTACCATTATCTCTTTCTCCATCTCGGTGAGGTTATCGTTTAGGATCGTTACAGCATTAAACTACATGATATGCACTGCTAACGTACACACACGCACTGAGCAATGTCAACATATATGATGCCCATTTTTTCCAATGTATTAAATACCCATATATTACTTAAAGAACTCAACTCTTTGTGGTTTGTAATTTAACATCTTTTTACACTTACGCTGTTCCCCTGACATCCCTCTAACTTACTGACATCATTTCTAGATAAGCAATAACTTCTCTGGTGAACGGACGGAGCGAAAACGCAACTGAGAGATTCTTCGTATTGTAGATTCCAAATGCTACAATCCTTGTCCAAACAATGGCAAATATGTATGGCTGCCCCCCACAAATACGTTTCTTGACTAACCAAGTATTGTGTTTTTAATTCTATTTTTCTTTTCTGGCTTTGAAAGGAACATACGCTATCGAAAATGTAAATCTCACCAACGTAATACAAATGCAACAATAGAACTACAGAAACTACGCGAATTATTGTGTTCTTTGGAAAGATTGAATTCGTTCATGCATAATCATATTTCGCTTCATGTGCTTCATGAAAAAGGAACTAATACTCAATTACTACTTATTTCGTATCTAATCTTTTACAGTAATCACATAATATGTTACAATATTAAACAGGTTACTAAATCTGTCTTGGTTAAAATGAAAGAATTAATAGTAATAATGCGTTATGCACAAAACTAGTTATAATAAAAAAAATTACTAATACGTACCTTCCCATCGATAGTCCAACACAGGACCTGCCGGATGTTCCCAAGAAGAAACCTTTCTCCAATGTTGATATTGTATCCAGCTACAGTCCGGTGACTTACCGAAGTCACATGTTTTCCTTTCGTAAGGTTGAACATAATGTGAAGCTGAAACAGAATTCATTGCGATAGAAATATTCATATGAGATAGAAAGCTTCAATGAATATGGCTTATGGGAGAAAGTTATTTGTCTTTTGGTTGGATGGAGTAGAAATTGGAGTTCCCTTCAGGATCTTTGATAGCAGAATGGTATAACTCAAACCAAAATGTTATACAACTTAAACTAATATCAAATACAAAGAAACAAAGTGAAGAATTTTGAAGAATTTAACAAAGAATAGAAGGAAATAATTCCACAATTAATAGGAAAACTGCTTCCTGGTGTATATGAGAAAACAAGTTCTACAGAAGAAAATATTAGAAAGTAGAAACTGAAGTGAGGAGGGAAAACAAGATCACGTTTTTTAAATAAACTACATGCAGTAAGAAATCTAAACGTTAAATCATTTATAAAAGAAATTAAAACTAAATGAGAGAGGGTTCCGATGGAATCGAAGGAGAAAGTTTCAAAAAGGATGTAAACGTCTGGTATAATATTTCTTAAGATTACACAATCAGTGTTTAACGCAGAGAAGGGTACCAAAAAATTGAAGAGTCTAATTTCGTAATAATGCTAACGAATAAGAATATAAATTAACGGGATCAGAAACCATACAGACTTATATATCTACTTATCACAATGAGTAAAATATCTGAGAGATCATGAAAAGAAGAATAAACTATACTAAAAATAGCATCGTACACTTTAAACTTCAAAGTAGTTTTCAGGAAAAAAGTACAAATTCTGTTATAAATACGTTGCTTGAAATAGTTCAAAATGAAGGTACTAAAAACGTAAATAATATATTTTTATTTATTGCAAGATTTGCTACAACCACGATATCTTCATGGTAGAATCAAAGACAGCAATGGTTTCCAGACTCAAAGTTGTTTCAGACTTCTGTTCAGAATGCATCTATCAAAACGCTTCTCCAGATCCCATTGGATGTGGTCCTCTTTATATTGGTGGTGTATTGTAATTGAATAACTTAACTACTGGTGGCATGCACCTCTGTTGCAATTCCCCGTCGATGACATAACTAAGCAACAAACTGCACAGGTTCATGAAGATAAGGATGTAATAAAACCACTTTCGATTACAAATTCTTATCCCGCGCGAACATTTAATATCTGAGTCACACTAAGTCATTACTGCACAAAGGAATCAGAATCTATCAGGAGAACATAGCCGGCTACATGCTCGACAATACAAACTATCCAGATGTGTCGATCCAATATAAGACATTACTTTGACCAAAATATAAAACAAGAAGCACCATCTTAAATAATATGGTAGCATCCGTAATACATTAAGATACAATAACAAGTCATCTGTAAAAGCTGTGTCGGAGAATACAGTTAACGCTTTCTGAAAACAAGCAACAAATCTAATTCTCCAGATCGCAGCTACCAAAAGAGATATCTGAGTTTATTTCATTCTTCTGGAATGGAGCAATCCAGATATCTGTCGTTTTAAATTATTTCTAAATGTCGCTCTCTCCAAGTGCCATCCCTAGGGGTGTTTTATTTCCACAGTATTTTTCTCCAAGTTGAAAGTCGTATGTCTTCCAAGTTTCGTAAGAATTGCTCCAGGTGTTCCGGGTGTAAGCTGGAATATATAATTGTGCACATACATCCAAATATATTATTGTATAGATTTGCGACCAACACTTTAGGCGTTGCTCCTGTAAATTTCCAATCCAGTTGACATGACTGTTCATGCCTAAACTTGGGATTAAATATTATCGCGATTGTAACCTAATAGCTAGACGGAACCAAACTATGGATTCGACACTAATCTCACAATTTCATACAGTTTATTTTTCATCATTTGTCATTTCCCTATCCAGATTGGAGCTGAGCTTGGATATCAACGCTATCAGTAGTATAATTATTAATCTCAGTGAATTGCAAACTATACTACAGTGCAATTAAATTTAAACACGGACATTCAAGAAACAAGTTGAAACTTTTTGTAAAATGATCATGATACTCTATTCAGCGACTCAGAAAAAGTCCCAAAAAATTAGTAGTCGGGTTTTGTCATTATGGCAGCCGTATTAGATAGCCTATTTACAACGCCAATAGCTTTCGTGGAAACCATTGCATGTTGAAAGGATGATTTAATTAGTTCTTATTATGTGAATAACGAGGAAATTTACACTTTTTCGAAAAGGAAAAATGGGAATTCCACAAAATTTTTCAGAATATAAGTGAAAAATTGAGTTTTTGGAAGTTCATTACAATATTGCAGAGAGAAAAAACATAAAATATATGCAAAATTATTGGCTGTACCCTTCTCGGTAAAACATTAGAAATAAATAATATCAATATCTTCTATAGATGGTATTTTTCATTACGTTCATGTAATGCAGTAAATTCCTTCTGTACCAAATATTGTAAAATTGTCACCTCTGCATCCATAAGTTTTGAATGAAGTTGTCAATGATACGCATTTGAGAATACTTCAATATCACTTACAAATGCCGATATTGAATGTTTTGGAAACGGAAAAATAAAAATGAGGAATTTTTTGTTTAAAAAGTGCTGTGATCTTAGCATGCCAGATTAGTCGTAGGAACTTTATGTATATAAAATTATTGAAAACACCTTTTTAGTAACGTATTAAAATTTGTGATGTTCGAGCTAGTAAAAAGCCTAAAAACTAATTCTTCACTATGTACAGGTTTGAAAATTAGAAAATCTTCATTTAAAAGTAACTTTCTGTTTCTTGAATCTCGATCTATTCCACACAAGGATGTTTGACATCTTAGAGTCTCTCGTCTTTAATATCACTGGCACCTTCTTTTCGGGAACTAGCAAATCTCCATTCATTTCCACTTCATCTTCTATGTCCCTATTGGTACATCCACGCCCTACGCACAACATGTACCTGGCTGAGAATTTTAAGACACCACTCCGCCACTCACAGCTTCCTTCAAAGTTGTCGGTGCAGGAACAGGAGATAAGATGCAGCAGGTCTTCAAGGGCAGCGGGCTTCGAAGTTGGTATTGCAGGTAAATAACCATTGACTATCTTCCAAGCCCAGCGTATAGGGTCCACGTTAACACCACGCCATTGCTGTGCCTGACCGAAGACTCGGAGTGAATGCTCGTGATCGATTGCTGTCGTAGAGGGATGTACATCTACGTTAAACTGCAAATAAATAGAATGTTTGGCAATTGACTTCACATGCCTAGTTTGTCTCTCAGTTTCTTATTGCTTTATAGCTTATCGTAAGTAGAGATTTGCCTTTTTGGGTAAAATTACGTAACTGAATCCCATTCTTCAAGCCGTATACAATTAGAAGAAATTATTTTATATCACCTACACCATCTTGAGTAATATAAATGTGCTGATTAATCTTGTCTGGGCGAGTCTATGTTCCTGGCATCATCATTTTCAAAGATATCTTTGGTGGAGCAATGGCAACTAAAAGAACCAACAAATCTGTTCCTTCGCAAATCGAAATAACTTCAAGGCCTTTATTGGCCTCTATAATAGCCGTGATTACAATCAGCACATCAGCATCTACCTTGACCTGGAGTACCTTACATCCTAATTTCTGGAGATGTTTCCTCAAAAGATAGATGAATTATTTTGTTGCTGTTATTTAGTAGAAATTGAGTCTGCCCTACAGTAACAGTAACATGAACTTCTATTTCTATGTTTACGTAGAAGTCTTTCCTACACTTTGCAGATGCTCCTTATCTTTTGTTCCTATACCTTCATTATGCCCACCAAAAACGGCGAGAGCTATTCTGTAATGTGTAACAACATATGCAGTATATTGCTGACATATTTCTATTAATGTGGCTCAACGCTGCCATACAGCACGATACAGTAGGTGCTGACCACCAACTACGTACCATACGCTCTGTTTTGAGACACTACTTGTTTTCTGAGTCAAGATCAGGTCAAAACGAGTTTTATAGATGATTTTGTACTTTTTCTCATTAGACCTCCTTCATCAAATGAGGAGGGAGGATACACAGGTAGATCATATTTTAAAATCTCAGACAATTGTTCTTAAGACCTAACTGTGCACGGCATGCAGTGCAGAAGTGGATTTGGGTTTACACAAATTGCTTCATTAAGCATAGTTACTGATGTAGTTAAGCCACCAAAGACTTCACTTGATTTGCGTTTCAGATGAATTTCACTGAATTTTTGTTTTCCCTTAATCTTCATCGCAGCAAGTCCAACTTTTAATGCCTTATCACAATTTACATTTTGATCACCTAGTAAACCATGGAAATTGATGTAAGTAGGGATGATCTCTCAAAGGATTATGTCCCGGAATAAATTGATGAAACAGAGAACATCTTTGAGACGGGTTAGACGAGACTCTCGGAAGTCAACATACTGTTCGGAGGAGATGGAGATAACATTAGTGAATATCACCACAGCATTCACTATTCTTGAAGATGCAGACATGGAGCAAACCCGTGTAGCAATAGTTGAAGGTGAAATTCTTTGTCCCTGGGTCAGACCACCACAACCCTTCATAGCTCTAATTGAAACCTGTTCAATTGCATGTCACTTCAAATTCCACACCAAAACTTCTCACTTTGTCTAATTGTGAAATAGCTTTTTTTTTTGTAGAAACTTCTGGAATTATTATTTATATAAAATAGATTCTACTTCTAGCGGAGAATGAAGTGAATTGATTATAATTATGTACTGTTCTGCCCAAATGCAGGTCTTTGACCCGAAAATCGGTTCCCAAGGTGAATCCACGGATATTTGTCTTCCATGGGATAATGATAACTAAGTTAATGAATACGCACTCTTTAAAAATGTAAACAACACTAAATCAATTGGGAAAAATTCCAACCGGGGGATTGGATTTATTTTTTTACTAGAAAGAATTAAAAACTAATCACTGATACATGTTAATTTCTTTTGATTATTTCTATGTTCAAAGAGTATATGGATATCAGAAATTTCCCGTTCTTCTTTTCTCCAAAGAATTCATAATCCAGGCTTGCAAAGGATATTGAAGCCTATGCAAATACTTACAAACTGATAACTTCAATCAAAACTGTGGATGCATAGGTGAAAATCTTACAATATGGATCAAGAGGGAATTTAATATATTACAAAAATATAAATTTAAAATCCAAGATTTATAATACATTAAAAATATATATTTTTAATGTTTTACTGAGAAGAGTATAGCCAATAATTTTTCATATATTTTATGTTTCTTCTCCCTGCAAAATTGTAATAAACATCCAAAACTCAATTTTTCACTTCTGTCCTGAGAAATTTTGTGGAATTTCCCTTATTGTCCTTTCGGGAAAGAGTAAATTTCCTCAATTTTCTCACAATAAGAACAACTAATTAAATATCTTTTCAACGATTTATAGTGTATATTTCTGCTGTAGTTGCAAGCTGTATTCTAATCAGTTATAGTAAAAGTTGTGGTTTCCACAGAAAATTTTGACATAGGAAATAGACTACTCAATATGGCGGCCATAGTGATCAAACCCGAAGCGGGATATTTTGAAATTTTCTTTGAGTTGCTGAATAGAGTATCATGATCATTTTAGAAATGGTTTCAGTTGTTTTTTTTAATATCCAGGTTTTGCCTTTCTTGGTCTAATGGCACTCAACTACTATATAATAGACACTTATATCCGTCGTTTTAAATTATTTTTACCAGTCACAATCTCCCTAGGGTGCTAATGTCGACAAGAATTGAATTTAAATGGCGCATGTAATGTCTCTCTTTATCTAAGCGACCCAGAAACCTATGGATCTGATTTTAATGTCTGCCATCTTTAATTATTGTTATGTCGCTGTCCACCCTCAGCAGTACTAACAGGGTTTGACTTAAGTTCAAAGGGCATTGCAAGTGTCACTGTTTTTCTCAGCGACCCCTAAAACTAAGGTTTCTACATTAACATCGTTCATTTTTGATCATTTTTGCATGTTATCTCTTCTACTCCCCTTAGGTGTGCTAAGGTGTATTATTCTCTTCAGGGGGCTGAACATGTACTTAAAGTGCATGGAAAACTGTCAGGAATCAGCTGATGGACATCAACAAGTATGGATTTAACACTAATATGAATCATTGTGTATCATTTTTGTATGTTTCCCCTCCCACTCTCCTGCAGTTAAGCAGGGATGTCACATTATAACAGAAATCTTTTGCAAACTGTAAATAATATGTGTACCAAGTTTGGTTAAAATTGTTCCAGGCGTTCTAGAGGTATGTTGTAACATAAACACACACAGAAACGCATACATACATACATACATTTTGTATTTACTATATATAAAGATCATTATTATCTTTTACTGAACCAGCAGTGAAGATTTGTTGCTAGAGAACGTTTTTTCTGTTGACACTTATGCTGCTGCCATGAAGCACGGAAACTGAATTTTCAAGAGCGGGAAACAAACATTAGTGCTTTGAAGTTTTATGAAATAGAACCAAGGAAATTTGCACTGTCGTAAAAAACTGTATGCTGACGTTAGAATTACGTTTCCTTCGAGGTTGTTCGTGTGTGTACAAGTGGCTAAAGTCGCTGTATATTTCTAAGGGCGAGGCTCTGCACTCTTCATATACACATTTGTACGTTATTAGGATCATGCAGTGAGCGATACAAGATTGTTATGTTACCATGTCCGTTCGTTACACCACACTTAAATATAACTGTTAGAGGAATGCGAGTTTCAGAATTCAGTACTTTTACAAATAAGTAAAGGGAGATAGTACCTTAGCCAAGATCGTTAATGGAGTCAATCCGTTAATATCTTAACGGATAACGGTGAATTTAATCCGTTAATATCTTAACGGTGACTTCAATCCATTAATATCTTAACGGTGACTTTAATCCGGTAATGTCTTAACGGTGACTTCAATCCGTTAATATCTTAACGGGTAACGGTGACTTTAATCCGTTAATATCTTAAAGGTGACTTCAATCTGTTAATATCTTAACAGATAATGGTGACTTTAATGGTGGTTATCCATAGCCCATATGTAATACATACATAATGAAAGTTTCCCATGATCCTTTTCGCAGTATCTAGTAAAGTTAACTTATACCCTTTCCTACTAGACTAACTTACAGCTATCACGTGATTTCGGTTATCTGGCAAAACCGGCGATGATGTCGTAGGATGTCAAGGGAAAGGATTCCGAACGAAGGTAGAAACCCCATCGGAAGCATACCTCCTGCCGTCCTTATGTTATATTAAGAGGACTTTTGCAGTACTACTGTATGCTTTCATCCGAAGTATCTCCCCCGAAGTCACTATTGAGCACTGTGAAGGACAGGCACCTTGTGAATGAATTTCATGGGTTTTCCCAATTCTTCCCACTTTTTTCCTTTTGTCCAGCCAATTTTGTTTATTCCTATTATCATCATCATCGTCATCTCTCTAGTTCAAGTGTATAAATGTGGAACATAAACCTATTAGAGCTCCATGCGCAAATTTGTTAGCGATTGTTATTTATGCTGTTGATCACATTTCTTGGCAGGTAAACACCTACTCATTAGCCTTATGGAATACATTTGTGGGCGTTCCATCCTCTTATCTATGGATGAAGAAATGTTTCAAGAAAATCATGCTTTTCTAGATTAATTGGAATCCATGGAACACATATCATCATATGACAGCAATATGTTTTTCAGAAAATTGTTCCTGAGCCCTAATGGGTTAAACAAACAAACAAACAAAATGCTATTAGGCACAATCTAAGTTGATATCCACGGTCGAAGACTGCTCTACTAGCAACGAATGCGTTCTAGAGTACGTTTAGAAAAGCTTGGTTGATTACTAAAGCAATTGAAAATTACAAAATGCATATCAACATATTAGACAAAAAGGTTGTATCCTGAACTTACTCTTGGTATTCTAAGTTCAGACATTAGCTAAAAAGTAATTTTCAAACCAGGTTTTGCCAAACAATAGAACTGAAAAGTCGCTAAACTGAAGATGAAGTAACTGTAATTGTATTAGGTTGAAATTTTTCTTTAAAATCCCCCCTTTTTTTTTCTCTCTCTCTCTTTTTATAGTTTTATTCTTAGTAGCATGCAAATCATTTTCTTTAGGATTAATACCACCTAAATACAATAAAAATAATTTAGAAAAATGCAGAAATATCTGAGACTCTACGACAACAAAAATCTGATACCCACTGACTTTAGCTCGCTCTTTCACAGTAAGTCGATTTGTAATTTATAATGCTGTGTGACTCTTAATAGAAGTTCTTTAAAGAATGTATCAAAGGTTGTAATTGTTATCTGTTAGAGGGTAAGGGGTAACAGAAAACAAAGTAGGATTCTGGAGAAGTACTCACACTGCTCAGGCTATAGACTTTTCGAACTTCATGATGCTACAGCTGATTCAAATAAAAGAAAAAACAACCACTGATTAAGACTTTCAGGTGGCCTTAATATGTCTTATCAAAGTGCGAATAATAATAAACCATAAAATATTTTTATTGTTGAAATTAACACTTACAGAAAGATGGAAAATAATGTTGAATTGTGTATAATTCATCTTATTCACATTTGAAAAGTTTTCTCCTATCTTTTTCTTGCAAGCTCCTAGATAAGTTCTTCACTCACTATTATTATTGTATATACTTGCACCACGAAGTTTATGATTTAGTAAAGTAGTGCGATTTCTTCGATTGGCTTTGTACAGAGGGTATATAAAATTCACAGACTGCGTACAAAATTTCCTGTTTTTAATTAGAAAATTGACAATTTCCACAGAGTGCATACAAAGTTTCTCCTGTTTTTAGTTAGATTATTTTTACAGACTGCTTACAAATTCGCAGACTGTATACAAAGTGTCTTCTGCTTTTAGTTAAACTATTTTTATAGACTGCGTACAAAGTTTCTCCTGTTTTTAGTTCGATTACTTCTACAGACTGCATACAAAGTTTCTCATGTTTTTAGTTAGATTACTTCTACAGACTGCATACAAAGTTTCACAAAGTTTTTAGTTAGATTACTTCTACAGACTGCATACAAAGTTTCTCATGTTTTTAGTTAGATTACTTCTACAGACTGCATACAAAGTTTCTCCAGTTTTTAATTAGATTACTTCTACAGACTGCATACAAAGTTTCTCCAGTTTTTAGTTAGATTACTTCTACAGACTGCATACAAAGTTTCTCATGTTTTTAGTTAGTTATTTCCACAGACTGCTTAAAAACCTTCCCCTACTGTATACAAAGTGTCTTCTGCTTTTAGTTAGATTATTTTCATAGACTGCATACAAAGTTTCTCCTGTTTTAGTTAGATTACTTCTACAGACTGCTTAAGAACTTTCTCCTGTTTTTAGTTAGATTACTTCTACAGACTGCATACAAAGTTTCTCATGTTTTAGTTAGTTATTTCCACAGACTGCTTAAAAACTTTCCGCTACTGTATACAAAGTGTCTTCTGCTTTTAGTTAGACTATTTTCATAGACTGCATACAAAGTATCTCCAGTTTTTAGTTAGATTACCTCTACAGACTGCATACAAAGACTCCTTTTTTTAGTTAGATTAATTCTACAGACTGCATAGAAAGTTTCTGATGTTTTTAGTTAGTTATTTCCACAGACTGCTTAAAAACTTTCCCCTACTGTATACAAAGTGTCTTCTGCTTTTAGTTAGACTATTTTCATAGACTGCATACAAAGTTTCTAATGTTTTTAGTTAGATTACTTCTACAGACTGCATACAAAGTTTCTCCAGTTTTTAGTTAGATTACTGCTACAGACTGCATACAAAGTTTCTCATGTTTTTAGTTAGTTATTTCCACAGACTGCTTAAAAACTTTCCCCTACTGTATACAAAGTGTCTTCTGCTTTTAGTTAGACTATTTTCATAGACTGCATACAAAGTTTCTCCTGTTTTAGTTAGATTACTTCTACAGACTGCATAAGAACTTTCTCCTGTTTTTAGTTAGATTACTTCTACAGACTGCATACAAAGTTTCTCATGTTTTAGTTAGTTATTTCCACAGACTGCTTAAAAACTTTCCCCTACTGTATACAAAGTGTCTTCTGCTTTTAGTGAGACTATTTTCATAGACTGCATACAAAGTATCTCCAGTTTTTAGTTAGATTACCTCTACAGACTGCATACAAGGACTCCTGTTTTTAGTTAGATTAATTCTACAGACTGCATAGAAAGTTTCTCATGTTTTTAGTTAGTTATTTCCACAGACTGCTTAAAAACTTTCCCCTACTGTATACAAAGTGTCTTCTGCTTTTAGTTAGACTATTTTCATAGACTGCATACAAAGTTTCTCCTGTTTTTAGTTAGATTACCTCTACGGACTGCATACAAAGTTTCTCCAGTTTTTAGTTAAATTACTTCTACAGACTGCATACAAAGTTTCTCCAGTTTTTAGTTAGTTATTTCCACAGACTGCTTAAAAACTTTCCCCTACTGTATACAAAGTGTCTTCTGCTTTTAGTTAGGCTATTTTCATAGACTGCATACAAAGTTTCTCCTGTTTTTACTTAGATTACTTCTACAGACTGCATACAAAGTTTCTCCTGTTTTTAGTTAGATTACTTCTACAGACTGCATACAAATATTCTCCTGTTTTTAGTTAGATTACTTCTACAGACTGCATACAAAGTTTCTCCTGTTTTTAGTTAGATTACTTCTACAGACTGCATACAAAGTTTCTCCTGTTTTTAGTTAGATTACTTCTACAGACTGCATACAAAGTTTCTCCTGTTTTTAGTTAGTTATTTCTACAGACTGCTTAAAAACTTTCCCCTACTGTATACAAAGTGTCTTCTGCTTTTAGTTAGACTATTTTCATAGACTGCATACAAAGTGTCTTCTGCTTTTAGTTAGACTATTTTCATAGACTGCATACAAAGTTTCTCCCGTTTTTAGTTAGATTACTTCTACAGACTGCATACAAAGTTTCTCATGTCTTTAGTTAGTTATTTCCACAGACTGCTTAAAAACCTTCCCTTACTGTATACAAAGTGTCTTCTGCTTTTAGTTAGACTATTTTCATAGACTGCATACAAAGTGTCTTCTGCTTTTAGTTAGACTATTTTCATAGACTGCATACAAAGTTTCTCCTGTTTTTAGTTAGATTACTTCTACAGACTGCATACAAAGTTTCTCATGTCTTTAGTTAGTTATTTCCACAGACTGCTTAAAAACCTTCCCTTACTGTATACAAAGTGTCTTCTGCTTTTAGTTAGACTATTTTCATAGACTGCATACAAAGTGTCTTCTGCTTTTAGTTAGACTATTTTCATAGACTGCATACAAAGTTTCTCCTGTTTTTAGTTAGATTACCTCTACAGACTGCATACAAAGTTTCTCCAGTTTTTAGTTAGATTACTTCCACAGACTGCATACAAAGTTTCTCATGTTTTTAGTTAGTTATTTCCACAGACTGCTTAAAAACTTTCCCCTACTGTGTACAAAGTGTCTTCTGCTTTTAGTTAGACTATTTTCATAGACTGCACACAAAGTTTCTTCTGTTTTTAGTTAGATTACTTCTACAGACTGCATACAAAGTTTCTCCTGTTTTTAGTTAGATTACTTCTACAGACTGCATACAAAGTTTCTTATGTTTTTAGTTAGTTATTTCCACAGACTGCTTAATAGGGTGTATCGAAAAAAACTTTTTTTTCGAAATCCGGTTACGGCTAGTGCGGAGTTTTGGCCAAATGGCATCAATAAACCGTATAAAAAATCTCAACTCCATCAGACAACTCCTTCTGCTGCCGAGTAGAGTCCAAATATTAGAAAAATCTACAAAAGATTCACTTTTCAACTGATTTTCCAAAAAATATTTTTTAAATATTTCCTGTATTTTTCGGTCTTTTAAATTATTGAAATAGCATTGGAAAGGAGAAATAAATACATAAAACAAATTTATTACGGTTATTTCTGTACACCATAAGCATAAAAACCTAGTTAATTATTTGTAAAAATGCACTGATTTTCTGGCGTATCGTACAATTAAATTTTAATATAAAATTATTGAAGTCTCTTGAATAACAAAGAAAACACTTTAGTGCTAAATTCTAAGAGCAGTAATAGTATAAATAATTTGCTCCCAATGCCGTATGCATCTGCTTATCACACTAGATCACCTGCCGCCCACCTCTCCCCGAACGCCTCTTCTCTTGTACTTGCCCAGCTGAAAGGATCTGTCTTATCAGTCGCCAGTAGTCAACCAGCTGTGTCGAACGTGATTGTCGATGCTTGAGTTATTTATTAGTGCTGTAGGAAATTTTAACTAAATAATTTGTTTTCGTGTGAAGTGCAGTATGTAGAAGTGAGAACAGTGTTTCAGTTGTGTTAAGTACTTTTTATTAGGAAGAGAGTGACACATACGCTGACGTTATGGCATCGACAAGTTTGTTACGGTCTGACGTTAGGAATACCATTATTTGGACACCCAAGGAATTGGGTAGAACACAGCTACCAACCGTTGAACTGTATTGAGACAATGCCTATGGGTGCGAGAAGAAAAAAAATGAGAATTTCGGGATCCCGGAAAGAGCCTTCAACAAAGGGTTTATCTTCTATCGTCGCCAGGATGATTGTAGAAAATTGAGATTACGCCTCAATCTTGTGGTTCTTTGATCTAGAAGAAAAGACGCCTCTAGCACTGGTACTTTTCCTCCTTTTTCGCAGTTGCAGGCAAGAGGATCGGAACACTTACAAAAGGCTATATCAAATGAAATATTTTTGGCAGACTGTTGAAAATCAGCAATTCGTTTCTCAGAAGTTTGGAAACCGGACTTTGCTGAGTTTTGCAAGTCACGGACAATATTATGGTACTTCAATATCATTGCAACAATCCTTCTGACACTGAAAATTGAATCGCTGCTGATTGAGGCGTAATCTCAATTTTCTACAATCTTCCTGGCGACGATAGAAGATAAATCCTTTGTTGAAGGCTCTTTCCAGGATCACGAAATTCTCATTTTTCTTCTCGCTCCCATAGGTATGGTCTCAATACATTTCAACGGTTGGTAGCTGTGTTCTACCCAATTCCTTGGGTGTCCAAATAATGCTTTTCCTAACGTCAGATCGTAACAAACTTGTCGATGCCATAACGTCAGCGTATCTGTCACTCTCTTCCCAATAAAAAGTACTTAACACAACTGAAACACTGTTCTCACTTCTACATACTGCACTTCACACGAAAACAAATTATTTAGTTAAAATTTCCTACAGCACTAATAAATAATTCAAGCATCGACAATCACGTTCGACACAGCTGGTTGACTACTGGCGACTGATAAGACAGATCCTTTCAGCTGGGCAAATACAAGAGAAGAGGCGTTCGGGGAGAGGTGGGCGGCAGGTGATCTAGTGTGATAAGCAGATGCATACGGCATTGGGAGCAAATTATTTATACTATTACTGCTCTTAGAATTTAGCACTAAAGTGTTTTCTTCGTTATTCAAGAGACTTCAACAATTTTATATTAAAATTTGTATTGTACGATACGCCAGAAAATCAGTGCATTTTTACAAATAATTAACTAGGTTTTTATGCTTATGGTGTACAGAAATAACCGTAATAAATTTGTTTTATGTATTTATTTCTCCTTTCCAATGCTATTTCAATAATTTAAAAGACCGAAAAATATAGGAAATATTTAAAAAATATTTTTTTTGGAAAATCAGTTGAAAAGTGAATATTTTGTTGATTTTTCTAATATTTGGACTCTACTCGGCAGCAGAAGGAGTTGTCTGATCGAGTTGAAATTTTTTATACGTTTTATTGATGCCATTTGGCCAAAAATCCGCACTAGCCGTAACCGGATTTCGAAAAAAAGTGTTTTTCGATACACCCTACTGCTTAAAAACTTTCCCCTATTTGTAGTTAGACAATTTTCACAGACTGCATAAGAACTTTCTCCTGTTTTTAGTTAGATTACTTCCACAGACTGCACACGAAGTCTCTCCTATATTTAACTAGACTATTTTCACACACTGCATTAAAATTTTCCCCTGTTTTTGTTAGAATACTTCCACAGACTGCATACAAAACTTCGCTGCTTTTTGTTGGACTACTTTTACAGACTGCATACAAAGTTTCCCTGCTTATAGTTAGACAATGTGACGGCATTTCCCCTTCGATTTCGTGACAATAAGCAGAGGTATGTACTCTCTGAGTGCACTTCTTATTTTGTATATGTTTTTTTTTTATTTAATGTTGGAGGCCCTTTTCAGCTGCATTATTTGCGATATTGCACCTGATAACTAATGCAATTCAACTATGGGAAAGTTCTGTAGTGGCTCTTCCCTTGATGTTGAAAGCAAATCCTTATTCATCTAATGGTTAACGTAGCCGAGACAAAAACAAGCATATATTAAAACTGGTTCCATCCAATAGAAGGACTAGCTATTCGCGGAACAAAATCGCTTGATTTATAAATAAGTCTCCTAATCATCATTTAAAAATCATCCGAAAAGCCACCAATCGGAGAAAGATATTTTCTTCAAGCTTCTATGCTTACATTAAAGTTCCTACTGACTTTGCATCCTACAGGCGTCCATATATTCACTTGATTGACTTATGTATTCATTTTGAAATCAATTTCCAATTTAAAGAAGATATTTCACAGGTTTGTGTCTTCTCTTAGTGATTTATTAATGAGAATCGTACTTCATAAGGTCCACGAAAATTAAACAAGAAGTAACCCAACCCAGACATTTTGATAAACAAGCTGAAAATTAGTGGAGATATTCAGAATGTTATCCTAATCAACTCACTCAAAGTAACAAAAAATCCAGCATAGGGAATCCGAGATATGACGTAATCAATATGGCTGCCGACCGAATACATCCTTTAAAATGGAAAACGTTATATCATACTGAATTTCAAGATAGGAACTTCGTTTTAGCTTCATTGTGCTGAAAACACATTGGAATTTGTTATTTACAACGACTACTATTCTTATATTGGTGCTGCTTTCAAATAGAGGACCTTAAAGTGAAAATTATGTGCATTCTTGATAACATTTTTGAGATTTTACTTAAATAACTTGCAAAGGGCTACATATACGAGAAAACATCCGTAAGTAATCGTTATTTTCCATTTCATGAGCTTTCTAATGAGCCCAGTTACGTTGCTGTATATTTAGAACCAACGTAGGTATTCAATTATATATCCAGCAAGCCGTAATCTCTTAATAAAGTGACGCTGTACGGATTAAAGATCAGTCTGTGTGGATAAACGTTTAGTGATACCTAGACAAAATTAGTGAATTTTCGTAACTTGGCGAGCAAACCCTAAAAACAGCCTCCAAAGGTTCCGCTGCTACAACCTTTGTGTCATCTAATATGGCGGCCATTTCCAATATGGCAGCTGCAAATAAGCGCTCATAAATTAAGCTTTGACCCGGACATTTCGAAAAACACACTGAAAATTGGTGGAAATGTACGAAAGTTGTTCTAGTTAACATACTGGAAGTTTCAAAGCATCCATTTTGGTGAATATCCGCCATTTTGAGAAACTTGCGCCATCTTTGATTTGATGTTTTTGATAGGTATAGCTCTTATACAAAACATTCTTTAAATGTTATATTTATCCCGATTCTTCTTTTCAGTTTTTTTTTTAACTTTATAGGTACATAAGGTAAGTGTGAAGTACAGTTGGTCGAGACGATGTTGTTTCAGCTTGAGAAAAATTGTAAACATGTCCAACGAAGCAAATTTCGGGCGGGAACTCATGTGGTTTGAATTCCATGCTAATTGGTAAATTCACATTCACATAGCTTCGCTGATGAACGGGACGTTAAGCTTAAAACCAACTCAACTCAACTCCAATCAACCAATAGCATGCATGCAATTTCTCTCACAGGGTTGTTAATTTTTTCCTTTCTATCAGAATTGCAACTAGGCGTAAGTGTCTACCTACATCCAAAATAGGGATGACGGCAATTGCTGGACATGTTTTCAGAGCTAGGAATGTGTGCGACCATCTCAAAACAGTCAATTTTGAATCTTCGCGTAGCTCAGAAAGCTTCACTTTGTGTCAGCGACGAGGCTTATGTGCAGTTCGTCTTTGACAATGCAGATCATAGCATGAAAATGTTAGATGGACATGGGACATTCCATGCAATGGATGGCATAAAGTGCATCACACTAGCGAAAGCCATGAGTGCTAACACTCCTGTTCCGAGAACAAAAACTTATCTTAGTAGTGCTGATTTGTCATCTCTAATAATGCTGAGAGTAAGGCCTTATCAACAAATAACTAGACCCATATCCTTCATTCTGATGAAGGACATAACAGCAATTCTGCCGGGACCCAAAAACTGCCGCCCAAATCTCGTCACATGGGTACCTTGTGGATGTGTGATTACCTCCTTCAAGATGGAGCGTTTTCATGGACGTTGTGACAGTTCAGAAGCCACCGGAATACGAGACATCAGCTGTACTGCCCCTTTCATTTGTCAACTTTGCACCGTCAAATACTACCATGATCTACACTTGTCTTCTTTGCGCCGTGGATCACCGCAAACGAAGAAGTCAACAGTCGTGTGTAGTAACGTTTGATGAAATACTTTACTCGAAGGATTATCGTAATACTTCCATTAATATAATTATTAAGACTGATATTATTATGAAATGATAGTATGCATTCGGTAAAAAATCAAAAACTTAGCTTCCGGTACAGAGTTCTAATATGATGTCCTCGTGCAGTCTTAAAGGTTAGGTTAGCTATGCTCAACTTGTCGTTCTCGTATTTCCATATACTGAAATGTCATGTTCACAATATAGTCAGTAAAGTGATAAATATTGTAGATGTATTTTTTTTTCATACTCATTTGTATATAAATATATATCATGTTCATTCATATTGATAATCGATGCAGTGTTGTTATATTACAGAAAAATGTGACCCAGTGTCATAGAAATAAACTTGGAATATGCTACAGATATAATTTATGACACGATTCCTAAGAAGGAATAATAATAATAATACTAATGTAGTATATAGATGTTAAAATGACACAAGTGGGCACGTATGCAACACGTGACGTAAGTGCACGGAGCATATTTTACTTCTTCATAATTTTTTTTATTCTTCACACTTTCCTGAGTCTTGAACGAAAATGAATGGATCAATGAATAGTGAGAATTAATAGGATTGTTCCATTGGAACGTAATATTCTATGTAAACCTGCCTAAGAAGCTAATTATAATGTATCATCTATATGTTTAAAAGTTATTTTTTCTTCTTCTTTCTTATTTGTACCGGTAAGCTACGAATATGTAAACTACATACAATTGCAATAATGTTTATCCGAATGTAACACTAAAACAATGTAAAAAATCAAATTTATTCTGAAACAAGATTTCAAAATTTATAACCGTTTTTCTTAAGCTGTAATTCGATTTTTTTTTCTTTTGACAATAAATGATAACTTGAACTTCAATGTATGATTCCGTACCAGTAATTCATATTAAGTACCTAGATTATAGGATAATAGTAACATAAAGTGCAAGTTGATGTCGAACATGTGCTAGATAGCACAGTTGCTAAGATCTCATTGACGGTCTACCACTTGACAAGAATCTGCGATTGCTTTCAAAATTCCGTTGCGTATGTAAATAAGAAATCAGTTCTTTACTTTAACAGAATTAAGTGATTACAAATTGACAATTCAATCTAAAATTTTGTTTGGTATGTTTTCATTTACTTTTATGTCCCTAAAGCAGGACGTTTCAAAATTGGCGATTTCAGCTTCAGGATTATTACTATTATTTTTTTTTTATGTCTAGTAGGTAGAACTAAAATGAGATTTTAGAATAATTAATGGAAGTATTGGGATAAGGCTGAGAGATGCGTGGCTCAATCAATATAATGTAAGATGAGTGAAACAACGATGATAAATGAATCGGAAGAGTATAGTTGTTGCAATGGTGCTTACAATGTTGAGAACACTGTGGCAATTTGCTGCGAAGGTTGTGACAAATGGTACCATATGAACTGTTTAAACATTCCTGAACCGGATCAAGAGTTGTTAAAGCGGTCAGAGGAAAAGTGGTTCTGTGCCAACTGTGTAGGTGAACAGCATGTAGACTCGGATGTTGAGAAAGTGAGTCGTGCACGAAATCCAAAGAAAGTTGTTCCGGAAATAGAAATTGGGGGAGGTCCATTGTTAGAGAAATTGATGGACATAATTAAAGATTTGAAGTCTGAGGTTTCTGCTGTAAGGGTAGAACTTATTAATCAGATGACTGTTAACAAGAATGATTTGAAAGCAGAAATGAAAACTGAACTAAATAAGATGAGCAATGAAATAGTAGCTTTAAAAGAATCTTTTTCATCTGTAAAGGGGGAACTGAAAAATGAAATGTCATCTATAACGTCATCAATATTGATTTCTGAAAATAAAGTTGAACCTGAATTTGCTATTCGTAAACTAGAAATAGGAGCTATGGGGTCAAGTGCAAATAATAATGTTGAAGGCACAGATATACAATTAGTAAACAATAATTTTTGTGTGTCTGATGAAGTAAATAATACTTCGCAAAATGATATGGCTGCCTTAGGAGCGCCTAAGCTCAAGTCTCGTATAAATGTTGATAATGATAATTTAAATGATGAGACTGATGATTGTTATAATGATGTAGATGTAGATTTAGATTTAGTTTGTAGTAGTAGGTGTAGGGTGATAAGTGTCAATAAATATTTGTTATGTGAACCCCAGATAATGCGTGATAACATAAAGCATAGCTCTTGGATGTATGCAAATTATAAAAAGGATCCGTGTGATAGAGTAGCGAATTTTAGTCGATCGAATATTGTAAAACTTTACGTACTAGGTGGTGATGACGTTGATAATTCCTACTGTAGTGATGACACAAGAATGAATAGATTCCGAAAACGTAGAAAAGAGACAGGGAAACCTAACCTAATACTAGTCATAGTTGCTAATGAAAACATATCAAAAGTATTTTTATGGTTGGTAGGGAACTGCTCTAGCCAGGGTCTGAGACATATGCTGATTGAAAAATATTGTTGGAAGTGGCTAGAAGCACTTTGTAGGATCAGACAGGCTAGAATATCACCGCCTGTATTAGCTCCTCCTACAATTGAAATTGTAACCATGAATTTTGTTTTTCTTTTCTTACGTTGTTGTTTTATTAACTAAAGTTAGGTTTTGTGATGTTTTATAACTAATGTAGGAGGTAAAATAATATATATATAGATCTGCAATAACAGAATGGAGGGTTTAGAACCTTGAAATATAAATTTCTTGCCGGTGGCCTTATTTAACTTGAGAATAAGTTTAAAATTTGAACCTAAGAATTTAAAATTTTGTAAAAGAACAAGTTGACTCAAGTCACTCCGAGCAGTGGTCATAAAAAAAAATTCTTATCGTGCAACTAGGCTTACGGGAAAAGAGTTTTCCAATGAAAAGGATTGTTTAGAACTAACTTAAAATATTCAGGATTTTTTTTACGTACCAGTATATTATGCGATACCGGAAATGTATTATAATTTAACGGTATACACCTACCTGGTAGCTAATTCTTTTCGGGTCCAATGATGATTTCTCCGTGGTTCTTCAAACGTACCAATAGTGACTACAGTATTGCATCGCTGTATTCTTTTGTTGTAGCGGAGTCAATTGTTAACAATAACAATAATCACAATAATGTTTCCCAGTTCTTAATTCGGGTAAACAGATTGAGCAGTCGTCATTAAGAGAAGGCGATGATTACTTGACTGAACTTCTCTTTTCAAAATAATATTTGAATTTAAAATGAATTCGTTCAGAGACGAAGTGAATTTGTATTACCCTCTTTGAAAATTACTGACGCACCTTGTTCTGAAGGAAGAAGAAGGAAAAACAGCCATTTGAAATTTTGAGATATTTCCTTACCCTTTCTTTAAATTGTAAGGTGGGGGGGAATACAAATAAGATGTATCCTGAACACAGGAGTCGAGCTGAACTTTCTAAATTATAATATTTGGCAAACCTTACCAAAATTCTTTTCGTTTGACTAGGTTCAACCTGTGCTCAGTGTACATTTAAATACGTTTGCGGGAGAAAAGTAGTTTTTCAGTGTGCCGGAATTATAGATAAGAATATGGAGGCTGGATTATTGTTAGGTTTACTTCTTTTTACGATTTATTATGTTTTAGTTCAAACCTAACTGAACATTTTAAACATTTAGAAACCCTCTTCAAAATTCTCGAATTTGGAAATTTTGCCTTAAATTTTAAGAAGTGTCAATTTGTAAAAACCGAAATTTCGTTTCTTGGACATATAGTGAATGGAAAGGAATTGAAGCCGAACCCTAAACAGAATGAAGCCATTAAGTGTTTTCCGGTTCCTAAAAACAAAAAGAAGTTAAGGTCCTTTTTAGGTATCCTTTTGTGGAGGAGAAAATTTATTCCTCAATTCGCTGCGTTAACGGCTATATTCTTTGACCTTTTAAAGAAAGATAGGAGATATTGCTTTACGGAGGAACTAATGGATAGATTTCAACAATTGAGACAGTTATTGAGTGAACCTCCTGCACTCAGTCAACCAGATTTCAACAAGCCTTTTCATCTATTTTCAGATGCCTCGTTAGAAAACTTGGCGGGTTATCTGGCTCAATATGCCGATGATGGAGAACTTTTGGTCATCGAAAACGCGAGTCGAAAATTAAAACTCCATGAAGTGTCTTACTCGATTTTTCAATTAGAGTTACTAGCTGTTCTGTTCCTATGTGAACATTTTTCGTAATATATATTAGGCAGGAAGGTGACGGTTCACTGTGACAATAGTGCAGTGACCTATGCTTTCACTTTGCAAAACCTTGATCCTAGAACGACCAAAATTTTGATCTAGAAACTCCAAAGGTTTGATCTCCGATTTGAGCATATCAAGGGAGTAGATAATAAAATTGCAGATATATTGAGTAGGAATTCTCCTGAACTCCCTGCCAAATCGGAGGACTATCATGTAAATTTCATAAATTACAATGAGAATACCTTGTTTGATGCAAACGAGTTGGCTCGAATGCAAGCATCAGACAAGTACTATCGTTCGTTGAGAGCTAAAATGAATTCGGAATCTGCGAACTCTAGAATCAAGGTTATAAATAATCTAGTTTATATTCAAAATTCAAAAACTAAGAATTTGCTGCTGGTGATTCCACAATCTCTGATTGAAAGAACAGTAAAACATATTCATGACACCGGACATTTTGGCGTTGCTAAATGCATGAAATTAGTGCAAGAGCTATTCTTTTGGAAAGGTCAAAAGCGAACGTTTCGGCAACATATAAATAATTGTGAATCGTGCGCGCGAACGAAATTTTCGAACAGAGCAATCTCTCGCGAAGATTTGCATATTGAGGCAGATAAACCACATACCAAGGTGTGTGTTGACCTCGTGGATAAGCTTCCATGTAGTTATGGATATTATTATGTACTATCAATTGTTGATGTTTACTCCAGATTCATTTGTTACCTACCTTTAAGAACAGCAACCACAGCTAAAATCATTCGAACTTTGGAGAAATATTACTTTTATTTTTGTGTTGAGAGATCGCATCGTGATTTGAATAGGATCATCAGATTGCTATGTAGTAGTAACCATACCAAATGGAAAAATGTCTTGAAGGTCGCCCAAGACCTATTAAATTATTCTTACAATAGTTCCATCAATTGCACACCCGCTGAGTTGTTCATTTCCTTTTTGGCTGCAGATAGGTTTCGGGAGAAATTTCCTTGGCCTCCTGAACTTCAAAATGTAGAAAATTCAAAGAGGTTGATACAAGTAGAACCTCGTTTGTTGTCAAAAAGGAAGAGGAAATTGAAAAAGAATGTAGTTGAAATTAAAGAAGGGAATCTAGTCATGGTGAAAACTCATTTTCTTTCGGACGCTTTCAAAAAGGTCACGCACAAATATTTTCCTGTGTTTACTGGACCTTATGTTGTGTCAAAAGTGCAACATAATTCTGTATTTTTTTAAAGGATTTATGGGGGAGAGAAGTACCAGTCCAAAATTTAATAAATGTTAAATTATTTAATTGTTCAGAAGAAAAGCGAATTGAGTTATTAAAAGATTTCGAACAACTTTAACTTTAAAAAAAATTTTTTTTAAATAATTTTTTTTCCGAGGTCGCTGGGAAAAATGTAACGTACCCTTTTACCGGTATTTTACATTGTTACTGTTTTACCGGTACTTTACATTGTTATTGTTTTACCGTTGTTTTGTTAAGTGGCCCCCATTTGGTATAGTCATGCCATTAGTTCAAATACATGTTTTATTTGTTTTTACGTGTTAGTTATTAACGTTAGTTGTTGAAATGTTTCTTTACTATTAATACAATTTCACTGGATGCTGGGGTTATTCTATAACTATCCACTATATTCACATATAACTAATATCAATTACAAATGATTTAATATTATCTCGGATTCTTCTAAATTTGCTAGGTAAATTCTATTAACACTGTAATAGTAAAATTCTTATTTACATAACACTCACCCATGATATTGTATAATCAGTCGTGTCGAGCATCGGTTCATGGCATTCAATTGTCTTGTGCTTGCGGCATGCTGGGTAGCGAGGCCAAGATGGCGATAGCCGGGTGAGAAGATATGAAAATGTCGTGAACATCGATTGGTGCTCTTCAAGTAAATGGACAGACACGACTAGGTGAGAATTATCAATATTCTGTTTTTAGTTTGAGGAATTATGTGTCTCATTAAATATATTATAAATATTATTACTTCATTAAGTTCTCAAATTTTAGGGGAGTAACTACAATAGAATATTAAGTTTTACAATATGAAAAATATCGTGTAGTTGAGCTATGTAGTCGCCAGGTATTGCATGATGCTCAGCCATCTTTAGCGTGCTAAGAAATAGGCGACCCCTTCGGTCATCCATGATAATTTGAAATTTAAATACGTAAATCGTACTTTTAGGACTCAACCTCATCAAAATTTGTGTTTTGATCCAACCTAGAAATAATTGGAATAAAAGAATTGGATGTCGAAGGCTAAATTAATCTTTAACAATTTTGGTAAATCGCCGCCTGATGCAACCACCTATGAATGCTGAAAATAGTAGGTGTCAGGTGGTTTAAAGTTGGATGTATTATCATCAATGCTTCGGAGGGCACAATTCCATGGATTCGTGAAAAGGTGGGATCCGGAGGAGTGAGGAGGATACAACCAACGTGTCATAAGGTAAAAACTTTCCTTACTTATTTATCCTGAACCAGGAACCATTCAGGTTGATGACAGCAAGGGTACCAGTGGTGCTATAAAACCCAAACTATTTGCAACTTAATGACTGTTTGTGGAATTTTTATTCAGTACATCAATAGCATGACACACATGTGTAAATAAAATCTCGTGTTGTGCCACGCATCTAACAGGATTATCGTAATACTTCCATTAATATAATTATTAAGACTGATATTATTATGAAATGATAGTATGCATTCGGTAAAAAATCAAAAACTTAGCTTCCGGTACAGAGTTCTAATATGATGTCCTCGTGCAGTCTTAAAGGTTAGGTTAGCTATGCTCAACTTGTCGTTCTCGTATTTCCATATACTGAAATGTCATGTTCACAATATAGTCAGTAAAGTGATAAATATTGTAGATGTATTTTTTTTCATACTCATTTGTATATAAATATATATCATGTTCATTCATATTGATAATCGATGCAGTGTTGTTATATTACAGAAAAATGTGACCCAGTGTCATAGAAATAAACTTGGAATATGCTACAGATATAATTTATGAAACGATTCCTAAGAAGGAATAATAATAATAATACTAATGTAGTATATAGATGTTAAAATGACACAAGTGGGCACGTATGCAACACGTGACGTAAGTGCACGGAGCATATTTTACTTCTTCATAATTTTTTTTATTCTTCACACTTTCCTGAGTCTTGAACGAAAATGAATGGATCAATGAATAGTGAGAATTAATAGGATTGTTCCATTGGAACGTAATATTCTATGTAAACCTGCCTAAGAAGCTAATTATAATGTATCATCTATATGTTTAAAAGTTATTTTTTCTTCTTCTTTCTTATTTGTACCGGTAAGCTACGAATATGTAAACTACATACAATTGCAATAATGTTTATCCGAATGTAACACTAAAACAATGTAAAGAATCAAATTTATTCTGAAACAAGATTTCAAAATTTATAACCGTTTTTCTTAAGCTGTAATTCGAATTTTTTTTCTTTTGACAATAAATGATAACTTGAACTTCAATGTATGATTCCGTACCAGTAATTCATATTAAGTACCTAGATTATAGGATAATAGTAACATAAAGTGCAAGTTGATGTCGAACATGTGCTAGATAGCACAGTTGCTAAGATCTCATTGACGGTCTACCACTTGACAAGAATCTGCGATTGCTTTCAAAATTCCGTTGCGTATGTAAATAAGAAATCAGTTCTTTACTTTAACAGAATTAAGTGATTACAAATTGACAATTCAATCTAAAATGTTGTTTGGTATGTTTTCATTTACTTTTATGTCCCTAAAGCAGGACGTTACAAAATTGGCGATTTCAGCTTCAGGATTATTACTATTATTTTTTTTAATGTCTAGTAGGTAGAACTAAAATGAGATTTTAGAATAATTAATGGAAGTATTGGGATAAGGCTGAGAGATGCGTGGCTCAATCAATATAATGTAAGATGAGTGAAACAACGATGATAAATGAATCGGAAGAGTATAGTTGTTGCAATGGTGCTTACAATGTTGAGAACACTGTGGCAATTTGCTGCGAAGGTTGTGACAAATGGTACCATATGAACTGTTTAAACATTCCTGAACCGGATCAAGAGTTGTTAAAGCGGTCAGAGGAAAAGTGGTTCTGTGCCAACTGTGTAGGTGAACAGCATGTAGACTCGGATGTTGAGAAAGTGAGTCGTGCACGAAATCCAAAGAAAGTTGTTCCGGAAATAGAAATTGGGGGAGGTCCATTGTTAGAGAAATTGATGGACATAATTAAAGATTTGAAGTCTGAGGTTTCTGCTGTAAGGGTAGAACTTATTAATCAGATGACTGTTAACAAGAATGATTTGAAATCAGAAATGAAAACTGAACTAAATAAGATGAGCAATGAAATAGTAGCTTTAAAAGAATCTTTTTCATCTGTAAAGGGGGAACTGAAAAATGAAATGTCATCTATAACGTCATCAATATTGATTTCTGAAAATAAAGTTGAACCTGAATTTGCTATTCGTAAACTAGAAATAGGAGCTATGGGGTCAAGTGCAAATAATAATGTTGAAGGCACAGATATACAATTAGTAAACAATAATTTTTGTGTGTCTGATGAAGTAAATAATACTTTGCAAAATGATATGGCTGCCTTAGGAGCGCCTAAGCTCAAGTCTCGTATAAATGTTGATAATGATAATTTAAATGATGAGACTGATGATTGTTATAATGATGTAGATGTAGATGTAGATTTAGATTTAGTTTGTAGTAGTAGGTGTAGGGTGATAAGTGTCAATAAATATTTGTTATGTGAACCCCAGATAATGCGTGATAACATAAAGCATAGCTCTTGGATGTATGCAAATTATAAAAAGGATCCGTGTGATAGAGTAGCGAATTTTAGTCGATCGAATATTGTAAAACTTTACGTACTAGGTGGTGATGACGTTGATAATTCCTACTGTAGTGATGACACAAGAATGAATAGATTCCGAAAACGTAGAAAAGAGACAGGGAAACCTAACCTAATACTAGTCATAGTTGCTAATGAAAACATATCAAAAGTATTTTTATGGTTGGTAGGGAACTGCTCTAGCCAGGGTCTGAGACATATGCTGATTGAAAAATATTGTTGGAAGTGGCTAGAAGCACTTTGTAGGATCAGACAGGCTAGAATATCACCGCCTGTATTAGCTCCTCCTACAATTGAAATTGTAACCATGAATTTTGTTTTTCTTTTCTTACGTTGTTGTTTTATTAACTAAAGTTAGGTTTTGTGATGTTTTATAACTAATGTAGGAGGTAAAATAATATATATATAGATCTGCAATAACAGAATGGAGGGTTTAGAACCTTGAAATATAAATTTCTTGCCGGTGGCCTTATTTAACTTGAGAATAAGTTTAAAATTTGAACCTAAGAATTTAAAATTTTGTAAAAGAACAAGTTGACTCAAGTCACTCCGAGCAGTGGTCATAAAAAAAAATTCTTATCGTGCAACTAGGCTTACGGGAAAAGAGTTTTCCAATGAAAAGGATTGTTTAGAACTAACTTAAAATATTCAGGATTTTTTTTTACGTACCAGTATATTATGCGATACCGGAAATGTATTATAATTTAACGGTATACACCTACCTGGTAGCTAATTCTTTTCGGGTCCAATGATGATTTCTCCGTGGTTCTTCAAACGTACCAATAGTGACTACAGTATTGCATCGCTGTATTCTTTTCTTGTAGCGGAGTCAATTGTTAACAATAACAATAATCACAATAATGTTTCCCAGTTCTTAATTCGGGTAAACAGATTGAGCAGTCGTCATTAAGAGAAGGCGATGATTACTTGACTGAACTTCTCTTTTCAAAATAATATTTGAATTTAAAATGAATTCGTTCAGAGACGAAGTGAATTTGTATTACCCTCTTTGAAAATTACTGACGCACCTTGTTCTGAAGGAAGAAGAAGGAAAAACAGCCATTTGAAATTTTGAGATATTTCCTTACCCTTTCTTTAAATTGTAAGGTGGGGGGGAATACAAATAAGATGTATCCTGAACACAGGAGTCGAGCTGAATTTTCTAAATTATAATATTTGGCAAACCTTACCAAAATTCTTTTCGTTTGACTAGGTTCAACCTGTGCTCAGTGTACATTTAAATACGTTTGCGGGAGAAAAGTAGTTTCTCAGTGTGCCGGAAATTATAGATAAGAATATGGAGGCTGGATTATTGTTAGGTTTACTTCTTTTTACGATTTATTATGTTTTAGTTCAAACCTAACTGAACATTTTAAACATTTAGAAACCCTCTTCAAAATTCTCGAATTTGGAAATTTTGCCTTAAATTTTAAGAAGTGTCAATTTGTAAAAACCGAAATTTCGTTTCTTGGACATATAGTGAATGGAAAGGAATTGAAGCCGAACCCTAAACAGAATGAAGCCATTAAGTGTTTTCCGGTTCCTAAAAACAAAAAGAAGTTAAGGTCCTTTTTAGGTATCCTTTTGTGGAGGAGAAAATTTATTCCTCAATTCGCTGCGTTAACGGCTATATTCTTTGACCTTTTAAAGAAAGATAGGAGATATTGCTTTACGGAGGAACTAATGGATAGATTTCAACAATTGAGACAGTTATTGAGTGAACCTCCTGCACTCAGTCAACCAGATTTCAACAAGCCTTTTCATCTATTTTCAGATGCCTCGTTAGAAAACTTGGCGGGTTATCTGGCTCAATATGCCGATGATGGAGAACTTTTGGTCATCGAAAACGCGAGTCGAAAATTAAAACTCCATGAAGTGTCTTACTCGATTTTTCAATTAGAGTTACTAGCTGTTCTGTTCCTATGTGAACATTTTTCGTAATATATATTAGGCAGGAAGGTGACGGTTCACTGTGACAATAGTGCAGTGACCTATGCTTTCACTTTGCAAAACCTTGATCCTAGAACGACCAAAATTTTGATCTAGAAACTCCAAAGGTTTGATCTCCGATTTGAGCATATCAAGGGAGTAGATAATAAAATTGCAGATATATTGAGTAGGAATTCTCCTGAACTCCCTGCCAAATCGGAGGACTATCATGTAAATTTCATAAATTACAATGAGAATACCTTGTTTGATGCAAACGAGTTGGCTCGAATGCAAGCATCAGACAAGTACTATCGTTCGTTGAGAGCTAAAATGAATTCGGAATCTGCGAACTCTAGAATCAAGGTTATAAATAATCTAGTTTATATTCAAAATTCAAAAACTAAGAATTTGCTGCTGGTGATTCCACAATCTCTGATTGAAAGAACAGTAAAACATATTCATGACACCGGACATTTTGGCGTTGCTAAATGCATGAAATTAGTGCAAGAGCTATTCTTTTGGAAAGGTCAAAAGCGAACGTTTCGGCAACATATAAATAATTGTGAATCGTGCGCGCGAACGAAATTTTCGAACAGAGCAATCTCTCGCGAAGATTTGCATATTGAGGCAGATAAACCACATACCAAGGTGTGTGTTGACCTCGTGGATAAGCTTCCATGTAGTTATGGATATTATTATGTACTATCAATTGTTGATGTTTACTCCAGATTCATTTGTTACCTACCTTTAAGAACAGCAACCACAGCTAAAATCATTCGAACTTTGGAGAAATATTACTTTTATTTTTGTGTTGAGAGATCGCATCGTGATTTGAATAGGATCATCAGACTGCTATGTAGTAGTAACCATACCAAATGGAAAAATGTCTTGAAGGTCGCCCAAGACCTATTAAATTATTCTTACAATAGTTCCATCAATTGCACACCCGCTGAGTTGTTCATTTCCTTTTTGGCTGCAGATAGGTTTCGGGAGAAATTTCCTTGGCCTCCTGAACTTCAAAATGTAGAAAATTCAAAGAGGTTGATACAAGTAGAACCTCGTTTGTTGTCAAAAAGGAAGAGGAAATTGAAAAAGAATGTAGTTGAAATTAAAGAAGGGAATCTAGTCATGGTGAAAACTCATTTTCTTTCGGACGCTTTCAAAAAGGTCACGCACAAATATTTTCCTGTGTTTACTGGACCTTATGTTGTGTCAAAAGTGCAACATAATTCTGTATTTTTTTAAAGGATTTATGGGGGAGAGAAGTACCAGTCCAAAATTTAATAAATGTTAAATTATTTAATTGTTCAGAAGAAAAGCGAATTGAGTTATTAAAAGATTTCGAACAACTTTAACTTTAAAAAAAATTTTTTAAATATTTTTTTTTCCGAGGTCGCTGGGAAAAATGTAACGTACCCTTTTACCGGTATTTTACATTGTTACTGTTTTACCGGTACTTTACATTGTTATTGTTTTACCGTTGTTTTCTTAAGTGGCCCCCATTTGGTATAGTCATGCCATTAGTTCAAATACATGTTTTATTTGTTTTTACGTGTTAGTTATTAACGTTAGTTGTTGAAATGTTTCTTTACTATTAATACAATTTCACTGGATGTTGGGGTTATTCTATAACTATCCACTATATTCACATATAACTAATATCAATTACAAATGATTTAATATTATCTCGGATTCTTCTAAATTTGCTAGGTAAATTCTATTAACACTGTAATAGTAAAATTCTTATTTACATAACACTCACCCATGATATTGTATAATCAGTCGTGTCGAGCATCGGTTCATGGCATTCAATTGTCTTGTGCTTGCGGCATGCTGGGTAGCGAGGCCAAGATGGCGATAGCCGGGTGAGAAGATATGAAAATGTCGTGAACATCGATTGGTGCTCTTCAAGTAAATAGACAGACACGACTAGGTGAGAATTATCAATATTCTGTTTTTAGTTTGAGGAATTATGTGTCTCATTAAATATATTATAAATATTATTACTTCATTAAGTTCTCAAATTTTAGGGGAGTAACTACAATAGAATATTAAGTTTTACAATATGAAAAATATCGTGTAGTTGAGCTATGTAGTCGCCAGGTATTGCATGATGCTCAGCCATCTTTAGCGTGCTAAGAAATAGGCGACCCCTTCGGTCATCCATGATAATTTGAAATTTAAATACGTAAATCGTACTTTTAGGACTCAACCTCATCAAAATTTGTGTTTTGATCCAACCTAGAAATAATTGGAATAAAAGAATTGGATGTCGAAGGCTAAATTAATCTTTAACAATTTTGGTAAATCGCCGCCTGATGCAACCACCTATGAATGCTGAAAATAGTAGGTGTCAGGTGGTTTAAAGTTGGATGTATTATCATCAATGCTTCGGAGGGCACAATTCCATGGATTCGTGAAAAGGTGGGATCCGGAGGAGTGAGGAGGATACAACCAACGTGTCATAAGGTAAAAACTTTCCTTACTTATTTATCCTGAACCAGGAACCATTCAGGTTGATGACAGCAAGGGTACCAGTGGTGCTATAAAACCCAAACTATTTGCAACTTAATGACTGTTTGTGAAATTTTTATTCAGTACATCAATAGCATGACACACATGTGTAAATAAAATCTCGTGTTGTGCCACGCATCTAACAGGATTATCGTAATACTTCCATTAATATAATTATTAAGACTGATATTATTATGAAATGATAGTATGCATTCGGTAAAAAATCAAAAACTTAGCTTCCGGTACAGAGTTCTAATATGATGTCCTCGTGCAGTCTTAAAGGTTAGGTTAGCTATGCTCAACTTGTCGTTCTCGTATTTCCATATACTGAAATGTCATGTTCACAATATAGTCAGTAAAGTGATAAATATTGTAGATGTATTTTTTTCATACTCATTTGTATATAAATATATATCATGTTCATTCATATTGATAATCGATGCAGTGTTGTTATATTACAGAAAAATGTGACCCAGTGTCATAGAAATAAACTTGGAATATGCTACAGATATAATTTATGACACGATTCCTAAGAAGGAATAATAATAATAATACTAATGTAGTATATAGATGTTAAAATGACACAAGTGGGCACGTATGCAACACGTGACGTAAGTGCACGGAGCATATTTTACTTCTTCATAATTTTTTTTATTCTTCACACTTTCCTGAGTCTTGAACGAAAATGAATGGATCAATGAATAGTGAGAATTAATAGGATTGTTCCATTGGAACGTAATATTCTATGTAAACCTGCCTAAGAAGCTAATTATAATGTATCATCTATATGTTTAAAAGTTATTTTTTCTTCTTCTTTCTTATTTGTACCGGTAAGCTACGAATATGTAAACTACATACAATTGCAATAATGTTTATCCGAATGTAACACTAAAACAATGTAAAGAATCAAATTTATTCTGAAACAAGATTTCAAAATTTATAACCGTTTTTCTTAAGCTGTAATTCGATTTTTTTTTTCTTTTGACAATAAATGATAACTTGAACTTCAATGTATGATTCCGTACCAGTAATTCATATTAAGTACCTAGATTATAGGATAATAGTAACATAAAGTGCAAGTTGATGTCGAACATGTGCTAGATAGCACAGTTGCTAAGATCTCATTGACGGTCTACCACTTGACAAGAATCTGCGATTGCTTTCAAAATTCCGTTGCGTATGTAAATAAGAAATCAGTTCTTTACTTTAACAGAATTAAGTGATTACAAATTGACAATTCAATCTAAAATGTTGTTTGGTATGTTTTCATTTACTTTTATGTCCCTAAAGCAGGACGTTACAAAATTGGCGATTTCAGCTTCAGGATTATTACTATTATTTTTTTAATGTCTAGTAGGTAGAACTAAAATGAGATTTTAGAATAATTAATGGAAGTATTGGGATAAGGCTGAGAGATGCGTGGCTCAATCAATATAATGTAAGATGAGTGAAACAACGATGATAAATGAATCGGAAGAGTATAGTTGTTGCAATGGTGCTTACAATGTTGAGAACACTGTGGCAATTTGCTGCGAAGGTTGTGACAAATGGTACCATATGAACTGTTTAAACATTCCTGAACCGGATCAAGAGTTGTTAAAGCGGTCAGAGGAAAAGTGGTTCTGTGCCAACTGTGTAGGTGAACAGCATGTAGACTCGGATGTTGAGAAAGTGAGTCGTGCACGAAATCCAAAGAAAGTTGTTCCGGAAATAGAAATTGGGGGAGGTCCATTGTTAGAGAAATTGATGGACATAATTAAAGATTTGAAGTCTGAGGTTTCTGCTGTAAGGGTAGAACTTATTAATCAGATGACTGTTAACAAGAATGATTTGAAATCAGAAATGAAAACTGAACTAAATAAGATGAGCAATGAAATAGTAGCTTTAAAAGAATCTTTTTCATCTGTAAAGGGGGAACTGAAAAATGAAATGTCATCTATAACGTCATCAATATTGATTTCTGAAAATAAAGTTGAACCTGAATTTGCTATTCGTAAACTAGAAATAGGAGCTATGGGGTCAAGTGCAAATAATAATGTTGAAGGCACAGATATACAATTAGTAAACAATAATTTTTGTGTGTCTGATGAAGTAAATAATACTTTGCAAAATGATATGGCTGCCTTAGGAGCGCCTAAGCTCAAGTCTCGTATAAATGTTGATAATGATAATTTAAATGATGAGACTGATGATTGTTATAATGATGTAGATGTAGATGTAGATTTAGATTTAGTTTGTAGTAGTAGGTGTAGGGTGATAAGTGTCAATAAATATTTGTTATGTGAACCCCAGATAATGCGTGATAACATAAAGCATAGCTCTTGGATGTATGCAAATTATAAAAAGGATCCGTGTGATAGAGTAGCGAATTTTAGTCGATCGCATATTGTAAAACTTTACGTACTAGGTGGTGATGACGTTGATAATTCCTACTGTAGTGATGACACAAGAATGAATAGATTCCGAAAACGTAGAAAAGAGACAGGGAAACCTAACCTAATACTAGTCATAGTTGCTAATGAAAACATATCAAAAGTATTTTTATGGTTGGTAGGGAACTGCTCTAGCCAGGGTCTGAGACATATGCTGATTGAAAAATATTGTTGGAAGTGGCTAGAAGCACTTTGTAGGATCAGACAGGCTAGAATATCACCGCCTGTATTAGCTCCTCCTACAATTGAAATTGTAACCATGAATTTTGTTTTTCTTTTCTTACGTTGTTGTTTTATTAACTAAAGTTAGGTTTTGTGATGTTTTATAACTAATGTAGGAGGTAAAATAATATATATATAGATCTGCAATAACAGAATGGAGGGTTTAGAACCTTGAAATATAAATTTCTTGCCGGTGGCCTTATTTAACTTGAGAATAAGTTTAAAATTTGAACCTAAGAATTTAAAATTTTGTAAAAGAACAAGTTGACTCAAGTCACTCCGAGCAGTGGTCATAAAAAAAAATTCTTATCGTGCAACTAGGCTTACGGGAAAAGAGTTTTCCAATGAAAAGGATTGTTTAGAACTAACTTAAAATATTCAGGATTTTTTTTTACGTACCAGTATATTATGCGATACCGGAAATGTATTATAATTTAACGGTATACACCTACCTGGTAGCTAATTCTTTTCGGGTCCAATGATGATTTCTCCGTGGTTCTTCAAACGTATCAATAGTGACTACAGTATTGCATCGCTGTATTCTTTTGTTGTAGCGGAGTCAATTGTTAACAATAACAATAATCACAATAATGTTTCCCAGTTCTTAATTCGGGTAAACAGATTGAGCAGTCGTCATTAAGAGAAGGCGATGATTACTTGACTGAACTTCTCTTTTCAAAATAATATTTGAATTTAAAATGAATTCGTTCAGAGACGAAGTGAATTTGTATTACCCTCTTTGAAAATTACTGACGCACCTTGTTCTGAAGGAAGAAGAAGGAAAAACAGCCATTTGAAATTTTGAGATATTTCCTTACCCTTTCTTTAAATTGTAAGGTGGGGGGGGAATACAAATAAGATGTATCCTGAACACAGGAGTCGAGCTGAATTTTCTAAATTATAATATTTGGCAAACCTTACCAAAATTCTTTTCGTTTGACTAGGTTCAACCTGTGCTCAGTGTACATTTAAATACGTTTGCGGGAGAAAAGTAGTTTCTCAGTGTGCCGGAAATTATAGATAAGAATATGGAGGCTGGATTATTGTTAGGTTTACTTCTTTTTACGATTTATTATGTTTTAGTTCAAACCTAACTGAACATTTTAAACATTTAGAAACCCTCTTCAAAATTCTCGAATTTGGAAATTTTGCCTTAAATTTTAAGAAGTGTCAATTTGTAAAAACCGAAATTTCGTTTCTTGGACATATAGTGAATGGAAAGGAATTGAAGCCGAACCCTAAACAGAATGAAGCCATTAAGTGTTTTCCGGTTCCTAAAAACAAAAAGAAGTTAAGGTCCTTTTTAGGTATCCTTTTGTGGAGGAGAAAATTTATTCCTCAATTCGCTGCGTTAACGGCTATATTCTTTGACCTTTTAAAGAAAGATAGGAGATATTGCTTTACGGAGGAACTAATGGATAGATTTCAACAATTGAGACAGTTATTGAGTGAACCTCCTGCACTCAGTCAACCAGATTTCAACAAGCCTTTTCATCTATTTTCAGATGCCTCGTTAGAAAACTTGGCGGGTTATCTGGCTCAATATGCCGATGATGGAGAACTTTTGGTCATCGAAAACGCGAGTCGAAAATTAAAACTCCATGAAGTGTCTTACTCGATTTTTCAATTAGAGTTACTAGCTGTTCTGTTCCTATGTGAACATTTTTCGTAATATATATTAGGCAGGAAGGTGACGGTTCACTGTGACAATAGTGCAGTGACCTATGCTTTCACTTTGCAAAACCTTGATCCTAGAACGACCAAAATTTTGATCTAGAAACTCCAAAGGTTTGATCTCCGATTTGAGCATATCAAGGGAGTAGATAATAAAATTGCAGATATATTGAGTAGGAATTCTCCTGAACTCCCTGCCAAATCGGAGGACTATCATGTAAATTTCATAAATTACAATGAGAATACCTTGTTTGATGCAAACGAGTTGGCTCGAATGCAAGCATCAGACAAGTACTATCGTTCGTTGAGAGCTAAAATGAATTCGGAATCTGCGAACTCTAGAATCAAGGTTATAAATAATCTAGTTTATATTCAAAATTCAAAAACTAAGAATTTGCTGCTGGTGATTCCACAATCTCTGATTGAAAGAACAGTAAAACATATTCATGACACCGGACATTTTGGCGTTGCTAAATGCATGAAATTAGTGCAAGAGCTATTCTTTTGGAAAGGTCAAAAGCGAACGTTTCGGCAACATATAAATAATTGTGAATCGTGCGCGCGAACGAAATTTTCGAACAGAGCAATCTCTCGCGAAGATTTGCATATTGAGGCAGATAAACCACATACCAAGGTGTGTGTTGACCTCGTGGATAAGCTTCCATGTAGTTATGGATATTATTATGTACTATCAATTGTTGATGTTTACTCCAGATTCATTTGTTACCTACCTTTAAGAACAGCAACCACAGCTAAAATCATTCGAACTTTGGAGAAATATTACTTTTATTTTTGTGTTGAGAGATCGCATCGTGATTTGAATAGGATCATCAGACTGCTATGTAGTAGTAACCATACCAAATGGAAAAATGTCTTGAAGGTCGCCCAAGACCTATTAAATTATTCTTACAATAGTTCCATCAATTGCACAACCGCTGAGTTGTTCATTTCCTTTTTGGCTGCAGATAGGTTTCGGGAGAAATTTCCTTGGCCTCCTGAACTTCAAAATGTAGAAAATTCAAAGAGGTTGATACAAGTAGAACCTCGTTTGTTGTCAAAAAGGAAGAGGAAATTGAAAAAGAATGTAGTTGAAATTAAAGAAGGGAATCTAGTCATGGTGAAAACTCATTTTCTTTCGGACGCTTTCAAAAAGGTCACGCACAAATATTTTCCTGTGTTTACTGGACCTTATGTTGTGTCAAAAGTGCAACATAATTCTGTATTTTTTTAAAGGATTTATGGGGGAGAGAAGTACCAGTCCAAAATTTAATAAATGTTAAATTATTTAATTGTTCAGAAGAAAAGCGAATTGAGTTATTAAAAGATTTCGAACAACTTTAACTTTAAAAAAATTTTTTTTAAATATTTTTTTTCCGAGGTCGCTGGGAAAAATGTAACGTACCCTTTTACCGGTATTTTACATTGTTACTGTTTTACCGGTACTTTACATTGTTATTGTTTTACCGTTGTTTTGTTAAGTGGCCCCCATTTGGTATAGTCATGCCATTAGTTCAAATACATGTTTTATTTGTTTTTACGTGTTAGTTATTAACGTTAGTTGTTGAAATGTTTCTTTACTATTAATACAATTTCACTGGATGCTGGGGTTATTCTATAACTATCCACTATATTCACATATAACTAATATCAATTACAAATGATTTAATATTATCTCGGATTCTTCTAAATTTGCTAGGTAAATTCTATTAACACTGTAATAGTAAAATTCTTATTTACATAACACTCACTCATGATATTGTATAATCAGTCGTGTCGAGCATCGGTTCATGACATTCAATTGTCATGTGCTTGCGGCATGCTGGGTAGCGAGGCCAAGATGGCGATAGCCGGGTGAGAAGATATGAAAATGTCGTGAACATCGATTGGTGCTCTTCAAGTAAATGGACAGACACGACTAGGTGAGAATTATCAATATTCTGTTTTTAGTTTGAGGAATTATGTGTCTCATTAAATATATTATAAATATTATTACTTCATTAAGTTCTCAAATTTTAGGGGAGTAACTACAATAGAATATTAAGTTTTACAATATGAAAAATATCGTGTAGTTGAGCTATGTAGTCGCCAGGTATTGCATGATGCTCAGCCATCTTTAGCGTGCTAAGAAATAGGCGACCCCTTCGGTCATCCATGATAATTTGAAATTTAAATACGTAAATCGTACTTTTAGGACTCAACCTCATCAAAATTTGTGTTTTGATCCAACCTAGAAATAATTGGAATAAAAGAATTGGATGTCGAAGGCTAAATTAATCTTTAACAATTTTGGTAAATCGCCGCCTGATGCAACCACCTATGAATGCTGAAAATAGTAGGTGTCAGGTGGTTTAAAGTTGGATGTATTATCATCAATGCTTCGGAGGGCACAATTCCATGGATTCGTGAAAAGGTGGGATCCGGAGGAGTGAGGAGGATACAACCAACGTGTCATAAGGTAAAAACTTTCCTTACTTATTTATCCTGAACCGGGAACCATTCAGGTTGATGACAGCAAGGGTACCAGTGGTGCTATAAAACCCAAACTATTTGCAACTTAATGACTGTTTGTGAAATTTTTATTCAGTACATCAATAGCATGACACACATGTGTAAATAAAATCTCGTGTTGTGCCACGCATCTAACAGGATTATCGTAATACTTCCATTAATATAATTATTAAGACTGATATTATTATGAAATGATAGTATGCATTCGGTAAAAAATCAAAAACTTAGCTTCCGGTACAGTGTTCTAATATGATGTCCTCGTGCAGTCTTAAAGGTTAGGTTAGCTATGCTCAACTTGTCGTTCTCGTATTTCCATATACTGAAATGTCATGTTCACAATATAGTCAGTAAAGTGATAAATATTGTAGATGTATTTTTTTTCATACTCATTTGTATATAAATATATATCATGTTCATTCATATTGATAATCGATGCAGTGTTGTTATATTACAGAAAAATGTGACCCAGTGTCATAGAAATAAACTTGGAATATGCTACAGATATAATTTATGAAACGATTCCTAAGAAGGAATAATAATAATAATACTAATGTAGTATATAGATGTTAAAATGACACAAGTGGGCACGTATGCAACACGTGACGTAAGTGCACGGAGCATATTTTACTTCTTCATAATTTTTTTTATTCTTCACACTTTCCTGAGTCTTGAACGAAAATGAATGGATCAATGAATAGTGAGAATTAATAGGATTGTTCCATTGGAACGTAATATTCTATGTAAACCTGCCTAAGAAGCTAATTATAATGTATCATCTATATGTTTAAAAGTTATTTTTTCTTCTTCTTTCTTATTTGTACCGGTAAGCTACGAATATGTAAACTACATACAATTGCAATAATGTTTATCCGAATGTAACACTAAAACAATGTAAAAAATCAAATTTATTCTGAAACAAGATTTCAAAATTTATAACCGTTTTTCTTAAGCTGTAATTCGATTTTTTTTTCTTTTGACAATAAATGATAACTTGAACTTCAATGTATGATTCCGTACCAGTAATTCATATTAAGTACCTAGATTATAGGATAATAGTAACATAAAGTGCAAGTTGATGTCGAACATGTGCTAGATAGCACAGTTGCTAAGATCTCATTGACGGTCTACCACTTGACAAGAATCTGCGATTGCTTTCAAAATCCGTTGCGTATGTAAATAAGAAATCAGTTCTCGTTCTTTATTTAACAGAATTAAGTGATTACAAATTGACAATTCAATCTAAAATGTTGTTTGGTATGTTTTCATTTACTTTTATGTCCCTATAGCAGGACGTTTCATGGTCAACATTATGCGGTTTATTATTATTATTATTATTAGATGATGATGATGATGATGATGAAGAAGAAGAAGAAGAACGCACTGACGACTGGGAACTCCACCTCTGTAAAATGTATGATTCCGTATTTGCACCCCGCTAGGCACCTAAATTACGCAAAGTTTGCTCAGATTTATCTTCAGCAAGTGATGAAATTAGAAGAAACTATGGCAACCTCAGAATTCGAACGGTTCACCACCCAAGGGTATCTCATTTTTAGAAGATTGGATAAATTTTGGTCAGGGATTTGGGCACACGTGGTCATGTAGCAAATACTACTGCGGACTAGGAAAACTGTTGGAGTACTGACACACGGACGGGGGCTGCCTAAAGGAATGATTGCTCGTTGGATGTGTGCATTGCCAGCTTCATTGAACATTATTGAGACGATTGAAGATTTTCCGAAATGTGCAAGCAAGATGTAGAACTTCGCGAATGTCGACCGGCCAGAGGCGAAAAGGACGTCAAAAGCTAGTGGGTAGGCTCGTAAGTCATAACCCATTCGAAGGAAGATCAGATCATTATCTTCCTTGCTTTATTATTTACTAGATTGGTTGCTGATAAAACCACAAACTGTGGTGATGGTCATGAGCGGTATACACGCCATGAAGTCAACTGTGGGTCAACGCTTCAGTGACGATCATCTTAAGCAAAACGATAAGGTATAGTCACTTGCAAGTATGGGCAGAAAGATTAAGATAAAAAGACACATCCGTTGAAGTAAATCCAAACCAGTTTTTTATCACCTTCTGTGTGTTGTACACAGTGAAGAGGTTCTAGCACGTTACGGTACCTAAAAGTACCAGCTGGCTGCTAGATCACCTACTCGCTTCGATGGTTTAGGTTTTTATTTCAAGTTAACCTTTTGGTTGTGTAATCTGTCCTAAAATTATTAACTTGGCTCGAGAAATAGATTTGTCGGACTATTACTTTCAAAGCCACACCCTGAAACGCTAATACGCGCAAAAAAATAAAGGTTACTAGTAAACAAGAAAACGGTGTACAGTAACTAAGTTAGTTTGTCAATATAAAGACAACAAAGCCGTGTGTCCCAGCAACCAAGTCAAAAAGGTTAACGAGAGAAGTGAATGCAACCTTGCGTTACAGGTTAATATTGCTAGGTTACAGTGTAATAACTCACAGAGGTAAGATAACCCATCACGAAGTTACCACCACGGAACATAGTCTGTAACCTGTAACCTAGTTAATATATTACAACAATCGACTATTCGGTTAACGAAACAGGTTGCGTCACGCGTATTTATATCAATCAATTAGTGATGGGTCGTTACTTGCGGAGTCGTTACAAAGTAACGTCCAAGGACTCAAAGTATTCATTTGGATTCGGATTTAAAGTTAGACATATGATTCCTGGAATCAATTCGCGTCTGCATTGGACAGATTGACAAGATTTAGTAACGAATACTCTCACGAAACAGACAAAAAGACACGTTCACGTTTGAAGCATATGGGTATTATAGTGCGCATGCGTTAAGAAAAAAAAATCTTCATTGCTTGATTCTTCTGCTTGTTGAGTGTTCTCTCCTCTTCGCCTTATGCACGCTTCGTAAACAGGACGACGAAGCTAAGCTGCTTCCCTCCCCTTTCTCACGGCATGACAACTTTTAGCATCCAGCGGTCAGAATCCACGGCTTTAGCCATACAAGCGAACAAACAACAAAGTGATAAAAAAAAGTATGGTGCCGTCTATTCTCTAGTGATAAACAATTCTTTTTAAATGTATTTACAACTATTTACACTGGCAGTCTTTCTTACATATTTGCATATAAAAACAGAATTTGGGAGACTTTGGAAGATTGCAATCACCTGCGTGCAGTTAGCACACCCCTTACAAAAAAATTAAAATTATTTTTATGTCAATCGTGTGATCAGGTATGCTCAACAATTTTTAAGGTTTGATCAGATTTACTAACATAAATATGAGCTATATTTAGTAGGGGGGGGAGTAACTACATGCTAGTCCCCTGCACGCCTGATTCTGAATTTTTCGATGCCAATTCTGTAGCGTCATTTCAGATTTGGCTTGGGGGGCACGACCCCTTGATATATGTAAAATTTCGCGTTTTTCACTGACTTACTTCTATTCTATTGGTAAAATCTAAATAAATCTCAAACTCAGGGTGGGGGGCAAATACCCCTCCCTGCCCCCTAAATGACGCCCCTGTGCCAATTGTTCGATCAGGTTTGATCAACGATTTTCAACGTTTGATCAACTTTACTAACATAGAAATAATGGTTAGAAAATGAGAGGGCCAGTCCTCCTACACCGCGATTCGACTTTTTCTTATGTCAATAATTTGATCACCAATTTTAAACGTTTGATCAGCTTTAGTAACATAAATTTAGTATATTTAGTATATTTAGTAGGGGGCTAACTACACGCTAGCCCCCTCTCCGGCTATGGCTTAAGGAACCAGATAATTCACAGCAGCAGAAACAAAATTTCTCCATTTGTTGCCATTTGGAGCAGCTCCAATTCAATTTGAATCCTTATACGGCTGTGTTCTAATTGTCAAATATACGGCTGTGTTCTAATTGTCTAGTACTTTTATTACATTTGTAATAAGTAAAATCGTTTTGAAATACAATTATTGGAATTAAGTAGATGTAACATTTTAAAATACCGCAAAGATAACAATTTCTCATTTAATTTCGTTAAATTCATTTTTCTAGTCGCTTTCTTCACATAGATTTTTTGAATCGTAATTTGTGGTGACACTGCAAATGTCTACAGATATCAATGCTAATGGTTGCTTTTATGTATCTTTTCTGGTGCGTAACACCATTATTTATGATTATGGTTATTTACATTCCAGTATTTGCTTTCATTCTTGACAAACTAACACACAAAAGAAAAAAAAACGTTAAAATATCATCAGAGTCGACGTATTACCTGCTCTCAAAGATTCTATTTCATCCGTAGGATTATAAGATTAGGAATTAGGTTTCTGGGCTTTCAGCATAGGGGATGGCTACGTTAGCCCGTCACGTATGAGGGATGACGTCCTCGGCTATCCGGGGGAAGGGGAAGGAATTAAGTGGCCTAAGATCTATATATTAGGTACCATCCCGGCATTTGTCTGCTGTGAATGAGGAAAAACAGGAAATCCAATCAGGATGGCTGGCCTCAGGAAGATTTTACACTTTTTCGACCGAGTGTACCCACCGAGAATAGAACCCGGGACCACTCGCACCAAAGGCGAGAGAGTGTTAGCGGCTACGCTATGCGAGGCCACTCTTACAATTCTTGCGCAGAAAGTTACCGGTACCTTAAATTTTTGAACCTTGTCGAATTTGTCACTTGTAGTCAGTATGCTAATTAATTTATTTACGGAGGACAGAACCCAAGTTCTATTTAGTCACGGAAGATTTCAATTTTCCGGGGGAGTAATTCCAAGGTATTCTTCAAGCAGTACGCACACTGCTTGTAGCTGTTGTTTGTAAAGGCTTGATTTGTAGTGGAGGCCAGAAAGTTTTGTGTTCTACTTTTTCTTAATCTCAAATTTCATTTTATTTTCCCGATATTTTCTTACTTTCGAAGGATATTATATTAATTCACTTCAAATTCATGTAGATAACCAACACTATTTTTTTTAAGTATATTAAAATACAGTGAAACATAGCCCTTCATTCTTTGTCTCATTTAGCCGCCCCAGAGTTATTCACAATAGTACTATCAAACTTATGGCAGTTCTACGTTGGGTGTTCATTAAGTTAGGAAGAATGAAAACAACTATTTTCCACCGCTCGCTGGTGTCACTCCCTCTAAAGAGGATGAAGCGGGAGGTGCTATTTTCCTTTAAAATCAGTTGCCTAAAAATATTCTTTCCTTTTCTCCTTTTCACTAACCCGAAGCAGAATTCTACTTGATTGCTTTATGAATAGTATGCTGCCGAAGACATACGAACTACTACGAAGCCAAACTGAATACATTGACGAAAACGAGGAATCAAGCTTTTGAAAACGTGTTTGAGTACGGGTTAGTGTTGTGTCGATCATGAACGATTCGATCATTATGAACGAATCATGGCGTGAATCAAATGAATTATGATTCTTTTCAGAAATGAATCGATTCTTCTAATGAATCATTTGTACTTCTCACTGAATTGTTTGCCGTGATCGAAATGAATTGAGAATCACAAACCGCCAGCTTGTGTGAGACAATTGGTGAGGTTGTTTCTGCAAATGCGCTTGCAGTTCACGGGAAGTGAAGAAGAAATAAAACCATACGTGCGTCTTTTCTTCCTGCTTTTGTAGGTGCTTGTGATATTTTTTTCTTTCTGCGAGGTAGGATTGCTTCCTAGGAAGAAAGGAAGCCGCGTTGTTAGATTACTTTCAGAATAAACTTTCTTGTTGCTTGCTTCTTGTCGTGAAGTACTGGCAGTGTTGCTCAATTAGATGTAATACGATTTCGTAGTTAATATCAACATACTCTTGATGACCATTTATCCATTTGATTAAGATATTGTACGTGCATTGTATAAAATTATTTTCATCACTTTCAACTGCAGTAGCCAAAAAGGTCAATTTTAATGTTTTATAATCAACTCAAAGTACTATATTATATTCAATGTAAATACAGTACTTACACAGAAAAAGTGCACTGTAAATTATTTGTACTGTACATAATTGATTTTAAAAATGTATATGTAGAAAGACGAATAAATATTCTTTCTGAGAAGACAGTGTATTACATCTTTCAGTAAAAACACTTGTCCACATGGAACGAAGCTTAGGGGTACCTACTTTTCACTTTACTTCTATTGAAACATACATGAAGACACAAATAGTTTTCTGAGCTTCCATGTAAACAAGATGTGGGAGACCCGGGATCGATTCCCGGCGGAAGCTCAAGTGGTTCGGATTTCATATTAATCAGTAGGTTCACGCCTCATATAGCCTCGCTGCTGAACCGGACGTTAAACTGAAAATCAACTCAACTGAAACTTAACTAACTAACGGTTTTCTCTTAGAAATGTAGACAAACACTGATGATAATAGAGGTGGCTGGGTAGAAAATCCGCCAGGCCAAGAAGTTTCTCCCGGGGCATTTCTCAGATTGGGTTCAATTAGGGTTACCAGTATTTTCGCAAATATACCCAGACAGCATGTTTGCTTGCCGCAAGTTTGCCTGCCGCTTTTATTTGATTTTATTTCGCTTTGGCTTATACACAAAAGCTTATTTCTGCTTAGCGCAAGCCGTAGTGCGGGCAACCCACGCTTCGCTTGCGAGACGATTTTCTTTAGATTGAAGTAAAAAGCCAGCGCGCGTTCGATTTTCAGTTGTTCTCAAAATCCACGTGACGCTGACCTCCTTACTTTCGGCGATAAGGTAGTGTTTGCGTTGTTAGTGTCTTGTTAGCATTCAGCTTGAATAAAGGACAAACTTAATTATTTTTTTTAATTGTTCCGTCTAGTACTCTAGTACTCTAGTCTCACGTACCTATAATATCGCTCTTTATTTCCTCATATTTCGGTAACTATGAGGCATAACGAATTGTAGTATTTACGTATAAAGCATAAATGTGAACGTAGATGGCAGCAGATTTGAGCATACTTATTTCGCGAAAGAATACAGAACTGTTGCAGATATTTTAATATAAACTTCAAGTTTAACTTACAGTTTACTATAAACTTTATCTGAACGCTGTGTTTAAAGTATAAACATTTTTCTGCGTTTTTATATAAAAAGGTAGAAATTTCAAGTACTCGCCACTAATATAGCAACATGTTAGATATTTGTAAGAAGCAACGGCGCGTTGCGTGTCACAACTAAACCGTAACAATTATGCTTATTTTGATGTGTTGCAGAAGCGGATGGAAGACTTGGGTGTTTTCATGGTTGTGCATATGCTCCAATAATTGGGGAGGTGAGGGGACAATATATTGTAGCATAGATTTAGTCAGACGGTTAAATTATACTGATTTCATACTGTTTTATCTAAATTCGCTTAGTGCAAGATTCCATATAACTTCTTTGGATTGTGTTTCGCTTGCAATAAGCTTAATAATGCTTGCCATTGATGAGAATACGCTTAAATTGGCTTGCGTTTCAGATAATTTGACTTGTGTTTAACTTGTGAAGACAAGCTTGCCCCAAGCCTTGCCCAGATGTAACTAACTAGCTTGCCACAAGCTTAAAGCAAGCTAATTGGCTTGCATAGTATAGCTTGCGGCAAGCTAATTTACCTTGCAAAAGCAAGTTTATGGCAACTTGCAGCAAGTTTAAATTGCTGTCTGGGTATGTTCATCTCTTGCTTATTGAAGTAGTAGTGGCTCAGTAGTAAAGCGTTCACTTCTGGTAGATAGGGTCCCTGGGGTTCTATTTGCGCCAAGTGGGATTTATGGTGAACGAACACCATATGTGTGGGTTTTCTCGGGGTTCTCTTGTTTTCGCTCACTTCCTTCATTTCATCATTTCGTTCATTCTCATCATTATCGTTTCCTTTAGTCTACACGACGATAATCATGGAACGTAAAACTTTAAGATTTCATTTGATTTTGCGTTTATTCATAGTCTCCCCGAGTTAAATCTTTTAAAATTATCACAATAGTATTAAATATAGGTTCATGTGTAAACTCCCTCTTTTTCTCTATCTCGAAGATCAGTCAAGAATAAAATAGAACATATTTTAGAATATAATAGAATAAAATAGAAATCTTGCAGAGTAACGTTCCATGTTTATGTCCATTAGCCTAAGGAAAACGAATGATTAAGGCAAGTAAATGACGATGGAAGAATAGTTGGAATGAGAGTGTGGAAGGAAAGGGGAGCAGGTTTACCCGATAAAACCGACGGACATGATGATATACACCACAAACTTCCTTAACAGTGGACCAAACCAGGGACCCCGCGCAAAGGAGGCAAGAGTTTTATCAGTGAGCCACTGTGACCCCTAGGATAGAATAGAATGGACTACGAGATAACAATTTACTTTAATTAATCATCCGCATCTTCTTTAACCTACTGGGTATAACTCTGACTTACAACAACAAAAGAAATCCATTAACATGATGTGCACTTTACAAAGTTTATGTGACCTGGGCAAATAATACCCACTAGAAATGAATCTAACATTAAAGACTCATTGTGTAATGCTTTCTGTATTTAAAACCAAAAGCATGAGTGTCGCCTATACAGAGCTTTATATTTTTCCCCATATTAATATGGACGACAATAAGAGTTGAAAATAAATTGTTATAACTGCTCATATCCCGTGAAAATCTTACGGAGTATAGGCCCTATTTCAACAAAATATTTCCTCGAAAAAATGAAGTTCGCAGAAAAAACGTGGAGACTGCAACAGTTTTAGTGTTTGTCTCAAGCTGTAATATGAAAGCAGGATGCAAAAATAACAACAATGGGAATAGAGAAACAGCATATTATTGAAACTTCATAATTGCACTGAAGCTTAAGAGTTCCCGAGCCACTCCACTCACCCCAATGCAACTGCAACGCTGTCCGTATCATGTGGCAAAGATGATTCACAAGATTGCATTTTCTCACAAGAAATTTATTAAGTTGCGCAGAAAAGAAGTGCAGTAGCCCAAGGGATTCATATGATCGAATAATTCAAACTCAATTCATATGATCGAATAACTCATTGCGCAAAAGAGATGCGCGGAAACCTAACTGATTCAATGAGCGAATCATTCCCAACCAATTCACTTGCGCAAAAGGAATGCGCGGACGACCAATTCATATGAACGAATTAAATGATCGAATCATTTTAGTGAATCAAAGTAAATGAATCGATTCTCCGAAATGAATCGTTTTGCCCATCACTAGTACGGGTAATCAGAACTGAGGGAAAGAAACCCAAAAGGCAACTGAGTACAGGGATTCAGAGGAACATATGAGTCCTTGTATTCAAAGTAAAGAAAGTAGTCGTTACTTTTTATGATTCCTTGACCTCAACGAATCCAAAGGAATCGAATACCAGAAAGGAATCAGAATTCCCATCACTACAATCAGTATAATACACATAATTATTACCAACAACAGATATTGGATATAGTATACGAGAGTGCCTCATCATTTAGCGAGGACTCACGAAGTGCAGTCTTTTAAGGATTATTCATTGAGGATATAGGAACTTGAAAACGAGGTAAAAATGCGACTTTCATTTAATTACTGAGTAATATAAAATAAAATGTACGTCGGTTTGCGTTGCGTTTCGTAGTGTTGTATGGTATGCGAAGAATAATAATGTGCCCTTGTACGTAGTGTATGAGTATATGTGGGGGATTTGAAACACATATCGCATGTCACGTGCACGTGGATGCTTCTTACTACTTCTAAATGTAATAAAATCATTTTTATACGTAGTGCAACAGTAGGAAGTATCCACGCGCACAGATCATGAGGCACTGTTGTATACTATTACCCAGATATTTTCCCTCCTATCACACTAAAAAATGCAACTTAAAAATAGGTAACTTGTACCTAATTCATTGTTCATTTATACTTATCGTATAACTAACAGTGAGAATTTGTCTGAGTGTTACTCTTTCCTGTAAACAAAGCTGTAAAAGATTTTCGATATTAGTATCGTAAAGCAGCGTATAAGTTATTCTGCTTCCTGTAAATATCACGAAATTAGTGTTACGAGTGTGTGAATTATTTGACGAGAGTTACATTACTAGTAGTGCTACCATCTAGTGTGAATATTTGTATTAGAAATATGTCATACCATTATATTCATTTAAATTACAGAAAATGCATAAACCTTTGTAAATAAAGTTTCCTTCACATTTTTCTATTAATTCATTTACAATCCATATTTTCATAACTGTTTTCGTATTCCTTAGGATGTATTCACAATTGTTAAAACTTTTCGTTTTAAAATTGCAAATGGTGACGTTGCTGTTCGTCTTCTACTAATGCAGTGCTAACAGTAAACAAGTTCTGGAGGGTTAAATTTACCTTCTTTGAAAATCGGTTTATAACAACAGAGTGTTTTAAATTAAATTAACCTTCTTGAATTGGTTACCTTCTTCTAACCTACTTTATACGTTTATAACAACCAAACACTGTATTGTTTCTACGCATTTTTCAGTAACCTTTTTCGATTGATTACCGGTGACCTCATAAAATTAACCCTTTTTGTCTCAGAAGGATTGTTGCAAATTATTACTGGTTCTAGCAGCCAAATTTGCCATTAATCTCCACTAGGCTACCGCTTATTTTCCTCAGTGTACACAAGATGGCGTCAGTTGTTCAAAATGGCGGCTTTTTTACAAAATGGATTCACTGGAACTTTCAATATGTAATGAGAACACTTTCCACAATATTTCGACCAATTTCCAGCGTGATTTTCCAAATGTCCAGACAAAAGCCTAATTTTAAAACCCGTAGATGCGGCAGCCATATTGGAAATGACCGCCATTTTGGATGACGCAAGCGTTTGAGCAGCAAGGAGGATATTGATTAAGGTCTTGCCTGCCAAGTTACGAAAATTCATTAATTTTGTGTAGGTTTCCCTAAACTTTTACCCATATAGATTGGTATTTAATCCGTACAGCGTCACAATAAAGGTAATAAGAGATTACGGCTTGTTGCATATATAGTTGAATATCTCCGTTAGTTTTAGAGATACAGAAACTTAACTGGGCTCGTTGGAAAGCTCTGGAAATGGCAAATAACGATAACTTCAAGATATTTTCTCGTATATGGAACCCATTCCAAGTTATTTACAATAAAATCTTTAAAAAAAAAAACATATCAGGAATGCACATTGTTTTCGATTTAAGGTCCTCTATTTGAAACTAGTGCCAATGTAAGACAAGTAGCCGTTATAAATAATTTCCAATGTGTTTTCTACAAAATGTAGCTAAAACGAAGCACCTATCTTGAAATGCAGAATAGATATAACGTTTTAAAGTTAAAGGACGAATTCGGTCGGCGGCCATATTGATTACGTCATATCTCGGTTTCCCCATGCTGAATTTTTTGGGACTTCTAGTGAGTTAATTAGGATAATATTCTGAACATCACCAATTTTCAGTTTGTTTATCAAAATTTCCTGGTCAAAGTCTAATTTTCGTGGACTAAAATGCAACATTTATATAGAGTGCTAACAAATTTGAAGTGTAAAGTGATCCGTAGTTAGATCCCCGTAAACTGTACCGTGTGCTCCCTGCTCTAGTGTCGTGGATTCCCCGACTAATTTCGTGAGAACAAGATATATATATATATATATATATATATATATATATATATATATATATATATATATATATATATATACATATATATATATATGTATATATATATATATAGATATATATATTAACCAGTTAAATTATATATTTACTTAGATTAAAGGAATGAGTTAGAAGAGAATGTACGTACTTGTTGTTAACGATTCACTCCGGTGACTCAGCTCGAGAGCAGAAACTGCAACATTTCCATGTGCTATACAGGCATATTTGGCCGGTGAATTCTCATTGCACTGGACCATTAAAGTCAAATTAGATCCACTTGCACCTATAATATGAATACATTATTAAGAAGAACAGTATTATTTACAATACATTGAATATGTTATTTTATTGAATACATTAAAATGATTATGCACTAAACCTAACAAATATAACTAAACGTTTTTTGAGTTACAGTTGAAGGGAAGGATATGAATTGGCTCTTGCAGAGTTTTGGAAGAATGTATATAAAATTTCAGATTGAAGACTTACTCCTAAGTGGCAACGAAAGAATGTTCTTCAGACTGAAGGTCTGGATATCACTGTATTGCCAATAAATATGGCAATTTCTTCCTTTACTAAAATTATATTATAATGCCTTGAGAAATTTAAATATATCGGACCTTTTATAAAGTTATCATTTCGCGCCTTCCACGTTCAGATTACCGATAATGGTCCTTTAAAGTATGGCACGTGAATACCTTTATCTATTCTTTCGTGTGTAGGATAATGAGTTAAGCAACCCTCATTCTATTACTAACTTTCCATTTTTACTAGGTTGTCCAAAGGGATTTATTTATTGATATATATGAATGTTAGGTAAAATAAGGAGCGGAGCCCGGTAAGCAACGTAAAGGTGCGATATAAATTAAATATGATTTAAATGTCCCACAAAGTGTATTTAAATTGTTGCCGAGGCTATAATGCGTATTAGTATTTCCCTAATGGATAATTACATGGTAATGTCACTAACATTACTAAATTTTCAGCACATATTGTCACCCAGGTTATTAACCTAAACTAAAAGTAAGTTAATAAAATGTTATATTGTTCTATTATAATTGGTGAAGGATATAGAACTAGTCAGCGTTATTGGTAAATACCTTACATTTTGTGTCAGCCATATCAGAAAACCTCGTATTCAAAATCTTTGCTTCGATGATGCATCCTAATTTCTATTAATTTTATAGACTCTCATCAATGTATACTTATTCTCGTTTTGGAAGCAAAGATGTAAATTACAAAATGTTGAGCGCTACCTACTTGAACAATTAAGAGTCTACAAGTTCAAGTTGAAAACCTGAATTGAGATACTTTTATAATATGATGCAAACCATTTTTGTGTTCCAACAGTAACACTAACTATGTTTCTATGTAGACGTTGTTCAACGCTGGTGATGTATGTACACGTATTTACCCATCTTCTAGCAGTCGTTGGAAAATTCTGGGTATAGTAACACAACACATAAAACGCTAAAACTTATTATAATTGCTGTGCCGATTATGAGAAATTTTGGCTTGAATTGACGCAAAATACTACGGGATGTGCTATCTCGTCTCTTCGGGTTACTATTATTACTATTATTATTTTTTGTGTTTCTGTTATTTTTTTAATTCATTAATTATATGTTAGTAAAATATTTAGCACGAAAGCAAACGCCAAAAATATAGGCGGGTTGCGCGCGCAACAAAAAGTGGGTGGAGAGAGCAACAGCCAATTAGCAACCTACGCATTTGCCACATTTACATTTGTCTTGCTCAGTCACTGTCAAGGTTTCATGTTTCGCGCGCGTGTTGAAGATTGGTTACAGCAGGAACGCAGGTGGGTAGGTAAACGGCTGTCGCCTGCTTACTCCTGCACCAGGAGGGGAAGGAGGTGGCACATGACAAGGGAGAGCTAACAACAGCGAGTTGTAAGGTGCGCGTGCAACCCGCCTATATTTTTGGCGTTTGCTTTAATAATATTGGAGCGATTTAACACATCACTTTTATATTGTTGCGTATTGTTATTTAATATTAGTTAATTGCAGAAGCTAGATGCGTTTCAGTTTTACTTATATCAGAATATGTATTCATTGTTGAGAGGAAGGAAATCTTTAAATTGGATCATATATTGCTAGTTAATTTCCGATGTCTAAAATATTGTCCAGTAGCAAATTGTTATATCTTCCGATGTTTCAGACGACATATTGTTAGTTGTATTTGAAGAATAGTTTTTTTTTTTTTTTTTTTGCATAGTATAAAGAATCACATTTCAAAAAGCAATGAAAAAATCTGGCCGCGGTTTCTCAGTGGTAGAGCGTTCACCTCTGGTGCTTGGGGTCCTTGTTCGATCCCAGCCCTCGCCAAGTGAACTTGTGGTGGACAAACATCATGTAAGTGGGTTTTCTCGGGTTTCTCCCGTTTCATCCCACTTTCTTCATTCCACATTTAATTCATTACCTGTACTCATCATCACCGTCTCCTTTAGCCCAACCGGCATAACTATGGTACGTAAAACTCGAAGATTTCATTTCATTTTCATTTCCAAAAGAAAAAAAGTTTTAAAAATAAAAATTCTAAATATGAATACCAAACAAAATCACTCCTCTACAGGGTCTTAATGAATACCATGTCATACATTTAGGAGGTAACTGCATACCTCAAGGGCATCAAGAAATTCAGATAAATATTGATCTGGAAACGTCTTATTTTAAATTGATAAATCACAGACAATTCCAACCATATCGTTTTACAACACATTGGCCCATTTTCTTTAACCTGTTGCGAGCGGTGCAAGGACTCAAAGAAGAACTAGTACATGCAATATCTATTTATCCACATTTCACCATCTCCTGATACCGGTAGAAAAGTAAGTTTGGTTGTGGGGATAAACTTTTAACTACTAATTGAATCTCGCTGCGGAGGTACCCGAGGATTGTGATGCATGGATATAAAGACATAATACATTAATACTTTGAAGCACTTGAGAAAAAAATCTAAAATTTTCAATCAGGGCGTTTTAGAACCTGATTTTTCGCATTGTTTGAAGTTCACTTGAAGAAATTTTCCAAATCATATTTGTTAGAACTGTTTCTTCTCATTTCATATAAAAATTTCTATTACAATTATAACACGGTATTCGTTAGCACATTATATTTCCAGCAGTGTAATCTCCTAAGAGCCATTTTGTTCTGTATACAAGTTTGTAGGAGTGGTCATAAATAATTTGATAATTCTCATTACAAAGTACCAAGTTCAGCAAAATGAAGGTATCCTTTGTATGTTTCTTAATACAAAATGATTTATACTATATTAAAGGGATGCCAATGGAATATTTACTTATGGAATATGATCAAAATTGCCTGAGGTTTTGAGAAAATTATGCAACGAAAACTCACTTCCATGAATAAACTACTACTATGCTTATTAACCCAGTCAGTTAAAACCAGGGAACATCTAATTCGCAAATAATTATTGTCAAACTGATCCTAGCTTCATTGATTAAAAAAAAAAAAACATAGAAGCTCATATTTACGAAAGACAAAGATAATTCCCTGGAGCTTGCCCAGCTTCTCTTCAAAGCTTCTAAATGACAACATTAATGGAAAAAACATTATCCCTGTTCTAATGGTCAGTTAAAGTTCAATTTCCTTTTATTTTGTTTGGTGTAAGTATGCTTCATATTTACATTAAATCTAATATTTTCTATTTTTACCAATTTATGAATTGGTGCAACAAGCAAGATTTCTTCCCTTTAAACTTTCAATTCTTGCACTATATTTTATACATTTCATATTATGTGGAAATCAATGTTTTAAATTTTATACCCTACAGCTTTAAATCCACTGATATACAATTTTATTTAACTATATGCAATGCTAACGCTCTGAAGGAGAAGAAAACTAGAAAGTTATGCGTACTACGCGGTCACCACCCAGTCATGTCGAGGAATATTACTTACTCTACTCAGACTTAAGAGTAGTTTCTTTTGTAGTTTGTAACTGAAATTATCTACTACCAAATCGGAAGTAGATGAATGTGATTATGGATATTATATCTAAAAATTCTATTCACGGAAGAAATAGTAATCTAACGCTTATTGAAGCGGAAATATCCACTAATCCAGGGTTCAGCAAGATGGAAGTGGCTTCTGTATTCTTTTATAAAATAATCGATTTTCAAAAAAGTGCATATACCTCTACTTTTTATTTTACTTTTCAATTCTAGATAATATGAAATACAATAGATTGGCATAATTTTACTCAAACATCAATGGAGAAATTACATTTGCGGTCCTGAGATATTGTTTTAGAGTTACGTTCACGCGGGAAACTGCTTATGCAAAGAGTGTCTTCAAGGTTTGCGGCCGGTTATATTCAGGAGTAATGGTTGTTTAAAAGATGTAATCGTTATTTTGCGTCGTGGTTCGGATCAATTTCTCGGTCTCATACTGCCCCCCTTTCTTCTCTTATTTTCCAGCTACTTTACGACGTATACGATCACTTACCCATGCCTACAGTTTCGTTATGCGGTAGCCGGAAACGCAATAAACGAAAGTGTAGACAACGTAAATAAATTTGTTAGGCTACGAGTACAATAGGATTTGATATTAACTATGCAAATGATAAAATTACTTTTTGATAAAACGAGTATAATGCTACTATAAAAGCACAAATATTACATACGTTTGTATTTACAATGTATTCACCATGAATAATCTAACACTGTTTTTACGCTAGTGGCTTTGTTTTAATAATAGACGAAGAGGTGGCATTAAAGGGTAATTAACTCACGTGTCTCTTCGGCCAGCCTGTCGATGTCACTCCTCCGCTGTCCTGTGTTCGATGATGGGTGCTGGTTTTGGCGTTAAGGTCCCAAAATTAATTTACTGCTTCTTCCGTGATGGTTCCCCATAGGATCTACAAATGTAGGTTTTGCTCCAAAAGTTCGTTATCGCTGTATTGTCAAATAAGTGCACTTATAGAAAAAAATCACTATGAAAAATATAGCTGTCACTTTGTATATAGAAAACTAGGCAGCCTGAATGCTGCTTTTAGGTAAATGTAATTCGGGCGAGCGAACGTCAACACGTTCCTCTTAAGCTGGTCCACGGCGACTGCCCCTCTTGTTCAGTTAGCTAGTGCGTATATGTTCTCGGTGTTAGAGCGCTCAGATGATGACGTATACTACTAAGTTCGCGCTCTTTGGCTGCAGAAGTGCGGGCATTTTAACTAGTCAAATCAGCGTTAAGCAATGACAAGGAGTATAGTATTTCTGCGACTTTCCCGTTGCTCTCGGGACTGAGAGCGTTCACAAAGGAAATCACTGTCTCTGCAACGGATGCCCATATATGGTTACGAAATCTGACGGAAGTCTACTAACACAGATGAACAAGCATTCCAAAGCGATGACAACGAGTTTCTAGAACATTTGGGTTTATTCGAGGGTTGGTTAATAAAGTTCAGAATAAATTTATTTTCTCAATATTTCTCTTAAATTGCAAAAAATAAGCTGTAGGACGGTGACATCCTATTGGGGCCCGAGCAGTGTCCGAGCAAATTGCTTCAATTTGTGAAGAGAACCCTGGCCGTTGAGGGGTTAATAGTCCATACTGGAATGTCACTTAATGGTCATTGTATTTTGGGAACGTCCTGTACATAGATCAACCGTCACCGAGAGTTCACTATAAAGATTCAGTATATCGGGACTACACTGTATATAATTCACTCCACTAGTGTACTGAAGTGTTATTAGAGAATCACTATATTAGGGGAACACTGTATATGAATCGAAGATGATTAGGGACTCACTATGAAAATTCGACGTATTGGGGCTGCACTGTATATATATATATCACTTCACTTATTAACTGTGAGGTTGTTCACCCTGTATGACACAAGCCACCTTTGCTAAAACCACCTATTATGTCCTTTAAAGCCACCTTTGATTTACATGAAGCCACTTGTAAGTCCGAATTAAGCCACTTTTAAGTTTTAATTAAGCCACCTTTTGTTTAAACAAAGCCACCTTTATGCCACCATTAATAAATTGTTCATTTTTAATTTATTTATATTCTCAGTTTATAGTTCCTGTTATTTGTTTATTCATTTTTTTTTAACATTGGTTTCTCACTATAATTCAATGTACTTTAGTTTGCCTTTCAATTATTTCTCATTGTTTTTCACTAAACACATAGTAGATTCACATATATTAAGCCAAATAAATATACAAATAAACATTAATACAGAAAATACTTAACTACTAAACAATAGTAACAATGTGTATACCGATTTCGGAAGTGTAGCCTAACAACGGAATGAACGTTAATATCGGAATTCCTAGTATAGGTATTTTGTGTAGTGTGGTGTGTGTATATATGCACCTTTTCACAACAAAATTAATACTTAAATTTTCTAGAACAACATTAGAATGATTATATCAACTAACATATATTCATAAATGCAAAACATTAATAATCCAAAAGAATTTTCAAAATAAAATTTCGTAAAACAGTTATAACATAATTCACATACTAATTATCCAAAATACTATATTTTTAATTTACTAAAAATCAAAAGTACTAAAAGAATGCAAAATCAATTATACTATCAAGTCTCAATAATCGTATTGCTCGAACACCAAACTAGAGATTCATCGAACTGTTTCAAATAAATTTGGATTCACATGTCAACTCGCTCTTTTTTTTTTTTTTTTTAATATCAGCATAACTCACAACAAACGCAGACTTTTATTTTATTTAATTATTAATTGCAAATAGTATGTAGACATCAACATTAATGCACGGATCTTGTATAACATTGGCGAACATGCGACTTTCGATTGATACAGTCATTTCTTAATCTGATTGGCAAAGGCAAACTACAACTCCATCTTACGGGCATTAATCGCAAACACATATCACATAATAAGAGGGATTTACAATCCACCTCTAGACACATTAAACACTTAGAAAAGACATTCCCTACTCGTCTAGGAACAGGCTAGGTATTCGGGAAATAATAAGGAGTATCTATCTCCAGACGTGAGTCGCCCTCTTAATGGCCTTTGACATCACGTTAAAATAACAATAAACGCATAGTAATAAATTCATCCAAGGATGCCGCTCTATACAGCCTTTGGCATCTTAAAATATAGCCCTAATTCATTCGTACTGCTCAATTGCCATTCAGTTGAACTCAAACGTATACAGCTCAAAATACTTTGTACACAATCATTTTGTTCGCTCGATGACCATTATCAATATCAACGTGCCTAACAGATTTAAACCTGATTGCCTCAACATACTATAAACAATAGGATCTATCAATTACTGTTAAATTGTACGACAAACCAAATTCTTTCCATTATTATTATTATTACTGTTATTTTTCAAATTCCCAACTCTCAAATTCAATTTAAATTTCGTTATAATTGTGTGAGTTTATTGACAAGTGCTGATTCAAAACGATATTTTCTCTCCTTATAAGTTTTTGAACATAAAAATAATCGGTTAAACAACAAAATAATTCGTTGATCACAATCATTCTATTCAAATGAACCATGTAGCGAAAGTTCCAACTAATGCTTTTCTTATATTGACATAGGTAAAAACTCTAACAAAGTGATTTAAACCAAATTTTTCACCTGTATGAATTATTTAAAACAAAACGAAACTAAATTAGGTATTCTCTCCTTTATGTGAGTCGTTGAGCAACAGACAGACTTGTAAAAACTATAAAAGCAAAACCCTTTTTTTTTAAATTATGTTTTCTATATTAAGGCTACTTCTTCATTTCTAAATGTCTGTTTTTCAGAATAATAAATGGAATTATACGAATAAAATATACAAACGTGATACGATATATGAACAAAGTTCAAATCCTGATTACATTCTCACTAAATATGCGAAATATATTTATAAAACTAGTTAAGTTCAAAACTAAACAAAATCTACCTATATATTAACATTTTTGCGTATTATGTCATAATATGCAAAACAATTAAAATATCGATCCATATATTTGCATTACATAACCTAACTAATAAACTCTTAAACATTTTAATATATACATGAGTTAAACGGCGGTTAAGCCTTTCGAAGTGCCATCCTGAGTGTCATTGGTTGACACCTCAGGTTGTAAGTCGTTAATTAAACAAAAATATAGGTTAATGAATTGGTCCCGAAGACGAAAAGGCACCAACTTACAATCACATAACTGGAGTGTGCGGGGTCGTTGAGCTCCCCGACGATTTGAATAAATCGCTCCTGCACGAAATCCTTTGTCCCTCCCAGCTAGATGCTTTACGCATCGTAGCTATGTCATAACCGGGTAAAATTTTCCAACCCCAATGGGGCTGTCAGTATCTAGACCTAAAGAAGGTATTTTAAGAAAAAAACATATGAAAAGGACAATGAGAATACCCTAGGGGAGGGTAAGTTCGATACTACAGCCCTGCACCTCAATATTATCAATCACTCAATAACTATTAATTGTTTTAGGCCCGCTCATACCTACAAAATTAGTAGGTTTACAATTGCATTCCTTTAAAGAGCGCTAGCCAAAATGTGCCGGCCTCCTGGCAAAAATGCACTTATCAACATCAGTAACATCGTCATATCCGGTATTAAGTCACAATCGGGAATAAGTCAATACATTTAGCCATATCGGGTGGTGACCATATCACTTACAATCAGAATGTCACATTCGTTATTCAATTAATATTACTTTAATAACTATTATTCACGTTCCCTCAATTTCGAAAATACACTCATTTCAAAATTTAAAACAATATTTATCGAATTTTGTCTAAAATCAAACCGATACTGTTAATGAATTCAAAGCTAATAATAAATTCAATTATCAAATTTCCATAATGTTTTATAACTGGTTCATTAAACGTTAATACAGTTAAGCACCTGCTGTTAAGCACCTGCGTAATAAAGTTGATGTATTCTCATAACATAAATTTAATTCTGAAAAACATTGCTTGAAATCCCAACTTAACATCTTAAATTTACTTATTTATTTTGACCTAGCTATAACAATTTATCAACAACAATTTTGTGATGGACGTTTAATGGCAACTAACTGGATTATAGGCACTTACAAAACTGGGTTAAAATAATTCATATTGCGGTTGTCTTTAAAAAGACAATTTACACAACATAAGAGGGATAAATTCACCTCAAAGCATGGGCGTTTCTAGAAATATTTCTTACGCATTCACAACATCGCACATAAAGGGATATACATATCAACCTTATGGACCATTGTCATTTAATAACATAAACGCACAAAAATATAGGCTTCTTGCCTCCTCCAGCACCCTTGGCTGGGAACTTAACAACGACAACGAGGGAAAAATCAACCTCGGAAAACACAGATGCGGCCTTTCATTGCCCTTTGCATCGTGCACACTTTGCAATATACATAATTCATGGTCCTCAGTACAAGCGTTTGCCTCTCCATAGGCCTTATACGCTATGATCGCCTTGTATGCGAATATTATCGCTAGTATCCTGAAACGCAACATCGGTGTCGCTCTCCAAAATAGCCTTTGACACCAGCATTAACCCGCAATATGGAACTACGTATTAGCTTAATCCATTCTTGCCCAATCATAGTTCTTAAATTACCACTGGCCCTTGCCTTACATATCTCAGTTGCTCACTGCCATTATACGTCTTTTTTTTTTTTTTTTCATTTCAAGGCATCTCAAATTGAACGAAACAAATTGCCGAATCGTTTTACTAAACTGAAACAAGTTTCTGATGCAAACTTAAACAAATGACGAGAGTACTTCAACATTGAATTCTTTACAATGCAAAATATTATTCACTTTTAATAAAATATTCCACTTTTAAATGTACCGAATATATTATAGGTAATGCTACCTAAACAAAACAAACACTTTATATAGATCGATACCAAATTGTGTCGGTTATCATTGGGTCCATCGTACCCATAAAATAATATAACATTTCCTCACAAACGACATGATGGCCTGTCACATTTCATATTTACATAAAACTAATATATTATTTTATTTTATGAGCACTATGCACCCCGAAGAAAAGAAGAAGGAATCGGTTTAATTAAAAATCCAAACAGTTACAATTTATTGTTTTACTTGAGTCAATGAAAAATAAATGTCTGATAAAATATAAAATTTTAAGCGTCAAACTAGATATCTTGTTATTAAATAAATAGATTTAAAATGTCATAAGCCGAAATAGAATTTAGAAGTGTGTGTGTCTAAAGGCCAAATTCACACACTAGCTGAGGCCCAACCGGATGCCAAACCGATTTCGTCACTGTAATTTTGAAAGAGAATAGTGACGCCTCTAGGGGTTGAATTATAATTTTCGACCTTTTACCTCTTCTTAACTTGTAGGACAATTTTCGTGATTAAATTCAATTAAGTTCAAAACTTCATTAGTATCGTAACAAATACCCACTGACTTTACATAACGAACATTGTACGTGAATGGATTCATAAGCAAATTATCAAATTCAACATTATTTTCAAGTATTTACGAAATCATACTAAGTATTATTTAATTTTCAATGTTCTGACGCCTAGCCAGTCTTATATTACAAAACTCATTATACTTTTGCACATACTTCATGATAAAGTCAGATGGAAGAATTCGTTAACTGAAAACCACACTTTTTTTTTTTTTTAAATTCAAATTTCATAATTAATTGTAACATTCATTAGTGTTTCTCTAATTGAATTTTAAGTATCTCTAATTGCCTAACATTTCTCTAAATGCCTAATGGTATGGGGACAGCTAAATGTTCATATAATCATACAAGGTAAACGAATAAAAACTCAAAGAAAATAAAATAGTAAAATTTTATTAATGACATTTGGTTCCCAGGACTGGAAGTACCTGAAAAGAAATAAAACATACAAAACATAGACATCCTAACAAAAATTCGATACAGAAATTCCATATCCAAAACGGGATAACCATAATTTTCAAAAGTGGTGGGGCCGTTTTAAAATTTTCAAAGTCCGGAATCGCGATCTAAAATGATTACCTATTTAAAATTTCCAATACTGTCCTTCCTCCGGTTTTCCTTTCCTCTTTCCGTCTCCAAGAACTGTAAAGAAAGAATAAAACATGGTATTTAAATAAACGTACCTGATTATGAATGGATACTGGTGGTTCCTCTGGCTGGGCACGTCGGTGACAGTGTGCACACACTTGAGACTGAAAAACAAATTCCTAACTTTCGAAATTCGGTGGGGAATAATTGAAGTAAACGAGTAATAGTCTTTATTTTCATTCTCTATAAAAGCTTAAAAGTTGTATTCGGTGTTTAATTTTTCGTCTCTTCCGGGAGTTCAGTCCAAATTCGGGCAAAGTTCGCGCTTCGGTTACGCTACAACTTTCATTTTCCACCGATGCCGATTACACTTGTACGCCTGCAATTTCATACGCTTACGAGTACTTTTCCAATTACCTTTTATAATTTGCGGGACTTTTCTCCTTTTTGCAGCGCATCTACTGAACTTCCACATAGTAACGCGTTTTCGTTTACGGCGCTTAAACTTAGGATCATGCACAACTTTCCTTTTAAGTTTACACTTACTACCACTGTATTTACCATGTAGCTTGCTGCACGATACCCGTACATATTTACGCTTGCGCTTCTTAGTATTCTTCGGAGTCGACATGCACCTTTTTCGCGTCTTGGCTTTCTTACGAGTTTGTTGATATTCCACTAACTTCGATTTACACTTAAATTTCTTTCGCCCACGATTACTTTGTGCCAACTTTCGTTTTTGGGAACGCTTTTGTTTTACTTTTGCCTTGCTCTTCGCTGCATACCTACTACATAGTTGTGCGCGCTGTGAGTACATTTTACATTGAAGTTGACGGGCATGAACATAATCACGAACGATCAGCTGTTTTCGAGTAGATTTACATTTGAACCTTCGTTTCCAACAATTTCGCAATGATGACGTACTAACTTGATAAAAGGTGACCATACTAGAATCTAGTTTACGCCCTTCTGTAGCATATTTGTTATTGGTGCGCATTGAGACCGAATTCAGGTAAACTACCGAATTAGCAAAATTCAACTGGTTATTGTGGACTATCTCACTGTTATTCTTGACCTCGGTATTACATTTTAACTTTTTCACGGGTGACAATTTCCCTTTATCTGCATGCACTTGAGTAAGAATGTTACTTTTAGGCTCAGCTACCGTAAACGTTTCTGACAAGTTATCCACAAATAAAGCGCTTAGCACATAAAACACAATTCGCTGGATAGGCCTACACTTCAAACTATCAATCTGGAGTTGTCTCTTACTACCGTATTCGAAGTTAGTAAAGTCGGAATGGATCTGCAGTATAAAAATGCAATTCACGTTGGCCGTGTATGGTACCAAAGACAAATTTGAATCTGTTAAGTCGCGCAAGACCACTTGCCCGCGACGTAGAAACGACAACACTGTAACTACATCTTCACACAAAAACAACAATTCAACTCGCAAGCCCTTCCTGGCTTCTTGGCGAGGGTGGGTACGCGTATTCCCAACGCTACCATTCATTGTGTGTGAGCCATCGGCATCCCTAGCCGGTAAATCGATAACGCTAAGTATACTAGAATCACAATTGTCTACGGATACACATACCAGGCTTTTGCTTACTACTACTTCCACACTACGTATTTCCTTTTCCTGACTATAACTAACTCTCTGACTTATGAGACATCTATCTTCCGCAATGGGGGCCTGCGCGAATTCAAGAGTATTTACGATTTCACTTTCGCCTTGCACCTTTTTGCATTCAAGTCGCGCCGTCTGCATGCATTCATGAAACTCGACGAGGCTTTCCTTGCATTTTGCTACACTAGTTTTAAACTCAACAGTTCCTGCCTCAACTTGATTGGTCACATCAATTAGTCCAGAATGTACCTCGATAATGGAATTATTGGTAGTTGTAATACCGGTACTTAGCTGATCGAATTTGCAATCAAACTTGCTTTCCCATTCTGACTTATTGTTCGCGCACTCATTTGCCAATTCCTCTATTCGCTCGTTATTGGTATCAATTTTATGCTCTAAGCGTTTACTGTTATTTTCTAGTTTCTCTAAACTTTGCTCTAATTTCTCAGACTGTTTCTCTAATTGTTCTGTTAACATTGCCTGAAATTGTTCTAAAATATTCGCTTCCATATTTACTTTAACTTAAAACAAACCAAATCACAATACAAAACATGCAAAAACAAACACTTGAAGTAAGTAACAATATAAACAAACACTTTTCTCAAACTATTTCATTATTTCAGTTACACAAAGTTTTTATTTTATTTCAAATTTTCATTTTGTAAAAGTGTTTCGATAGACAATCAACATAAACAAACAAATTGTTATTCATTTGTCGTGATAAATAAATCGAAAAGGAAGGTGCATACTACTATGAGTGTGTGTGTGTATGTGTAATCAGCTGTTCTGTGCTTCCGTACTGTGAAAAGTTAGCGAAATAAAAGTTCGCGAATGGACAAAACGTTTTAATCTCGCACAAAACAAATTATGCTACTAATATTTCTGTGGTAATTGAATTTACTTTCTGTTTTCTTTTCTTTTTTCAAATCCTACTCATTATTTTCTTTTTCGTTTCTTTCTTTTCACAAGTTGAAGCAATCTACGCATGATTCTGTACTGAGTAGCTATCTGTGACTACGTGGTTCAAATGTTTACTATTTTCGTATTTTAATAAATGAACTCTGAAATAATTAAATGCAGTTCTATCCGAAGATTAAAGTATGTCTTGTCACGGTTGAGCCATTTCGGGTGTAATCGTTATTTTGCGTCGTGGTTCGGATCAATTTCTCGGTCTCATACTGCCCCCCTTTCTTCTCTTATTTTCCAGCTACTTTACGACGTATACGATCACTTACCCATGCCTACAGTTTCGTTATGCGGTAGCCGGAAACGCAATAAACGAAAGTGTAGACAACGTAAACAAATTTGTTAGGCTACGAGTACAATAGGATTTGATATTAACTATGCAAATGATAAAATTACTTTTTGATAAAACGAGTATAATGCTACTATAAAAGCACAAATATTACATACGTTTGTATTTACAATGTATTCACCATGAATAATCTAACACTGTTTTTACGCTAGTGGCTTTGTTTTAATAATAGACGAAGAGGTGGCATTAAAGGGTAATTAACTCACGTGTCTCTTCGGCCAGCCTGTCGATGTCACTCCTCCGCTGTCCTGTGTTCGATGATGGGTGCTGGTTTTGGCGTTAAGGTCCCAAAATTAATTTACTGCTTCTTCCGTGATGGTTCCCCATAGGATCTACAAATGTAGGTTTTGCTCCAAAAGTTCGTTATCGCTGTATTGTCAAATAAGTGCACTTATAGAAAAAAATCACTATGAAAAATATAGCTGTCACTTTGTATATAGAAAACTAGGCAGCCTGAATGCTGCTTTTAGGTAAATGTAATTCGGGCGAGCGAACGTCAACACGTTCCTCTTAAGCTGGTCCACGGCGACTGCCCCTCTTGTTCAGTTAGCTAGTGCGTATATGTTCTCGGTGTTAGAGCGCTCAGATGATGACGTATACTACTAAGTTCGCGCTCTTTGGCTGCAGAAGTGCGGGCATTTTAACTAGTCAAATCAGCGTTAAGCAATGACAAGGAGTATAGTATTTCTGCGACTTTCCCGTTGCTCTCGGGACTGAGAGCGTTCACAAAGGAAATCACTGTCTCTGCAACGGATGCCCATATATGGTTACGAAATCTGACGGAAGTCTACTAACACAGATGAACAAGCATTCCAAAGCGATGACAACGAGTTTCTAGAACATTTGGGTTTATTCGAGGGTTGGTTAATAAAGTTCAGAATAAATTTATTTTCTCAATATTTCTCTTAAATTGCAAAAAATAAGCTGTAGGACGGTGACAAAGATTCATTCAAAATTTCACGAGCATATGTGGAGCCAAACATAATGGTTAGGTAAATGGTTATTTTTTTGCAATTCCTATATTTTTCTGAGATATGTTTATTCAAACATTCTTCATAGAATGCAGTTTTATACGTTTCCAAGGAAATGTAGTCCTGAAAGTATATTATCTCCTTTTGGAATAAAGGCTTTGAGAGGCCAAACAACTTCACAGCCACATCAGTCCGTTCTACCGCTGGAGAAACTTCAAAAGACGATTTTAAGAGTGTAACCACTTCAGTAGTAATTGCCCCACCTGACCTAACTTTTGATTATCCAATTTTGTGGCCACCATGGACCATAGCGAAGGAATCAGGGATGCTTTGGCCAGGATTGCATCACCTATTGAAATTTTGCTTATGCTTATTCAGGGGCCATGCACGTGGTGTGAATGAGTCAAGGGTACCTTGGCCCGACTATGACGTAATTGAATTGGGATTTTTGGATTAGAGGTCATGACGATTCTTTAAATTTACTAAAAATAAGGTCTTGATGATTGATTACATTATGAATTAGTACAGGTTTATGAATGCTTTTTATTTTTCGTTCCCTTTTATGGCATAAAATTTGGAGAATGTTATCCCTTTGATGAGATGGACTAACACTGGATGAATGAAAAATGAATGAATTGGTGGGAGAAAATTGGAGTATACCGAGCATAATGTTGCCCACCACAAAACTACTTTCGCGGGGTTTGAACCAGGGACCCCATACAGCAGAGGTGAACGTTTTACCACTGAGCCACCGCGTCATTACTAATGCGAGTTAATGTGTTTATTTGACGTCGGGGTGACGCTATTTCACTCTTGATTATACAATTTGGGACCCCACATGGACCATAGCGAATGAATTAGAGATGCTTTGGCCAGGGATTGCATTACCTATTGAAATTTTGTTTATGTTTACTCAGGGGTTAAAGATAACTCAGGACACATAAGATCACCTTGATTTACATCAGGAGTTGTGTGGGGGGGATTTATAGGACCTCGTTCTCTTTGATGCGTATAAAAATATTAAAATTTGGACTTTTTTAGCTTATCCTATTATTTGATGAGACATCTTCGTTATATAATAGAGTACAATGGCTTACTTTTTAAATTTGGGAATTATCGTTCCCTTTGATGATTATTGATTTTGGAGCCTTATTACGTTATATGGAGACGTATTTAAATTATTCCCTTAAATTTGATAAGTATTTTGTGAACCACTTTGTTCCGTTTCAGGGGTGAACATGGATACCTTACAATCGTCCCGTGCTCGATTCTTGGTGCTAGTTTAGGAAATGTTAAATTTAACGTCCCCAGCGAAAACGATGGTGATGAGAAATGATAGGACGAAACAGGGGAAAACATGTTCCCTTTTAGGGGTACAAAATTGCCAAAATATAAACGTAAGTAATACGTTGAACCACGTGTTTGGTCTTTTGGCCCAATTTATCCTCTTGGATGAGGTCCTATTACCTTATATAGTTATACGGTCGTATACAGGGGTTCATTACCTTTCATAAGATATGGGTATATTTGTGCACCCCTTTAAACATTTGAGTGGGGGTACTTTGGCCCACCGCCTTAAATTTTGGAAATCGCCCAATTTAAACATTTGGTATTATAGTACTGGAACCTAGCATGTATTATGATAAATTTGGGTGGTCCACCTCGTTCCCTTTTAGGGGTACAAAATTGTCAAAAATATAAACGTAAGCAATACGTTGTACCACGTGTTTGGTTTTCGTCGTAATTTATCTCCTTGGAGGAGGTCCTATTATCTTATATAGTTATATGGTCATGTATAGGGGTTCAATCCCTATCATAAGACATAGGTACATTTGTGCACCCCTTGAAATTTTTGGGAATGGTATCTTGGCCCACCCCTTAAGTTTTAGAAATTGCCCAATTTAAACATTTGGTATAATAGTACTGGACCCTAATATATATTACTATAAATTTGGGTGGTCCACCTCGTTCCCTTTTAGGGGCCATTTTGTTCCGCTTTAGGGGTGAACATGGATACCGTACATGTGTTGCAATCGTCCCGAGTTCGATTCTTGGTGCTAGTTTCAGGAAATGTTGAATTTAACGTCTCCGCGAAAACGATGGTGATGAGAAATGATAGGACGAAACAGGAGAAAAAATATGAACTTACTTCACTGAGGATTGAAGCAGGGACTTCACACATTAGTGACAAACGCTAAGCGACCGTGCCCTACTGAGAAGTTTTAGTTTGTTGATTACTACGTTATAATGATCGCAATTGTCCGAGTTCGATCCTTGTTGCTATTTTCAGAAAATGTTGAGCTGAACGCCCCCGTCGATGCTAAGGGAGACGACGATGATGAGAAATGATAGGACGAAACAGGAGAAAACATGAATTTACTTGCTTGCAGATTGAAGCAGGGACCTCACACATTAGAGACAAGCGCTGAGCCACCGTGCCCCATTTGGTGTGGACAATTTTACGTATGAAAAGAAACATGGACATGTTATATTACATTAAACATTTCTGCTCGTTGTTACGCATACGAGTTTGTTGTGAAATTGCAGAATCTGCTTTTACGAAGAGTATAATGTCAGTTCGTTTATTGAATATCTCTAAGAGGTGTAAAGGAGGAACGATTCCGGACCTCATTAATTTATATCGTTTTTGTTCGCAGATTAAATAAAAATGATGCAAAGTTTTAAAAAAAGCTTCTTCGTGCATTGGCTTATAATCATATGTTTAGAAGCAAACGTCAGATATATTGTGTTACATGTGCTTACGTATTCGTTCAGTATCATTGCATATTGAACATATACAGTATTTAATTGTCAATGGTTTACTTTGCATGGATATATTTTGAGATGAATGAAAGGGATGGGATGATGGGATTTTGGACCTAATTAGTACCTTTCGTTTCCGTTCGTGGATTAAATAAAAAAAATGACTCTTTGCTTAAATCTGATTAGTTCATTGTTCGAGTGATTTTTTTAAACGGTTAGCATTTGTTGATCAATAAGCGCTTCATTGATGGAACCGATGTTGCCAGAGTTTGAAAATCTAAATTGCTCCGATTCTTTTTGAAACGGTTCCGCTGAGTTCAAGAATTTTCAAAACTAAAAAAAAAATCGAATAAAATTAAACTTTTCTAAACGAAAAAAAATTTTTGAACTAAAATTTCCAAACAAGATTTGAAACGAAAAAAAAAATTCAAACTAAATATTTCAAAAAAAATCAATCAAAAGTTTTAAACTTTCAAACTAGAGAGAAAATTTAAACAAAAAAATTTAATCAAATTTTGGAAAGTTAAATTAAAGTTTTCGAATTAAACTTATAAACTTAAAAATGTTCAAACTCAAGATTTCAAACCGAATTTTTTGAAAACAAACTTTTCAATTTGGAAAAAAAAATGAAAAATATTTTCAAACTAAAATTTTAAAATTAATTTTTTTTGGAAAAATAAAATTTTTAAATTAAACTTTCTTCGAATTAAACTTATAAACTTATTTTTCAAACTTTTCAACAGCAAGAATCGGACCTATTGATTAACATAGAATCCGAAACACATGAGTTCCGTCGGAATCGAACTCAGGTTTTCCACGCCAAAGACATGGCAAGTTTACTTTTTTAATGTTTGATTAATCGTTACCATTTGGCTGGACATAAACTGCAAGTTCTCCAGAATGAAAAAAAAACTATTTGGTTAGCGAACAATAAGACTTGAGTTAATAGTTATTAATCATTATAGCACTGAACTTGTAAGAAACGGATAACAGCTTACTGTTCAGAGCACAGAACAAACAAAATGCTAAGATTGACAGAATTTCATTCATGTGATGTCAAGCACGGAAGTATTTCCTTACCTCTCACTCCTCTCATTTGAAGGACAAAGTGCTAATCAGCATCTTCCAAGTTAAATGCATTACGTTTAAAAGAAAAAAATCTTTCCTTAAGTATATTTATGATTTCAGTGGCCAAGTTCCAGATTCGATTTTCGACGTTATTATTATGGTCCTCAGATGTTCTTGAATAGCAGATGCTACAATGATAATTAAAGTTCATTCAAGGAAAGACCGTTATTTAGGCTAACATCACGTAAACACACACACACACACACACACACTCACATACAAGTACAGAGCATTCATTGATATGAATCAAGCAAAGTCGGTCAGCTGAAAGGATTAGTTTGCAAGTTTCAGTATATCCTTTAAGTTATTTCTGATTACTCTTCAACATTAGGTCATTGTTGTGTAGCAGATTACTAGATTTAGAGAATCATGTTGATAACTTCACAATAGAAATAAACATTAACATTTATAGTAAATCGTGATTTATTTATAAATAAACTGTATATTTTATAAATGAAACAAATAAAGGTACCCACTTAAAATTCATAAAACACACAGATTTAGAAAAGCACTAACACAGTACACTGTATTATAATACACTACACTATATTTAAGACACTTAATTTTCATTCACTTTTACATTATGAGTTTTTCTTCACAGTTTGTACTAAATTCCTGAAGCAGATGGATGTTGTTTAAAATTTAGTCTATGAGTGCCATTAACGAGACCTTCGTAATAAAATGACACGTCACTAGCGTTAAAAAAAACTTTAATAACTCTTCTTGTTTTGACGTATCTTTCGGGAAGAATCGTTTAGGTAAAATGATGTTTACATTTCTTTCCATGTGTAATAAGAAGCGTTCTCCATACATTTTTTTATCTTTTCACCATAGAAAATCATATAAGGTATGTTTGTCTCCAGATCACCAATTTTCGTAAATTTTATTGTATTCATGCTATTTAAAAACTGTAAACATGAAGCCATTTTGATACTTGTAGGTATGGTCATTATGGTAGCTATTGATGATAATGCTTTTGTAATGCTTTGAAGTTGTTTGAAGTAAGTATTTATATTAAATCATAGGCATATTCATTTACTTAATTAATTTAATAAACTTAATTTCACAATGTATGACATCATTCTTAACCAATAAATCGTAAAATTGACAAATATATTACTGACGCATTAATTTTATTTCTTCACAATGAAGTAATATCAATTCTGAACTTTGATATGGATAATGTAAGTGACTATTATTTATGTCATCACTATATCAGATAAAAATATTAAAATTTGTTTGTCAGTACAATAAGAAATTCCTTTTATATGATTAAATCAATAAATATGCTAACTTCTTAAAAAAGTAACTCATGTTTATAGGTAATCATTAATGAAAATTTCGTTTTCGTTTATTAAGGATTTTTTAAGCATAGCATTCACATATTTTAATTGGTCATAATTACAGTAATGTTGATTTACACATAAATTAGTTGTAAGCACATATTTTGTTAGGACAGATAATGAATTCTTTAATTGTGAACTATTTACTAAAATATGCAAATTTGTACGAAATGTATGCATTAAAATGAAATATTGGCAAATATTTCTTAATCTAATATTTGAGTGTTACTGTTAAACGAAACTTTAATTTCGTAAAAGTATAAATCAGCATTAACATATAAGAAGCTTATACGATAATCATTATTCAACACAGCTTGAAACTTCAAAAGAATGTTTTATATAAAATTTCAACGTTAATCAGCATTTAGATCTGCTCAATACACAGTTTAATAAATTAATACAAAGGAAATACAGGATCCAATTACATGATTATAGAAAGCAAATTAATCATAAGCCGTGAACATGTCATCTTATTTTCTCACCTTTAAATGATAAAATTTCAAGAATGCATGAATTTAGCATGATAGTCGAATAATCAGCTATTTGTTGTTTCATCTAAATTTAACATACGATACCGGATATTAGGTAAAATTAATTTTAATTTAACTTATCTTTTAGTGTAATTTCACTCACAATATGTCGTGCCTTGTGTATCATACATGTTTTTTAATCGTAAAAGCAAGTGAATGCGTAAAGGTGAAAAAATTAAGAAGCATCGTTTTTTCAACATCGAAAAACAGTTACCAAAGTGTGAACACGGAAAGACAATTGTGTATTACAGTTTCGATAGGATATTAAAAAAACGAGGTCCTGAAAGAATTTTAATAGGAAATAACATTTATTACTATTACACGAGTGATCATTATAAAATATTTCAAAATCTATATCCAATGAAACATTGTGTGTTTTGTAATTGAAAATGCTATATGTTTCAAAAGTTCAAAAACGAAATTAGAAAATAAGTAAGTATCCTACTTAAAATTTTTATTTATTTACTTCTAACATAACATTCGAAATCAAAAAAGTTATTTTTATTATGTTCTATGAGAATATGATCTACTTTATAAGATTTTTTTCATACGATGAATTGATTTAGTGTCTTAAAATCAACCATTGGTTGCTAAACAAATCTTAAATTCCTAAGTAACTCAATTTTTTCTTCAAACTTATCTAAGAATCTACAAATCTGTGAATTAATCCATACACGTTCCTGGTTTGGTTCGCAATAGGTAAATCATATATTATGCTTGCTCTAATGATCAAGTTTAACGTCTTGATGTAATTTTTTTCATTCTGGAGAACTTGCAGTTTATGTCCAGCCAAATGGTTAAGATTAATCAAACATTAAAAAAGTAAACTTGCCATGTATTTGGCGTGGAAAACCTGAGTTCGATTCCGACGGAACTCATGTGTTTCGGATCCTATGTTAATCAGTAGGTACGATTCTAGCAGTTGAACGAGAAGTTAAATCAAAAATCTGAAACCTTCTTAGTTCAAAAAGTTTGTTTGAAAAAAATTGATTCGATTTTTCCCGATTTGAAAAGTTTGAAAAATAAGTTTATAAGTTTAATTCGAAGAAAGTTTAATTTAAGAATTTTACTTTTCCAAAAAAAATGATTTTAAAATTTTAGTTTGAAAGTATTTTTTCAATATTTTTTTCAAGTTTAAAAGTTTGTTTTCAAAAAATTCGGTTTGAAATCTTGAGTTTGAACATTTTTAAGTTTATAAGTTTAATTCAAAATGTTTAATTTAACTTTCCAAATTTGATTATTTTTTGTTTAAATTTTCTTTCTAGTTTAAAAGTTTAAAACTTGTGATTGATTTTTTTAAAAATATTTAGTTTCAAAATTTTTTCGTTTCAAATCTTGTTTGAAAATTTAAGTTTAATTTTTTTTTCGTTTAGAAAAGTTTAATTTTATTCGATTTTTTTTAGTTTTGAAAATTCTTGAACTCAGCGGAACCGTTTCAAAAAGAATCGCAGCAATTTTTTTTCAAAATCTGGCAACATCGGTTCCATCAATGAAGCGCTTACTGATCAACAAATGCTAACCGTTTAAAAAATCACTCGAACAATGAACTAATCAGATTTAAGCAAAGAGTCATCTTTTTTATTTAATCCACGAACGGAAACGAAAGGTACTAATTAGGTCCCAAACCACATCATTCCATCCCTTTTATTCATCTCAAAATAAGTATATCCTTTCAAAGTAAACCATTGACAATTAAATACTGTATATGTTCAATATGCAATGATACTGACAACGAATACGTAAGCACATCTAACACAATATAGCTGACGTTTGCTTCTAAACATATGATTATAAGCCAATGCACGAAGAAGCTCTTTTATAAAACTTTGCATCATTTTTATTTAATCTGCGAACAAAAACGATATAAATTATTGAGGTCCGGAATCGTTCCTCCTTTACCTCTTAGAGATATTCAATAAACGAACTGACATTATACTCTTCGTAAAAGCAGATTCTGCAATTTCACAACAAACTCGTATACGTAACAACGAGCAGAAATGTTTAATGTAATATAACATGTCTATGTTTCTTTTCAAACGTAAAATTGTTCACACCAAATTGGGCACGGTGGCTCAGCGCTTGTCTCTAATGTGTGAGGTCCCTGCTTCAATCTGCAAGCAAGTAAATTCATGTTTTCTCCTGTTTCGTCCTATCATTTCTCATCATCGTCGTCTCCCTTAGCATCGACGGGGGCGTTCAGGTCAATATTTCCTGAAAATAGCACCAAGGATCGAACTCGGACAATTGCAATGATTATAACGTAGTAATCAACAAACTAAAACTTCTCAATAGGACACGGTCGCTTAGCGTTTGTCACCAATGTGTGAGGTCCCTGCTTCAATCCTCAGTCAAGTAAGTTCATATTTTTCTCCTGTTTCGTCCTATCATTTCTCATCACCATCGTTTTCGCGGAGACGTTAAATTCAACATTTCCTCAAACTAGCACCAAGAATCGAACTCGGGAAGATTGCAACACATCTACGGTATCCATGTTCACCCCTAAAGCGGAACAAAATGGCCCCTAAAAGGGAACGAGGTGGACCACCCAAATTTATAGTAATATATATTAGGGTCCAGTACTATTATACCAAATGTTTAAATTGGGCAATTTCTAAAACTTAAGGGGTGGGCCAAGGTACCATTCCCAAAAATTTCAAGGGGTGCACAAATGTACCTATGTCTTATGATAGGAAATGGACCCCTATACATGACCATATAACTATATAAGGTAATAGGACGTCATCCAAGGAGATAAATTAGGTCGAAAACAAAACACTTGGTAAAACCTATTGCTTACGTTTATATTTTTGACAATTTTGTACCCTAAAAGGGAACGAGGTGGACCACCCAAATTTATCATAATACATGTTAGGTTCCAGTACTATAATACTAAATGTTTAAATTGGGCGATTTTCAAAATTTAAGGCGGTGGGCCAAAGTACCCCCACTCAAATTTTTAAAGGGGTGCACAAATATACCCATATCTTATGAAAGGTAATGAACCCCTGTATACGACCATATAATTATATAAGGTAATAGGACCTCATCCAAGAGGATAAATTGGGCCAAAAGACCAAACACGTGGTACAACGTTTATATTTTAGCAATTTTGTACCCCTAAAAGGGAACATGTTTTCCCCTGTTTCGTCCTATCATTTCTCATCACCATCGGTTTCGCTGGGGACGTTAAATTCAACATTTCCTGAACTAGCACCAAGAATCGAACTCGGAACGATTGCAAGGTATCCATGTTCACCCCTGAAACGAAACAAAGTGGATCACAAAGTAATTAACAAATTTAAGGGAATAATTTAAATACGTCTCCATATAACATAATAAGGCTCCAAAATCGATAATCATCAAAGGGAACGATAACTCCCAAATTTAAAAAGTAAACCATTGTACTCTATTATATAACGAAAATGTCTCATCAAATAATAGGATAAGCTAAAGAAAAGTCCAAATTTTTATATTTTTGTACTTATCAAAGGGAACGAGGTCCTATAAACCCCCCACACACAACTCCTGATGTAAATCAAGGTGATCTTATGTGTCCTGAGTGATCCTTGACACCTGAGTAAACATAAACAAAATTTCAATAGGTAATGCAATCCCGGGCCAAAGCATCTCTAATGCATTCGCTATGGTCCATGTGGGGTCCCAAATTGTATAATCAAGAGTGAAATAGGGTCACCCCGACGTCAAACAAACACATTAACTCGCATTAGTAATGACGCGGTGGCTCAGTGGTAAAGCATTTACCTCTGCTGTATGGGGTCCCTGGTTCAAACCCCGCGAAAGTAGTTTTGTGGTGGGCAACATTATGCTCGGTATACTCCAATTTTCTCCCACCAATTCATTCATTTTTCATTCATCCAGTGTTAGTCCATCTCATCAAAGGGATAACATTCTCCAAATTTTATGCCATAAAAGGGAACGAAAAATAAAAAGCATTCATAAACCTGTACTAATTCATAATGTAATCAATCATCAAGACCTTATTTTTAGTAAATTTAAAGAATCGTCATGACCTCTAATCCAAAAATCCCAATTCAATGACGTCATAGACGGGCCAAGGTACCTCTGACTCATTCAACGTGCATGGCCCCTGAATAAGCATAAGCAAAATTTCAATAGGTGACGCAATCCCGAGCAAAGCATCCCTGATTCATTCGCTATGGTCCAGCTTGCAACGAAAAGAAGATAAACTTTGTATCAGCTCATATATTAATTTTCCATTTCCTTGTAGCAATGTATTGAGCGCATTTAAATGTTTCAAAACGTCTTTTATTTAATTCACAGTTATATTACTGCATTCGGTTGCTAAAAACTTCATATGCTTCCTTGCTTCTTGTGTATCCAAGTTGCCTAACAAGGAGGTTATCTCTTTTGTTTGTCTAAACGTTCAATGGCTTGATCTTTACGTAGCGAACGAACATTGTTGTATTTCAATAAATTAGAATGCGCCGAATCACACTCAGATAGAAAATATTTGAGCTGTTTGTGTTGAAGGGCAGAACAAAAGCTCATAAAATTAATCAACTTGATTAAGCTGTCCTACCATTACTTCTTGCAGAGTGGCATTAAGTTTTTCACAAAGGGCTGTCGGGTGAATATTACACTGATAAGGTAAGCCAGCATTGTTATAGTTCATGCTCTTTTCTTTGCTGATCATCACTGGATTCCCGTAAATTGAAGGGGACATAATTATATCGTAACTAATGTTTGATCTTGTCATGAAGTCATCAAATGTTTTCAATGAATTTTCTACGAGAGTCTTGCTTTTAAACGGCAATATTACTAGCATTTCTTCCCTAAACGCTCTAATTTCAATGTCCAAAAATCACACGAAAGTAGACATTTGTTCTTCATCAACAATGTAAAATAATTCGTCACGTGCTATGGCGTAGCAAGGCGCCTTCTGCAGAAGTTCGAGCAAACTACTTTTACACTCAGGAGCCAAAAGTTCGGTACTTCTTGTATTTCCTTTTATTAAGCACCCAACACACACGCAACGCTGCTTTTGGAGATTCTGGTTGCTAACACATAGAGCGATTTAGCAATGCTATGATTTATTTTGTAAGACGCTAGAGATGTCGGGACTTTTTCTTCACGAGTTTCACTATTCTCCGCTTAGATTAGAATGAGACAACTGTGTTTCCATTTGATATATTATAACTATCTGTATCTTAAATTTATACGTAGCACCGGACGGAATGTCAAGAGTTACAACATATTTTGTAACGTAAAAGCTACCAAGCTGGCATAATAGATTGAACCTGTCATTTGTTCAAAAACGATTGGGTAAATATAAATTTCGGCGAACACGTATCCCATCATTTTCAAGGACACACATTTCGGGATAAAAAACTTTACCCCAGGGTCCCCCTCAAGGTCCAACTCAAAATTTTCAAATAGGAAGGGGAGATGAGTAGCATATAGTTTGAAAGCTGTTGTAAAATGAAAGAAAGTAGAGCAAACCTCGATTCTCTATGACAACCATGTGTAAAATGGTGGCGGGTCAAAAAGGAAACAAAAACTTAATTAAAAAATCCATGGCCGCCCCTATAATTCGGAAAGGGCAAGACAAATATGTAAACAGGAAAGGAAGTGTGGTATTATTCTCAAAGTGCAACGATTTAAGTTAAAATGTCTTGTCCCAGGGTCCCAGTTGGGATTCAATCAAAAAGTTTAAAATGGCAAGGGGGTAAGTAGCACATTGTTTGAAAGCTGTTGTTAAGCGAAAGAAGATTAATAAGTCTCGACTTTCTACGACAACTCTGTGCAAAATGGCGCGAGATCAAAATGTAAACTAAAGCTTAATTGAAAATCTATGGCCAGTTTGAATCCATAATGGCCGCTTAAAACCTATGTCATTCATACCAGTACAAATCAATATCTGTATTTGTCTCTATTATGTATTTAGAAAGAATAGGAAGACTAAAGAACAATTGAATTTAGATTCACTTCAACTATTATTTCATTCCATAACAACACATGTATGTTTTGTTCCTAGTGTACGTTCGTCACGGTTCTCTCAATGTCATTTACATGAATATAACGAATATGCGATGAACGCACAACTCTGTCTTCCTATTTATACTGCTAAACAAAAGTTGAATACCTTCGGGTATTTTTTTAATTTTGGTCAGGTCAGGTTCTAAGTCAGATTTGGAGCTTTATTGTAACGTATTTGTGATGGTTACATTTGTATACCATTCGTTGGTTTGATCGCAATATTTCAAGCAATACCAAATATACAAAAAATTAAAAAAACGTTCATTTGGAAGATTGGCGAGCAGTACAAAACCACGTGCAAACTACTTCGATGTATCGAGCTTGTCACAATATTCCAAGTTTTTTTCTCACAATATTCCAAGAAATAGCATATTTATATACACACTCATTTTTCATGCTAGCTGCCATATTTGATTACAGATGATACTTTTTGATATTTTGAGGATATCTGCTATTAATCATAAAAGTAAATACCACATTTCGCTTCTGCAACGCCAGTGGTTTCAGTTGGACATATATCCGATACATAGTGCAGCATTTTGAACTCAAGGTGTCGTATTTTTAACATTTCCCATCTTTGCTTCACCTATTGATCAACTTTCACGCCAAATTAGGTTTTCCTAGCTTCAGCAGTATGGTATGTCTATCCTTTCCATATAGGTTTTAAGCGGCAAGCTTGGATTCAAGGTGGCCATAGATTTTCAAATAATCTTTCGCTTACATTTGGTCCCCCCGCCATTTTGCACAGGGTTGTGGTAGAAAGTCGAGACTTGCTCCATCTTCTTTCATTTAACAACAGTTTTTAAACGCAGTGCTACTTAAAGTCTCTTGCCATTTGAAACGTTTTTGTTGAACCCCACCTGTGACCCTGTGGGGGTCCTGGGACAAGACATTTTAACTTAAATCCTTGCACTTTGACAATAATACCACACTTCCTTCCTGTTTTCACATTCGTCTTGCCGTTTCTGATTTATAGGGGTGACCATGGATTTTTCAATTAATTTTTTGTGTACATTTTAACCGCCCTTTTAGCATAGAGTTGTTGTATAGAGTCGAGAGTTGCTAGATTTTCTTTCATTTTTCAACAGCTTTCAAACGATATGCTACTTAAACCCCCTTGCCATTTGAAAATTTTGAGTTGGACCCCATCTGAGAACTTGGGGGGGACCCTGGGGCAAAGTTGTTTACCGCAAAAAGTTTGTCCTTGAAAATGTAGTGATATGTGTTCGCCGAATTTTCCATTTACCGAACTGTTTCAGAACAAATGACTCGATTCAAACTATTTTGTCAGGTGATTTTTTGTAGCTTTTACATTACAAAATAAGTTGTAACTCACGATATTTCCCTCGGTGGCACGTATAACTTTGGGATTCGTCTAGTTGTAACATATCAAATACAAACAGAATTATCTCGTTCGGATCTCAGCGGAGGAACTTTGAAACCCTCATTTGTCACGATTTTTTTTATGGAACTACATTTTGTAGTTTGGCCATAAATTGTCACTTATAACAACAACAACAGTTTTGTTGTATATAAGGCAACTTGGAACAGCTCCAGGCCTATGAGACTGAGTAAAACAATGTTATTCAGTCCATTCAGTAAATAACTTCCTATTTTCACTAACAGCCTTACGCTCTTTAGGATACAAAGAAATAGTTATAAGCCTCCACAATAACAAAACAAATTACCAACAACTCCGTACGAAATCGTAACAACTACTGACAAAGATGGTAAAATTTGTATATTTTATTTAGATTCGTTTTTTTTATATATATAAAAATTACTGCTGATGAACAGAAAGCGCATGCCGACGTACCGTGAAGGAGTAGGTTTCGTGTCAATATGTATGTCTATGCACCGCAATGGAGTCGGTTCAATATCGCAGTTCAAAGTCGCAGAGCACATCCGCCCGAAGGAAAAAATTTTCGTTTCACATCAAAGTTTTATAAAGTGACTTTAAGCTTTCGCTCGAATTACGAAAGAAAGAATTGTGTTAAAATACATATTACTGCTTCGATTAAGGAGTACCATCAGACTTTGCAGAGACTGCCAGTGCCACAGATCGATTTGTTTTTTTTAAAAATATCCTATTTCTTTGAATAGAATTCTTGTGTTGGCATCAGGTGAACAGAGCATTTATATGGATCGAGATAATATGCTGTACCGATCAGCAGATCCGTGGCTAGAGATTTCGACGCCCCGGGCCTGGTAGAATTTGGCACCCCTGCACTCACCAAGCTTTTCCTACCTTCTTTTTTGCACATAAGAGAAGCAACTTTTGTTGTTATGGTATGATGATTTTTTGTATCGCGCTGATGAGACAGACCATTGCAACAGCCAAAACGATCATTATATATTCTTTTACAAATAACGTTGTTTTCAAGAGTTGTATTTTGGACGTTTCGTTAAACTTGACAAAACTAACTTTGGTTGATATACAGATCCAATTGGAGGTAAGTTATGGAAATTTACAGTACAACTATTTGTAACGTTTCATACTATCAATAAGAAATGCAATTTTAATACACTGGAACCTATGTGCTTTTAAAATGTTCGAAATTAGTGACAACTTTAATTTCCAGTAATAATTGTAAAAAATTGTAATTTTATTCTGTATGTGACCACACAAATAGCATTTTAATTTCGATTATTTTAATATCAGCAATTAAACAGGTTGAATTTGTTAATGATATACTTTCTTTTATTACTCTTAAGGGTTGGTGGTGTGATATTATTGTTTTAAATGTACATACACCAACAGAGGATAAGAATGACGATATAAAAGATTTATTTTTTTTATGAAGAAGTAGTAGAACGAGTATTTGAACAATTCACCGCGATACCATATGAAAATTCTTTTACAGGATTTCAATGCGAAGGTAGGGCTACAGGATATCTTCAAACCTGTTACGGGGAAAGGAAGTCTGCATAAGGAAAGTAATGATAACGGCGTTAATTTCGTGAACTTCGGAACATCCAAAAATCTTATCGTGAAGAGTACAAAATTTCCATATCTCTACATTCATAATTATGCATGGACCTCGTCAAATGGATAAACACACACTTAAATTGATCATGTTTTAGTAGATAGAAGAAGACAGTCAAGATAATTAATGATTGTTCGTTCAGAGGAACCCACTTTGGCACTGACCACTGTCTGATAGCAGCAATAACAATTGAGAGAGATTATTGTTGAATGAACAGAATATTGCATTTTGAACACATACAAACATTTCCTTGAAGATTTGCAGCCTTTAACACGCAGCCAAAAACTAATGTTCGTGGTGAAAGGGAAATGCACAACAGAACCATAAATTTCACAGCCTAGCCAAAACGAAGTAGATATTGCTATAAAGAAATTAAAGAAGCACAAATCTCCGGTTGTAGATTAAATTAAGGGTGAGTGAATTTAAGCAAGAGGAGATAATTGTGGATCAAGATACACAAACTCATTCTCCTTACCTGGAACAAGAAAGAATAGCCACAAGAGTTGGAAGAATTACTCCAATTCACAAGAAAACGATAAAACTGACAGTAATAATTATCGAATCATTTATCTTCTGTTAACATCCTATAAAATTCTCTCAAACATTTTATTAGCAAGATTGATCCCATACGCGGATGAAATTATTGGAGATTAACAGTGTGGATTTAGATTAAATCAATCACATATAGAACAGATATTTATCATTCGACGAATACTCGAAGGGAAGTGGGTATACAATACCCCAGTACGTCAATTACACTGTTCAACAACGAAAATGTAAATTGAACAAAATCAGCTAATTCTTATTGATTTTGTGGTACTGATCACGAATTTGAAAGTTATTTTCGAATATTAGCTATACTTTTCGTTTTACAGGCATGTCAAATAATAACGCTTTAAAAATAAATATATTCGCTTCGTTTGGGGTAAAATGTTACACTGATCCGGCAACACTGGAGAAACTATATGAACGCTTGATTTCATTGTGTTCCTTATCTCAGTAGTGTTCTGCTATTGTTAGAAAAGACAGGTTTAGTGCAGTTATCAGCGTTTTGGGTGTGACGTTTGTGTAGTGCAGGACATACAAATACAACTACAAGTACGCAAAAATACTGGTATTTCGAATGTATATTTTTAAATAGTTGTCGGAACTATTTCAAGTGACATTTTGAGGATTTCAATAAACAAAAATGCCGCGAAATTGTGTAAACAGTGCGGATAGCTTCTGCTACGTGTGTGGGGAAGTGACATTTTCCTCACAAAAGCAGACTATAACACCACTAATAAGAAAAGCATATCAATATTACTTTGGTTGTAAAATTGGAGACCAAGATAAATCTTGGGCACCCCACATTGTGTGTAACACTGTGCCAGCAATCTAAGAAATTGGATTAATGGGAATGGGCGCTTAATGCCTTTTGCAGTGCCCATGATTTGGAGGGAGCCAAGCGACCACATCAGAGACTGTTATTTTTGTATGGTTCCTTCCGTCAAGAAGGGAATTTGCACGAAGAAGAAGCGGGCCTTGATCTATCCTAACATCCCTTCTGCAATGCGCCCTGTTCTACATGGAGAAGGACTACCTGTTCCTGACCCACCTAAAGAATACGGTCTTTTTTCTGATGATGATCAAGAAGTTGAAGCTCCTGAATCAAGTACTTCGAAGGACCCTACGTTTGTTGTAGAAGAACCTCCATGTAAACGACATAGACTTATTAAAGAGGAACTAAGAGATCTAATCAGAGACTCGGACCTCTCGAAAAGCAAAGCCGAAATTTTAGCGTCACACTTAAAGCAATGGAATTTATTGCAGGAAAAAGTAAATATTTCAGTGTATCGGAATAGGGAGAAGATGTTCACTTCATTTCTCACTATGGAAAACACACTTGTGGCATGTACAGATGTAAATGGTCTCATGAGGGCACTTAAAATTAATTACGAACCTACGGAGTGGAGGCTCTTTATAGATTCGTCCAAGGTGAGTTTAAAGGCAGTGCTTTTACATATTGGAAATGAACTTCCTTCAACTCCTGTAGGTTACGCAGTTCATATCAAGGAATCTCATGAAAACTTGAAACGTTTACTTCAAGCCATTAAATATTACGATTTTCAGTGGCTCATTTGTGGTGACCTTAAAGTAATAGCACTGTTGCTAGGTATGCAGTTAGGGTATACAAAGTATTGTTGTTTTATATGTGAATGGGACAGTAGAGATCGTGGATCTCATTACCGCAAAAGTGATTGGAGTACCAGAGAAACTTCAGCCGGGAGTGAAAAATGTGCAGCATGAACCACTGGTAGATCGTAACCAAATTTTGCTTCCCCCTCTACATATTAAATTAGGTCTTATGAAAAGTTTTGTTAAGAGCATGAGCCAAGAGGATGAGGCCTATAAGTAACTAAGAGGACAATTCCCTCGATTAAGTGATGCCAAAGTTAAAGAGGGTGTTTTCATAGGGCCACAGATTAGGCAACTATTCAAAGATCACCAGTTCGACGAAATTCTCCAAGGTGAGAAGAAAGCTGCGTGGGAAAGCTTGAAGAGTGTTCACAGTTCTTGGGAAGACACCGAGCAACAAATTACAAACAACTGGTAGCAAAGTTGTTATTGTGCTACGAAAATCTTGGTTTCAATATGTCTCTGAAACTCCGCTTTCTTCATTCACATCTAGACTTCTTTCCCGAAGATTGTGGAGCAGTAAGTGACGAACATGGTGAGCGTTTCAATCAAGATATTGCAGCCATGGAAAAGAGATGCGAGGGAAAGTGGAGTTCTAACATATTGGCCGACTACTGTTGGACTATTGCAAAGGATGCTCCAGATGTAACCTACAAAAGGCAAGCCAAGCGAAGACGTTTAAAATAAAATAAACATAATCCTGTACAAGGTATCACTTGAAACTTTTGTCTCCATTGCAGTGTAGTTATTGCACAAAAAGGTATTTGTACATATTTTTCATGTTTTGATGTTAATACTGATTTTTATTACGGAATTGTTAATGTTTAACTTGACCACGGTTTATTTTCTGTATCGCTGTGAAACTGGTTTTTGAGCCATTTTGAAAAAGGAAGTTCAAGGGTATAGAAAGCTATAGGTTAGGGTACTTCTTAACTCCCCAGCTTATCATATCACAGTGGAATAGACAAAAAAGTGAAATGTAGGTTTTTACAAGGATTTTGCTTAAATGTTCTATAAATATTAATACATTTGTATATATACAGCTACTGTTGTACAAGGGCATTTTTTCACAACCTGAGCTAAGAAAATTCTTCTATTATCATTTCCTTTCATATTATGCTTAAATGAATGTAAAAATCGCAATTTCAAAGAATTTACATACTTTCGATCAAAATTTGTTAAACAGTGTTATTTATTGACTTTAGAAAGACTTACGACTCGGTTAGGAGAGAAACATTGTACAACATTCTTACAGAATTTGGATACCGAGAAAGCTAGTTAGATTAATTAAAATATGTTTAAATGATTTCGAAAGTAAAGTCCGACTTGGAAAATTCTTGTCCACGAGCTACCTGGTCGAGAATGGCCTGACACAAGGAGTCTTTGTCGACATTATTATTAACATTGTTCTGGGGTAAGCTATAAGGAAAAATCAAAGATAACAACCAGGGTTTAGAGCTGAATGGTATTCACCAGGTTATGGCGTATGATGACGATGTAAATCTGATGATAGAACAATAGAAAGGAATGCAGAGAAATTGTTAAATGCCTGCACGTTTTGAATTAAATGCAGAAGAAAACGAAATACACTGCTCCACAAAACTTAAGCAACTCGAAGAAAATGGCAGAAAATAAAACTACACGATCACTGCACCAAGTATAATGAACAAACAGACGGTCCAGATGAACAAAACAACACAAAGGAAGACGAACAATACCGTTAGGATGTACAGGGTTACCAAAAATTTCAGCACAACGATACCTCAACAAGTGAAGCTGGATTGTGCTAGGGCATAGGCAGTCAATATGGCGTGTGTTCGCCACGAACAGCTATACAGGCACGACATCTGGTCTCCATGCTGCAAATCAGAGTGTTTAACAATTCTTGTGGCAGATGGCGCCACTCCTCGAGGAGAGCTGTTTGCAGATCAGGGAGAGTGCAAACTGGTGGACTGCACTGCGCTATTCGCCGTCCAAGAGCCTCCCACACATTCTCGACGGGATTCAAGTCCGGCGAATATGCAGGCCATGCAATACGCGTAATGTCTCCGCTCTCCAGGTACTCGGACACAAGATATGCACAGTGTGGGCGGGCATTGCCATCCATGAACAGGTCTGGTCCAAATGTTACGCGGAAATTGCGCACATGTGTGTTGAGAATTTCATCCCGGTATCGTTGTGCTGTCAAAGTGGCACGTTGCACAATATGGAGGTCCGTTTTCCCATCCAGCATAATTCCACCCCACACCATAATGGAACCACCGCCATAGGACGGCCGTTCAGCAATGAAGTTTGGATGATAGCGTGTTCCTGGCTCTCTCCACACTAATCTCCGACCAGAATCAGACGACAGGCTGAATCTCGACTCATCGGAGAACATGACACGCACCCACTGGTTGTTCCTCATGCAACATGTTCCTGACACCATGTGTAACGCGCACGTTTGTGCTCCAGTTTCAATGGCACACACAGCACAGGCCTTCTTGCATACAGTCCTGCTCTATTGAGCCGCCGACGAACAGTTTCACGACTCAAGCGTTGTCCTGTAGCCTGAAACAACTCTTTGGTCAGTTGAGAGCATGAAGCTTGACGGTTACGTTTGGCAGACATTGTGAGAAATCGGTCATCGACAGCCGACGTCTTCTTCGGACGGCCTTCTTCATGACGTCTACTGACTTCACCTTCAGTTTGGAAGCGACTCCACAGCCTCGACACAACACTTTTGTTCACATTGAATTCCTGCGCCACTTGCACTTGCGATCGGCCCAATTCCAACCGCCCAACCATTCGCCCGCGGTCAAAGTCACTCAAATGTCGTCTACCAGCCATTGCAAGGTGTGTACCGCACACAAGAACCACTAACTTAATGCTTGGAACCTCGGACACTACTGGGCTGTGGTGTACGCCTGATGGCATAATGTGTTCACCGGGCTTGTAACGGTGCTGCTTATACGATAGAGAGGGTGCTCGCCTTGCCTGTGTGTCTCTGTGTATGTTCATGCCACTAACCAGTGTTGAATTTGCCCCACAAGTCACTTATACCACGTTCTCTCGGGTTGCTTAAGTTTTGTGGAGCAGTGTATATGAAAGTTCACTAGGACCGCAATATTGCAAATTATGGATACGTTGAAGTATCAAATAATGTGGTCGATAAAGCGTATACTTTCGGGTATGTAGGATCAATATTAAGAGACCAAAATCATATCCCTGAAGAAATTAAATGTCGAATAAAAGCAGGAAATTCGTGTTATTATTCAGTTCAAAATCTTTCGTCCTCGCGAATTCTGTAGAGCAATTTGAAGCTCAAAATATATAGAACGATAATCTTTCCTGTTGCTCCAGATTAATGCGAAACATAGTTGCTTACTTTGAGGTAAGAACGCAAACTGAAGACATTTGGGAATAAAATCCTGAGACGAATATTCGTACCCAAGAGGAACAGCAATCGGAGATAGCGCAAACTTCAAACGAAAACTGCATAATTTACACCCTTTAACAAACATCGTTAGAGTCATCAAATATCCGAGACTCAGGTGGTCAGGTCATGTAGCGAGAATGAAAGGAAATAGGAACGCTTTCAAAGTTTTGACTGGAAGTTCATTTGGAAAACATCCATTAGGAAGGCTTAGACGCAGATGGAAGGACAATATTAAGATGAATCTCGCAAAAGTATTGATACAAAGTAGAAACTCTATTCAGTTGGGTAAGGACAGAAGTCATTGGAGTATGAATGTGGCATTGAACCTCCGGGTTCTATAAGCCATAGAGTTAATTAGTTAGTTCTTTTACGGTAAAAAAATATTTTTTGAAACGTAGTGGAAATTCAGAAGGACTATGTTTTGTCTTATGTAGATCGATATACAGAACCCAACTGATACATATGTACAGGAAACATATCCTGGCGATACAGCTAGTTGATGGCGAAATGATCCCAATAAATTCCTTTAAATTGGAAGCATTTGATAAGTGAATGTCATTAAAAAGTCACTGGTAGTGATTAGTCTGTGAAAAAGACGAAATTTTTTTGGGTTAAATTCTGACTTTTTTAGCGCTTACTCTGCGATTTCGAATAGTTTATTATTCCTCTTGTGTCCCTCCATTTTTTTTATATTACCGCGCAAACAGCAGCTTACTTGTGTCTTTACAGTCCTCTCATTTTCATACCTTCACTCTCATGGCCACGATTAATAAGATTGGGTAGAAAAGCGTTATTGACTAAGCAAACTCATCACCATCATGACGCTGAACACGTATTTCAGACTTTGATCGTTTCCGATTTTGAAAACGCTTCTGTGTGGGAAGCGGTCAAAACCCCCACAGCCAAAACCCCCACACTCAAGAAATGTCAAAACGACCACACAAACGGTCATAACCCCCATACAAATGGACAAATCTCCCAAACGCACGAACGGTCAAAACCCCCACAGCCAAAACCCCCACACTCAAGAAATGTCAAAACGCCCACACGATCGGTCATAACCCCCACACAAATGGACAAATCACCCAAATACACGAACGGTCATAACCCCCACAGCCAAAACCCCCACACTGGTAGTCGGTCATAACCTCCAACGGTCATAACTCCCACACAAATGGACAAAACAGCCACACATAGCAACGGTCACAATCCCCACATAAATGGACAAAACCCCCACACAAATGGACAAAACTCCCACATGCAGAAATAGTCACAACTGCCACACAAATTGACAAAAACCCCATTCTCATGTATTGCCCTTGTACTTTTTAATAACATTTTTTATTCCACTTAAACTGATGTTGCAACTATTCTTCTTGGGCGTCATAAACAGCCGCAACAAAGACGTGAAATGACGATCATTTCAGAGTGTGGGGGATTTGTCCGATTTTGTGGGAGTTTTGTCCATTTATGTGGGGATTATGACCGTTGCTATGTTTGGCTGTTTTGTCCATTTGTGTGGGGGTTTTGACCGTTCGTGCGTTTGGGAGATTTGTCCATTTGTGTGGGGGTTTTGACCGATCGTGTGGGCGTTTTGACATTTCTTGAGTGTGGGGGTTTTGGCTGTGGGGGTTTTGACCGTTCGTGCGTTTGGGAGATTTGTCCATTTGTGTGGGGGTTATGACCGTTTGTGTGGGTGTTTTGACATTTCTTGAGTGTGGGGGTTTTGGCTGTGGGGGTTTTGACCTAGACTCTTCTGTGTACATGATTAAGTCTTGTATATCACAACGTCATTAACAAATCATATATAATAACACTCCTTAAGTAATAAGTAATAAACTTGTTGTGACTCTTATTGAAAAAACTTCGGTTGCGAGCGGAGCAAGCAAGAAAATTGTTAACAAATGCATTTCTTTGCAAATTGACAACCATATTGATTTAGTAGGTTGCCAATTCTTTTATGGGGCGCCGCGTTGTTTACTCTTTTTCAACATTTTCTTTCGCGCCCCCTTGCTATCAGCACCCGATCGAACCCCTATCTACGACTCGGCCGATCAGCCAGGTTGCTCATATCCTCCCACGTTCTCCAGCGCACTCTTCTGCTCTACACAGCATAGCAACTACGTATTTAATATACATACTTACAATTAAGCACTCACATCAGTCACGTAATTATTTACAAAATAAAGTAAAAACGATAAGGGTGACAGTAAAACATATTGTTTTCTACTGAAAATGGTTTATTTAAAAATTTTATATTTTTCCAAAAGAATTTTGGCTGTCCAGCTTTTTAGTCTCCGTCGTTGCCGACTGTTTCTCTAGCCATTTCCACTAAGGGCCATTTTACTTATTCACGACCTATGGACTTACAGTGTTCCGGATTGAGAAAATCAAGGACTGTTTAGAGACATTGTAACAAATAGGGACACGAGCTTTATATAATCACTGAACACACACGGGTAGTGAAAATATGTATGTTGAAGCACACTTTTATTTGTATGTTTCTTTACATACAAAAATACATACTACTATAATCAAATTAGCCTACCCAAGCTCAATTTGACTTTAAACATGTTCTTAACGAATATACTTTTACTGTATCTCATTTTGATAGATAAACTATTATATTCTTTTTTATAGTCAATATCACGACGGTATAACTATAAAATATCTAGAATGGAATTAGGAAGCGCAAAAGCATTTAGAGAAGGGATTTAACTAATTAGAACTGTATATCTTAACTCACACCCACACACACACACACCTACACCCACCCACACATATATATGTATATTTAGAGAGAGAGACAGAGAGAGAGAGAGAGAGAGAGAGAGAGAGGGTGCAAATAAAAGGTACGGCAAAATTTCAAGGGGGGATTCCTTATAGATGGACAAGTAAAAAAGTTCATATGAACATATCTCGGAAAATGGATCGTTACAGTTACAAGCATTGAGCCACCTGACGGGTGTGAAATAGTCACATTCTGGTCGCCCCTTAATGTGACTCAATTTAAGCCTCCATAACTCAGCCCCTACTTAAACTAGGAAAATAATTTTGAAATTAATGTGTTCCTGAAGGACGAAGCTTTCCGTCGATATGCATGTTTTGTACATGGGGGTACCACTGTGGTGGGAGGAGGGAAAAATATGTGCTTTCCTTTTCATGGTAGGAAGACATGGCAAAATTTCAAGGGTGGAATCCTTATGGGTAGCCAAGCAAAAAGAGATCATTTGACCATATGTCGGGGCCATATATACATCGGCCGAAATCTTCGTTATTCAAGAACACTGCAACTAAGATATATATCACTGCAACTAAGTTAAATATACAAACATCAATTTTTCTTCTATTTTGTAGTGACCCCGTGCTAATGTATTTACACCATCCTGTAATACATAGTATATCTCTCATCATCTAACGAATCTAATGCTCAAAATTATGGTATAAATTTAACCTTATTGACTTCCAATAAGGTTTATCTATATGTTTTAATATTCTTAAACAGACATTTCTTATAACGTTCAAAGTTACTTTATTTCGCTTTTACTGATTTAGTTATACCCTTTTTCTTTTCTTTATTCTATACTTTACAGCAACAGTTTTTTTTTTTAATTTTTATCCAACAAATTCAGCCATTATTTTCATATTTCACCTTACCCAGCACTTTCTTTTTAATAAGTAGTATCTTAAATATCTCTATAATCATTTGTATCAAAATAATGAATCATTAATTTCATAACTTTATAGAAATTATCTGTCTGAATTCCATATGTGAAACTATAAGGGTCCATGTAACATAAATTTAGTTTGTTCTCATGTTTAAGTTTCTTAATATTATAATAAAACTCACACAGTAGTACCTTTGACAATTCTAGCACACCCAACTCTACATATATTACCTTATTGAATATTATTTTTCATATGTTTAGCACAAGTTATCTTCAAATGTCGTTCTATAATCAAAGTTAGGTTTTGCAATTAATTTTTCTACTCCATTAGGATCACATTATAATTTAATAGGTTGTCTTTTCGAAAATTTTCCATTGGATTTCCCAAACACTGAGTTATTTATGAGCTTATAAAAGACTTTCTCGAACTCGTTCTTAGTTCTCGTCCTCATATGTGTATTTAGATAAAAGTATCTATTTAACAAATTTGATTGTTTGAATTGAAAGTGATCCTTTGGGAATTCTGATTTGTACGCCCTTACTTCTAACTTCAAATTTTGAGGCTTCGATTTTGATAGATAATTGTCGTAAGTTATTGATATATAATAACTACATTAACAATTTCAAATTTTTGAATTTTCGGGTTGTATTCGTGGCTCTTAGTCTAAGATCATATATCCAGTCGAATAGATGAAACCAGTTTATTTGTTAATTGCATAGTTGAAAACCGTTTACTTGCTAATCGAATAGTTGAAAACCAAATAATGTTTGACGGTGAACAAAAAAACGCTTTTCTTATCACGATATTCCTGTTTGTCAATGATTGTTTTGGTAAATAATATAGTTGAGCTTTTCAAATTAAAGTGTTTGAGAGTACCTTATGAGTAATTATTAAAACCAATTGATATTGAACAGCTTCTATTTCTCACATTGAATTCGAGTCCAACACACAGTTTGCCATTGCCGGAAAGTTATCTTCGGTTCAGTCTGATTGGGTGATAACTCTGAAATTATCTTTAAGAATTTTTCGTTTTTTTTTTTTTGAAAATTATCAGATCCAAAATTTTGGTTTTAAAATTTTGAGTCTCATTTTTCAAATTTTAGAGTTTATACTAAAACCTCAGGGTTAATTCAAATATAAATCTAAAATTCTTATCATAGTAGCTCAGACCAGGACGTAACAATGTTACATATATTATATTCAGATTGCCTTAAACTTTGACCAACTAAGTAGTTATGGTTAACATTGTTCGTACCTTTGTCAAATATAAAAGAAGTGTTCTAAGGGTCCTTTTTAAAAGCAATCTCACGATATTTGAGTAAAATAAAGCGAACTCTAAAGTGAAAAGCCCCACAGGAGGTCTACACAGAACATAAACCTCAATTCCACAAGAACATAATTTAATATTGAAGCCATATAAGCTCTTACCGGGAGTCAAAATCAGGTCCTTTGCACACTAACCATATCCAAAAATATATCATGATCTTTTACACGTAAAAGTAAAATTCATACATGTTCCTAGTTATTTCGTGATGAGTATACACTCTATCAAATTAATCCTATCATCATAAAATCTTACCATAGAGGATTAAAAGCAACGTTTGCAGTACTCTTATATCTATTCAATGGAATGTAAGGTGATCGAAGCTTAACTTGAATTCAAAATAAAGAAAGTTCTAATCTAAAATCGAAACAACACCTCTCGGAAACTACCACTGTAAATAAACCATGGAGTTTCACTTTGTCAATATATATGCTAATCATATATAATATATTATTATTATCTGGTGTCAATCTAGAGTCCTATACGCATCTCAAATTAACTAAGTGACCTTGATCTCATTCAAGAAGGTAAGTTAGGTCTTAATATAATTTTGATTTTTTTATCCATAAAAAGGAACGATAGTAATAACCAAACTTACAGAGGCGCATATCATGGTCCTATACTACCAAAACATGGCATTTTCCGGAGCTGATGAAGTGTTGTATGCACACTTCCCAAAAGTGTAGAAGGGTGAATTAATATACTCTGTCCTTTAAAAGATAATGGACTCTATACTCAAATAGCTAACCATATAATATGATAACATTCTCAATCAATGAGAATAGATAAGGTCTAATTATAAATTTGTATCACAAGGAACAAGATAAACCATTTAAGCAAATACCCGACTCCTATACATTCCCCCTTGGTTACACCAACATATCTATTCTTAAAGTTTGGAGAAATTGATCATATACAAACTTGGATTATGGTGCTGAGCCAGTGACCCTTCCCAAAATTTAATCACTGTCCTGCGAACCTTGACCATTCAAAACCTAATTTTGTATCCCTCCCAAAATTTGGCCCGGGGTTAGGTATAAACCTGGCCATGATACCTCTTCATTTTTACTGACTCAGTGAGCTATAGAGAACCCCGACTCCTTATTTTCTGTAGAATAAAGCTATACATATTATAAGCAACAATGACTGAATGTATTAAAGAAGCAATAGATGTAAACAGAAAAATTCGATGATGAGACTGAATAAGGTATGTAAAGTGTCAGTGGTGGGCGGATGTTACATGATGGTGTAAAGCATTTATCGTTATGTGACACCGAGCCTTCACACAACTGTCGACGGTGTCAACGCGAGACACGACGGGTCCATAGGCAGTTTTCACCCGCTACCTTCGAACATCGATATGTCACCTAAGACGCACCTGAAGGATCAAAAATAGCTCACATCAGCATCGACAATTTTCTGCCATCGTTCCGGAAGACCATGAATTCCATCGCGGTAGAACTTGGTGGGCCGTGAAGCGAAGAATGTATCTACTGCATTTTGCACCTCTACTAGGAATTTGAACTGACGTCCTCTCAGGTGATTATCAAAGGAGTGGAACAGGTGATAATCAGACGGTCCAATGTCCGGGGAATATGGCGGATGCAATAGTGTTAAACATCCAATGGTTTTTCCACTCACACTGAATTGTAGTCCCAGTTCCTTGCATGTCTGATCACTGTTGTCTTCAATTGTTGCCTGAAGGTTTTCATTTTGTACATGTGTTGATCTTCCAGCACGAAGTGCGTCCTAGAGTGTTTTGTCATCATTCTCAAACTTAATAAACCACGGCTTTCCTGTCCGCGTAATCGCGACACCCTCCCAAAGGACTGGCACATCTTCCTCCCCGCTGAAGCGGCGTTTAATTCCAGTTTGAACTCTTACATCATACACTCCCTTATGTCTCTTGGGGAGGTCCCATGTTCACTTAGTCCTTACACAAGTTCACGGTGTAACTGAACTGCCACAGTCAGGTAGTATGTTGGATAAACCCACACCAACAACTAACCTTCGCCTTATCACCAGTCGCATTCAACTAACGGTATGAGTGTAAATTGAACACATACGTCCACAACAGTCGATAGAACTTTCTTGGTTATCTTTATAGAAGTTGAATAAAATCACTTTATATTGTTTTAAATTTTTTTAGCGCAATTTGAGAAAATACAACTTTATTTTGCTTTTAGCAACAGTCTTTATCTAGTGATATTGCAGAGTATCTAGAAGAATTTCCCAACTTGGTACAAAATTTCAGCATTTTTAATACATATTTTCAAATTTATTTCAAAAAATGCTTAGTCTGATATAATCTAAGATCAAATACATATAAATTATTAACATATATTATACATAAAAGTCGCATTAAAGCAGAAGACGACGAATTCATAAAAGGAATCATTAATTATTCTTCAGTCTTGTTCAAAGCACAATTAGTAAAATAAAAACATTTTAAGATTTCACCACAATCAACAGCACCATCAAGAAGATTGTAAAAGCTGCCACTCCTAGAACACACATCATTTTCCGACTTCTTTTCTGATGTTTCTCTGCTTTCTGCAGCTGCTGAAGTCCTTCTTGTACCTGCACTTGGACTTGTTCTATGTTGTAGTCTATTCGATCTAATACAGTTCCCGGTATTAGCCATGACTTCCAACAATGTATTTAGAAGAACGTATTTACTTATATATTGTAGTAGATAATTCCATTATATATACTTCACTTACAAATTACATGCTAACTATTCTAATGTCTTAGTATAGTAAGCCACATTCGTCACCATGAACGGCATGAAGGAGTGGTGATCGCGCGTGAACCTTCTTGTTTTTCCCCCTTTCAAGCATTAACATTGCAAATAATTAAATAAAACTGTGTAACAGTAGACTAAAAAGTATATAGTTTGTAACTTTTATAGGAATTATTTTCACGTATGACCAATTGCGTATTTAGAAATTTGTTTCGGGGACTATGCACAACACGGAGAAACAGGAGGGAAAGTTGTCCACTTAAGTTTGGGAACTAAACATATTTTAATAGTAATCTGCTAACATACTAGGAGGAAACGTGAAACTCGTATGTCGGTGGAGGATCTTACTTCCCTCCTCCAACAATCTGAAATTAGGCCCCTGCAAACACACATTGCATATATGTAGTCTCATTTCAACTTAACTGACTGCAGTTTAGGAAAAAAATTGAAATATTTAGTTTTATCTATTTATGCTTTTACCTGAAAGAAAATGTTGAGATAAGTTGAAGTTGAAATATACTGATTGCAGTTTTAATGGCAGAAATTGCAGACTGATGAATCTTATGTGATATGATACACACAAACATTTAGCAGTGAATCTAACTCTTTATTCTAGTCATAGGATTAAAAGGAAGCATTCTCTTGGCCTACCTAATTTCCCGGACTATTTATTCGCTCCTCTCGATTTTCTTTCATTCAAATATTTACCTTTCTTTATAAATAAACGATGTAAATATCCCTTTGCTATAATAACTGAAGTCTCGTTATGTTCATATCCCTGCAAGTTAGTGCGGAACATAAGTTTCGCTTACCAGCTCCTCTTATTTTTGGTGTTACTGAAGACGGACGACTTCAATCACAACTTACAACGGTCAAAAGTATGATCGAAACGGAGAAACGAAAGAAAGTAACAAACAAGAAAATGAAAGAGAAGAGTAGAATAGATGAATTTAAAAGAGTCCGAAGTTCTTACATGGAATTAAATTTGACAAATAGACTATTATTTCTGAACGAAGAGCATAAGAAAATGGAAAATCAATGAAATTGTTAGAAATACTAAGGATTATTGTTGTACATGAAATGTGAAAAACTAACAAATTTATTCCGGGGGACTTGAGCCCGATAGCCACCCTAAATACACAACTGCATATGTTATAAAAATATAGTACAAAATTGGAAGTTTCAATGTATGCAATTTGCTTGTTCCACATGATTTCTCCAATTTACAAAAAAGAACATTGTTTTAAGGTAAATATGAAGAGATCCCATATTGTCGCCCATTTAATAACAAACAAGACAACAGTAATTTGAACTTGATCTCATCATTAATAAATAAGGCAATAACTCTTCCATTAATATTGGCGTTTAAAAGCATTGAGAGGAGACTGGGGGAAGCTCCAGGAAATTTTCTTTGACTTTTTTTAAATATGATCTTCTGATGGTGGTCTATCAATGGACAAAAATTCAGCTTTACCCTAATTATTTAAATGTCAAATATGTTATTGACTTGGTTATATACTGCATTATAGGATCTAAAAGAAATATTGATATGTGGAAAACAAACAAAATCGTTAGAGTATTTTTTCCAAAAAATCATTACTTGATTTTTTCACTCTTTAGCAAACAAGGTTATTTATCCGGGTAGAAAGAAAGTTCGAAAACGCCCTCTGTTAAATCTGACAAGAAAATAAGTTTCAAATCTAGAGGATATACGTTGAATGACATGTTCTCTACGTAAGTGTACCCCAGGATGAATACACGGACAACCATCATGACTTCTTTGTCGTTTTGTAGGTTCCATGAAGCGCATAAATTTGCTGAACTTTCGAATTCAATTGTTTTTCACTATATCGTAATTTATTCTCTCTTATTGTCGCACGAGAGTGAAAACAAGTTGAAAATTTTAAACTTGCAGTACATATCTACAGTCTGTGTATGAGTAGAGAGTTTCCGTATAATAAGTGAGCAATATAAACTTTGTAAAGAAAAAAATCAGACTCGAAGGGACAACTTTAAGCTCGTACTTGGAGTACTATAATATCAATGTCGAGAATTATTGGGCAGATAATGAAATGCTGTGTTAATCAATTATATAAGCTGACATAAATTGTGTAACAGAATGGTATTATAAGCAAGTAATAATCCGTAATAAAATTCCACATTACCTGTATTTATTGCGAAAGCAATCCATAATACTTGCAGTAGAGTCAGCATCTTCCTGCAATAAGGACAAAAAACATTAAAAAAATAAATTGGTGAACAGTTTAATTAACAGAAAGTCAACTTCAAAATTACCATTGTTATCACTATTGCAATTATAAACTTCTGAAGGCAATAGAAAAGATCACGTGGTAAAAGATTCAATTTCGTTCCATAGATATCAAGTGCTGGAAGATATTTGCCTCCATCTAACGGCGTGATCTATATTCGCTAATCGTGATTAAACCACTGGTACCGTTGAAGTCACCGTTACTTGTTAAAATCTTAATGGATTAAGTGCATTAACGAACACAGCACAGAAAATTTATATAGCTATCTATTGCAATGAGCATTATTCAAATATTCGACTTTCTTCAACTGTAATTGTATATAGTAAGGAAGCCATTACCCATTAAGATAACAATGAATTGACTCCATTAGCAAGCTCGACCAAGATAATCGTTTCTACTTATCTATTTCAAAATATTTGCTTTCGTTATCATGTTTCCTAAGAATGGGGTTACCCATTAAGATTTATTGGATTTAATGCATTAACGAACCCGACCGAGATAAATGCTTTAGCTATCTATTTCTAATCATTTGCTTTCGAAAAGACTTCATGTTTACTTGCGATGGCGTTACCCGTTAAGATTTACTGGATTGAATCCACTAACGAGCTCGATCGAGATAATCGCTCTAATTATCAATTTCAAAAAGATTTATCTCTTTCACGTTGTCGTATTTATTAAGAACGTCGTTACCCGTTAAAATTTATGAGATTGAATACATTAACGAGCTCGACCGCGATAATCGCTCTAATTATCAATTTCAAAAAGATTTATCTCTTTCACGTTGTCGTATTTATTAAGAACGTCGTTACCCGTTAAAATTTATGAGATTGAATCCATTAACGAACTTGACGGAGATAAGTGCTCTACCTATCAATTTAACATTAATATGAACCTAAGCCATGTGCGTTCATATTGGAGAGATTTAGATATAGAGACAGAGAGGTATGATTTACTTATTCAAATTTAGAATTGGAGAAAAAATGATTGGACAGCATCAATAGTATGACGGAACTTGTGATGTTGTGAAACCAAAGAAGGGACGTTTCCGAACTGCAAGGATCACATCAGGCAGTTGTCGAATTAAAGCGGTGAATTCTTTTCAGCGCATCAGATGGTTGCGAAGGGGCAGAAAAATATTAAGATCTCGAGAACTAAGTATTTAAAAAAATATTCACCTTCCAAGACGGGTTTCAAATCACGAACCTATTAGCTATCAAACAATGACTTTGTCCAACCGTAAGAAAGTAATAGAATTAAATACTCCAAAAGTTGACTCGATGGTTGCGCCATTGACATTGAACTCACTTTTTTTGTCTTTTAGCTCTACTTAACTTTTCATTTCAGAAATTCAATTTTAAATTAAATCTAATCCCAGTTACTGTTACTTAATTATTTTCAAATATGAGATTAGTTATTACATGCTTCTCTTTAAGTTACCATGTTTCAACGTTGATATTAAATGTTACAATCTTAATTTGACTCATTTCCTTACGTCATATCAGGATAACGACGACATTCGCGCTATAATGCAAAATTCTATTGTTACTCTAATATACTTAAATATCTTTAGAAATTTTTGACTCAGGGAAAAACGCACAGTAGACCGTATGATGCAACATTGACTCCTGAAGGAATTTCAAACGAACATGTACATGTATTGGTCTTCCGGCTCGTGATGCGTCTTTGAGAATTTTGTCACAGTCCATAAATTTGTTAAATACTTCTGAACTGTAGGCGTAGTCACGAAGCCCTCACCAAAAGTCTGGCTTTCTTTCCGAACTGATGCAGCGGCGTTTGATCCCAGTTGAAAATCGTGCCACATACACATTCTTATGACGCTCTGTGAAGGTCTCATGTTCACTCTCACCTTAAATAAGTTCACGGTATAATTGAACTTCCACAACCGGATATTATATTGAATATAACCACACCAACAACTTACATTTGCCTTATTTCCATTCGCACTTAACTGATGGTGTGATAGAAAATTGAACACAGACTTTCAGAAAAAGCGACAGAACTTCATTCGTTACTTTTATAGTACTGGCTGTTCATTTTCAGTTCGTCTAAAATCAAAATTTCTGCTGTGTCGATAAGAAAGAGTTTCAACTCGTCAAGTTGTAACATCCACAGTCGATCGTGTCCGCAGTCATAACTTGCTTTTGGACAAAATACAAAATCCAGGAACATCTTGTCAGACTTACGAACTTTATCACTGCACAGTTGTGGTGTCAGACTTAGTTTTTTTTATTATCGTTTATGTCTACACCTATACCGGTATGTGTCGACTTGTAGCAATAAATCAATGTTTTGTGTCCCGAGTGATATTTAAACTGAAAATTTGATTCCGATTATTGTCACGAGAGACTCACTAATTATCTTGTTCATTTCGTTCCGGTTTTCAAGAAATCTGTTCCAGTAGTGCTTCGCTTTAAGATCAGGACAATATCGGTAGTCAATCTATCTTTATTATGAAATTCACGTTAGGCACTTTTAACGATTATTCGTCAATCATCCTATCATCCTTCGTGTGCAACCTGTTCTCTGTTGCAGAGCCATACAGCCATCTAACGTTTTCTTCTGTGAGTCAATCCAATTCTCCATAATTCAGTATTGCCCCAAATTCATATCATTATTATCGAATCGAACTTTGTGATATGATCATGATGCACCGCCTATGTATCAAACGTTGTATTCTTCTACTACCAAACCTACCTATTGTAACCTATCATTGGGCCTAAAGATAAATTAGTAGTAATTGTAGGATAGCCTTTTGACACAATTATTTTAAATAAATACTTTTGGAACTAAGTTGTTCCGGTGCAGCCTAATGCATTAACCATTAACAAGCAGTCTATCACTATCCAAAATCTTCTTTTTCTATCATATCTGACGAAGCCTCCGACGTTGCTAAGTCCACACTGTGAGTCTATCTAGGAGCAGAATGTTTTGTTTAACTTGCCAAACCGCCTTTCTACTCCTAAGTGCCGCATCTGCGAAGTGGCGTATCTGCCTTTCGAACTGAGGTTACATCTGGCAAGGAGTCGTTCGGATTGTAATATGTTTATTAGAGTTGTGTATACTATTGTTTTTAAGGTTTAAGATTAGCAGTAGAAACTAAACACCCTGTATGAAAATGGCTCTGAGTGTTAACAAATTTTCTCTTTATTTATTAAATTCATCTATTTTACGTCCTATATTTATTTTCATTTTATGTAATTTAATAATATTTAGGAGAAAAGACAAAACTTATAATTTCAGAAATATTTCTCTTTGTTCTTAAAATTTAATAAAATATTTCTGCGTCTATTTCCATATTTGGGTATAACATCTGGTAAATATCTAGAATACACATTTTTCTTTCTTTTTTCTTTCGCACACTATCTGTCAAAACACCTTTACAAGTGTTTTTAACTCTCCTCCAATCAGAATTTCAATAAAATAGTTTAGAGCACCCCTCACCCTTCTTAGATTCCCACATTCCAAAAAAATGCCAGATGTTAAAAGTCATAATGCTATACACAGAGGAGAATCATGTGACTTCGCTTTAGATCATAATTGCTTACAGGATTTTCAAAGTAGTTAGGTTGAGCGTCAAGCGAGTTAGTTCTTGGGTTACCGGGTTTGATATTGGGCATTGAAATGAAGTATACTAATTATTACCCAATGATACCGAAATAAGACATTAACTATACAGAGCAGAACAGAATATTTCATTTTGCAATACTTACAAAATAGTTCGAGTATAAGGAAGGAAGAGGTTGACTTTACCACTGAATGCAATGACAGATAAGCCGATTAAGGAACATTGGATGAACCATTTCAGACACCGTGAGACTTTGATAAGCAGTTTAATATCACAACGAGTTCCTGTATAATATCCTGCAAAACTTTCCAGGGGATGGTTTACATCGCAGTTGGACTAGGAACCAATGTATGAGATTCATCAAGATACGATCCGGGACCAGGTAACCTCAAGTCAACGAACAGTGAGTATGAGTGGTTCTATCCGGAACGCTATAGGAGATTTTCGACAGTCAACATTTAGATTTTTCTTTTTCCCAAAAATTCTATTAAGTTTATTTCTCATCCGGAATAGCCTGTCCCTTATTTAAGTTTATACAAAATAATTCTAAAGATTTTTGTCAGTTTCATGTCATTATTCGTTTAAGACCATGACTTACAGTGTCGTAATATAGGAAAAGATAGGTAACAAGATGATAGCTTAAATCTATCCGGGTTTTCTACTCATCCGGAGATTTATCATTTCACCATGTAGGGTCAGTTAGTAGGAATTCGTCCCCATCAGGAAGGAAATCGCCCCACAAAAAATACTTGTGTTATAGACTGTAGGCCTAACCAACACTAGAAATTAGAGATAAGTTTGTCGGAACCTTAGGGCCACATTGACCCATCAAACTCCTTCCTCCTATATGTATTTATTTATTTAATAAAAATCCGTAGATTTACATTCAGAGCCAGTTTCTCTTGAATACTAAATGAAGTTAGTAATTAATAGTTTTCATTTATGGATATTTATGTGTAGGTATAAGTAGTATTTGATGTGTGTTACTGTTTTGTTTGCTTCGAGTAGAATTAGTTGAGTGTTTGTGTATGTATGTGTGTGCTGGACGATTTAATATTTCCGTGTATTTTGTTTCTGTATTTGATTTTTAACAGTAATTTAGTTTTTCATTTTCATCGTTTTGTTTGAATATGGAAATACGTCCAAATGTTTATAATAGACTCCTCTTTTCTAGGCCGTTAGACACAAAATTAGGTAAAATATAATCAAAATTCAACTTTGCGTGCAATCTTAACCATTTCGAAATTTGCATGGAAGTGATCTCAAACCGTTTCAAACATTAAAATTGCTGTATTGTAGTTTCTTTGTTTACACCCACACCTTGAAAACTAATTTAGGTGAAATTGTTTTAAAATATCTGTATAAATGTAAATTTCGACTAAAAATGCTTTACTGTAGACATTAATCCGATTCGTTACAAAATATTATGGTTAATGAAAGTTTGCTTAGGACTAACTATCTGCTGACTGTATTTTCAGAAATAATGTTTTTGAGTAATGGGATTATTAAGTGATTTAAATAAGAGAACATGGCTTTCATACTGTGTATTTTGTGCCATGATAGATTTAAGTTTTTTAAAAATTGGGTGTGCTATAAATAAGGAAGTAGTATCATAGAAATAAGTAAATAAGTAAATAGTGTTTATATATGTAATTCGTCGTGTGTAGAGGAAACTCTGAAGTATATTTATGACATAAGGCTTTAGCCACACCAAATGAATTATGCTACGTTCTCCTAACGAAATATCTCTCAATATAGAAAATATTCAGCCGAAAGTTTTTTACTCTGTGAACATCCACAATACGGTCTGTTGGGCTAAGAAAAGTGGTTATGTCTACTTTTTCAGATAAAAAAGCGGAAGTACGCCATTTACATTTATACATGATATTTAAACAAAAAAACGAATAGTTAGTGTGTTGAAATGAATACAACGCCAAGTGGTTATGAGATGGCTTCTTCGGCGAGGATAGGTTAAGTGAAGGAAAATACTAAATAAATCTGGCTGTAGGTGAAATCAGGAAGTTTATACTTGCGATGTGACTAAAGTGGAAATGTTAATTGGCACTAGTGTGTCCTGACATTTTTTCTTTTTTTACCTTTTCACTATTCGTTAAAAATTAAGCAAACGAATACTGAGAGGGACGAAACGGTACAAGAGTGAATAACTTGCAAGGATTTATTTTTTATATATAACTGGTACCGTACGAGGCACTGAAGTCCACTTTTGTTTTGTTTCTAAATTATAGTAACAATGAAAATTCATCGGTGCTCAGGGTTTCGCTTCCTTGCGATTGGTATGCAACCTGTGAGTCTTTAGACTAATTAATACTCGTAGATACGAATTATTTTATTTAATTTTTTTGGTCAATTTGACTAATATTAGTTAGAGATTTTTTGAATTGTACTAACTCTTTTTTCCAGTTTTCTAAACTTTGCTCCAGACTCTTCTCAGCTTCTGAGGGGTCGGAAAATCAGTTTTTTATTTAGAAAATTCTAAATTAGAGACCACACTAAAACTTCCGGTAGTGCCGCGGTCTCCAAGGTCTCATCCAACTGGAATTGCTGTGGGTTTGGAAATATTTATCTTGGGCTATGTACTTAATAGGCCACCTGTTTCGGCGTATGAAAGACTATTTGGCAGAAGTGACGGTTTGTCATATGAATAAATTCGACCACTTGTTCTTTGTAGTTAGTATATCTATATTCTTTGGCGCCGCTATTATCTTATCTCTACCCTCCTTCTTGTCCAAGATTTTTTTAGTTCTAACCTTCCCCCTACAATTTTCCTCTTATAATTTAATTTAATTTTTTTGGACATTTTAAATTTTTCTTGTTTGGAATTTACGTTTTTTACAGGGTTCGATATACGTGGTTGAATTGGAACAATTTATTCAGAGGTTGATGATTGGGATTTGTAAGACTATTTGCTCTTGCTTAGTAGTAACAAAATTCTACAAGGTCGTTTTGGCCTATTGAGTTCGCGAGCGATCGCACAGCGGTTACTTTATTCCGACATTATTCTAATGATGACTAATTGACTTTTCGTGCACTTTATAATTAAAATTTTCAATACTATTTTTACAAAGTACCATGGGATTAGTAATTTTAAGTTTAGGTTCTTAGTAGTATGTATAGGGTTAAATTAGGATTCTTTGTAAATTCAAAATTAATTATTATTTTGTACTCGACCAAGTGTCACTTACCTGCCGAGATATTTTGGGAAGATTGTTTATTATATACCTGGGATTTAGGGATATGTTGATTGTACCTTGATATTTTTGGTATTGTGATTCATAACTACGTGGCAAAGTAATTAGTTGAATGTATCTGAATTAAATATTTCGTTACACGGGGTACACGTTGTTCATGAGAAGTATTATTGAAGAATTAAAGGTCGTTAGAGATAATGTAGTAAGAAGTACGTGTGAATATAAAAGATGCAAACTAATGCTTCGAAGTTTTACCTCCAACTCCGTGTTAGTCATACATTTCATAGAATATAAATATTGCACGTAGTTGACTAATCACTTTAATTATAATTGCACTTTGTAACATAGCTTGTAAATCCTGGAAATTCAGTAAACTATAGGCTATGTATTAACCCCTCTGTAAAACTAATGGCATGAAAGAGCAGATTATGGGGCCATCACTAGTTTTACTGACAACCCGTACTACAGAACCTCATCAGTCTGAATTACCAAATCTTGCTGGTCTTTAATGTGTACTTCAGTGGACAGTGCTACAAAAGTTATGTTCAGAAGGTGCGATAGTGATCGATTGATTGGTAGGTTTAAAAATGTTATCCCAGTGATTTTTCTTCTTCTTCTTCTTCTTCTTCTTTTTGTTTAATCTAAGTTGAATTCTAGAATAACTGCTGTAGCTTCCCTCCAATGTTCCAAGATGTTTGTTTTTATATGAACAGTTTAAAATTCCATGGATACCACTATTTCACATTATATCTTGATTTTGACTGTTCAACACAAATTCCGATTTTGATTATGAATGTGATTATGTTTATGTTTTACAATTGAACTTAAATACTGAATAAACGGTATATTATGTCTTTTTATCGTATCTTAGGTTTAATGACTATATTTTCGATTTGTGAAGTGCAAGTATGATTCCGCTAAAGGGGAATACAAAAGCCACTAGCTGACAATTAATAATTCTGCGTATAGACACATAACATGGTACAGTGAAATGAGATAATTTTCAAGTGATAGTAATAAACGAAGAGAATTGAACTCTTTCATTTTATTTTTTGTATGAAATGATGAGAAATAAACTTATTTTCATTTCGTTTTATTTTTTATTTTATTTTTGTGTTCCCAAAAAATTATAAACGGACTCATTCTCATTTTCGAATGTTGATAACTATGGAGATGGACTCAGTAAATACTTGATGTCATTGCTTTTTACTCTTCAATAATCTATTTTTTTTAAATTTATTTAGATTTTTTAAAATTTTAATCTTATTCTGTTGTATCCATTAGAAGTAACTGTGTTTATCACTAATTTTAACGATATATTCATTTATATTGTGATTTACAGAGTTTCATCCTAACTAAGTTTATAAGCTAAATATCTATCCATGTACCTCTCTCTGGAATACTTAAGTATACCATATAATTTTTTTCCTATGTAATGGAGAACTTATATATTGTAAATAACTTTCAAATACGTGTTAGTTTTTGCACAATAAATGTAAATCAACTTTTCAGTAGATTAGTTTTCTTGAAAGTTAATTTTACCTAAATGTTTATGCGAACTATCGTCCGGTATGAGAGTGTGCCTGTATGTGGATGGAGGAACTCTTAGTTTTAAGTATTAGTAACTTTGAGACGTTAAGCACCGTAACCGCACATATGAATGTGTAATATATGTGCAACATAGTTCAAGCTCGATGGGATATTGTGGATGACTATCTCACTATGGCTCTAAGAGGTGAGGCAACAGCAACGAATAAACCAAATCCATGGAAACGTTCTTTCACTTGAATCTTTCTTCGGTAACTCAAAACACCATGAGGATTATTTTTAACTCACAGATATGTTTGACTTCATCGATGTCTGGATGAAATTAATAATTATTTGACATAAATAAACACCGCTTCTCGTGATCTGAGCTGGGTTTAGGTAACTTCAATGTGCATAGTTACTTGGATCCAGGTCAAAGTGATACAAGTACTGAACATTACACAGAAGGATTCGGAATAAAATTATCTCCGCTAATTAGAATTTATCTTGCGTTTCCGCGCTACTATTTAATCCATTATTTCTTTTCTTCATTCTTTCCCCTTTTCCCGTCTTCTTCGTCTTCTTCTCCTCCCTTTTCCTTCCTCTTCTAAATTTCCTTTTGACACACCAACTTCGAACATCGATAGGTCACCTAGAACGTACTTTCAAGATTAAAAATAGTCTCAGTCGGCATCGGCAACATTTTGCAAGCGTTTTGGAAGGCCATGGATTCTATCGCGAGATAACTTGGCGGACGTGAAGCGAAGAAGGTATCAAGTGCATTTTGCACCTCTACTTGCGATTTAAACTACGTCATCTAAAGTGATTGTCGAATAAATAGAACAGACAATAATCGGACGGAGCAATGCCCAAAGAGTAGAACACATACAATATTAGGGCGCAGTGGAGCGTCTTAAAGGACCCACTTCTCATCACATGTTAACATCCTGTCCAGAAATGATTCTTTTCTCAGACCAGACAGCAAACAAACATAGGTGTTTGCTCGCGTTTCCTTCTGACCGGGAGTCAAATCATGTGGGACCCATCGACCCAACTTGTAGTGCTTCCCAAATTAATGGAGGTGCTGTCGAATGGTTTCTACACTCACACTGAATTGTAGTCCCAGTTCCTCACATGCCTGGAAAATGTTCAACTAAATAACAGCCTGAAGATCTTCATTTTGTACATGAAGATCTTCCAACGTTTCGTCACAGTCCTTAAACTTGTTAAACCACCGCAGCACTGACCCACACCAACAACTAACCTTCGCCTTATCTCTATTTGCATTCAACTCACGGTGTGAGAGAAAGATTGAACACAGACCTCCACAAAAATCGACAGAACTTTCTTGGTTACCTTGATACATATACGTATCATATCAAGGAAACCCATAAACACACGTACATTAAAGGTTAGTTTTCAATCAACGATAAAGTTCTTTGCTGGCTGTGATATGTTGTCAACGGATTTAAACAAAAGTTTGATGATATAGAGAGAAACATAGAAAACAGTACGAAGTCTCTTGAATCATGAAATACATTTTTTTCCGTACGAAATATACATTTTGCACTTCATGGTATGTGTTTAAGCAAGTTTTTAAAAGTTTAGCGTACGGTGTTACTTAATGAAATTAAGGATAAAAAATATGAAAGTCACTATGAATTTCCGGTTTCAAGATTTGATTTTCAAACATTGGTAGGCCTATTGAGTGATCAGTTTGTTATTTTTTTTCTTGCTCCAGTTGAATGTTCGAGCAACAAACAAAGCGGAAAATGTCGGTCAGATACATCTGTTATAAGCTATGATAATTTAACGATTTCAAGAGGGGAAGTGAACCACTCTAATCTTTAGCTATTTGCATTGCGAGGTCTTTTGCATTCTTATTTGCTCGTGATGGATTATCTCTTGCTTAGAGAGGAGAAAAACAGAAGACGGAAAAAGAAATGATTCTATTTAAATACACATGCTTCATCATAGCAAATTCTTTTACTTTACAGATTATCACCAGTACACGTAACGATAAACTTAAAAGAAAAAAAGAAAGAAAGAATTCTAAAACTTTTACAAGTAGTTTGGACGTTACTGGTAGGAATGTGTCATCTACTGTTAAAAGAACACAAACAGTGCACAACTTAGGACTTGCTATAGAGTTTGTATTTCAAGTGTGCACTCAGAAGATATGTGAAACATACTTCCACCTCATCCGCGCCACCCTCTTATGAAGGAAAACTTCCTTTTACTTTGGGGAAACAAAATGAATGACCTCGACTGTCTTACCAATTTGTCGTTCAGTCGTTTGGTCTTGGCGAGTAAAGATGGGAGGATACCTAGAATGGCTAACAAGAAAGTGCCCAGCGAAGCGCGTGAATGTGTGTAACTAAGTCCACATTCATGTATTGAAAGATCTCGTCTTTCCCCTTTCAAAGGAGGCATGGGAAAACATACATCTACAGCAGCGCCAGTAGGGGCCATACTTCAAATAGAAAGGCTCTACTTAACAGTACCGACATTTCTCAAAGATTTACAAAACATGAGGGAATAAAGCACTTGTTGAAGCTGTATAACAACATTGGCTGGATCATTGGCAACGAATAATTGAGCTTCCTCCTGGCTAAGAGATCAGCGTATACTCATGTCCAAAATGGTTGTCGCATATCTATAACTGTCTTCTTGTAAGAATATAATTGGATAATGTTTTTGCAGGTTACTTTTAATACTGATACTATGTGTATAATCAGGAAATGTATATTTGTGTTAAATTTCATAGGAAAAGAAATATAAATACGAAAATTAGAATGAGTTAAAAAAAATGTTGCTGAATGGATAAGAAAATTTTATTTTCGTTTCATTGTTGTTATTTACTGCTCTTTTGACGTGAAATTTGGCAAATTCATGTTTTTGCCGATTATACACATACTACCATTGTAAGAAATATCCAGCGAACTCGTTATCAATTTATATTCCTACAAAAACACATTTATAGACATGCGATAATAATTTTGGGCATGAGTGTACATAGCTTTGGCGTGGGATATCCTGGTTTGACTCCCCGCGGGAACTCGTACGTTTCGCGTCACATGTTAAGCTGTAAGGCCATGTATCACATAGCCTCGCTCGTTAAAGTGGCTCTAAACTGAATATCAAATCAAACATTAATAACAAACCTGACGTAATAAACATTTATTCATCTCATTGTTCTCAATAACTAAGCTTCAGAATTCCCTCTGAAACATCTTATATTGTTCAGTTCGATTTAGGCTATCGATTCATATATATATATATATATATATATATATATATATATATATATATATATATATATATATATATATATAGCCTATATCAATATATTATAAAATTGAAAGTGACTATGTTTGTGATTCTTAATCTCTTGAACCACCAAACCGTTCTCGATCATTTTTTGACGTAGATGCTGTTTTGGCCTGGGAGTGGTTTTAGCTATTCAATTTAAGGGCAGAACTTAGGGGATGGGAGGGGGAATTATAAAAAATAAATAAAACAATAACTCTTGAACCAAAGGACCAATCTCGATCAAACTTTCAACATAGATAACGTTCGCCCCTGGAGTGTTTCTTAATTGTTTTACTTTGACGGAGCAACGTAGGGGAGAGGGAGGAGAGCTAAATAGATACTATATTCGTGAGTTAATAACTCTTGAACTACTAAATCAATTTGAATCAAATTTTCAACATAGATAAAGTTCAAGCCTGTGAAGTTTCTTTTCTTATTATTTTACTTTGACGGTAGATCTCAAGGGGGGGGGGACATTTAGGAGAAATACATTAAAATGAATAAAACTTAATAACTCTTGAACCACCCGAACGATCTCGATCAAATTTTCAACATAGATGATTTTCGGGAATGAGATGTTTTTATGATTTCATTTTGACGATTGAACTTCGGGAAGGGGGACAGGTTGGGTAGATATATAAATAAATAAAAGTTAATAACTCTTGAATACCGGACCGATCTCGATCGAATTTATAACCTACGCGAAATTTAAGCCTGAGATAGTTTTTATAGTATTACTTTAAAGGTGTAACTTAAAAGTGGGGGAGAGGAGAGACATTTAAAAATGATCGAAAATTACAGATATTAGTGTCGAATCTATAGTTTTCGTGGTCGCTGAGATGAACAATGACAATTGCGATGCCGTGTCCGCCAACATGGGAAGAGGAGAGGGATGTATAAAACCCCATCGATAATGACTGATATCAAAGAGCGCTTTAGTAATAGTAAAAAGTGACTGACTGCCGGAACATATTAGTACTTTTCCTTAATTTAACACAGCGAAGCGGGCAACTGAGGCAAGTATATAGTGAAATTAAAACTGCCTATGTTTGTGACTCTTAATCTCTTGAACCACCAGACCGATTTCGATGAAATTTTTAACATTGATGAAGTTCTGAGCTGGTATGGTTTTTATCATATCATTTTAACAACTCAGGGGAGGGGGAGAGACATTTCAAAATGATCGAAAATAACCGATATTAGTGTCGAATCCATAGTTTTCGAGGTTGTTGAGAGAAACACTGACACTTATGATGCCGTTTAAATCCAAATTCAGCCCCGCAACCGGGGGAAGGAGAGGGAGAGATACATAAAAATGATCAAAAATTACCAATATTGGCATCTAATTCATAATTTTCAGAATTGTTGAGTTGAGCAGTGACACTTCCGATTACTTTTACATTCACATTCAGTCTAGCAACTTGGAGAAGGGAAGGGGAAGATATAAAATTTATCGAAAATGACCTATATCAGTGTCAAATCCATAGTTTTTGGGGTCGCTGAGATGAACACTGACACTTGTAATGCCGTTTAAATCACAATTCGGCCCTGCAGCAAGGAAAGGGGAGTGAGAAATACAAAAAATATTAAAAAATGACCAATAATAATGTCGAATTCATAGTTTTCGGTATCATTGAGGTGAACAGTAACACTTCCTATCACACTTAACTGCAAATTCAGTCACGCAACATGGGATATAAAAATGATCGAAAATGGCCGATATCACAAAGTGCTTTAATAATAGCAAAAAGTTCCTAACAAACAGAACATATAGGGTGCTTCGTCGTAATTAAAAGAGAGAGTGATTTTCGGAGTAATTTTGAGATACCTTCCCAGTTTCAGCATTGTTTTCCAGAAGTGGTAATGTTGGCTTTAGCTATTGAGAACAGTCCTTTTTCTATCCATGTAGGACGATTTGATCCTTTATATCTTAAAAACATATGATGTCAAGTCGATTTTCAAAAGTGCTGCAAAAACGTTGCTGAACTTTTGACATACCACTACAGACTTTTGTGTAGATCTCTAAAAAGTAGGAATAATCACAAGTTACAAGTATTAAAATGCACTCAAAAACAATAGATATAAAGTCTTACGGTTTTAATTTTTCAAGCCAATAAAAAATGTATCAGTGAACTCAGAAATTTGAGGTCAATTTTTTAATTTCCGGGGTAATTATGAGACTGCTTAATATGTTTTTCTATTTGTCATGAAGAGCGTTATTGTTATAGCCAAGTCTGAATGTTGAGATATATTATGATCAACCTGGAACAGTAAAATGTGCACAGCTGCGATTTCTACATTGGATAGATGAAAACAAGTTTTTTGTGGCCACGCAAGGAGAAGATAGAGCAAGTTCTTCCATCGTTTATATTTTATGGACCTGTAACCACTAAGTCTGTTGACCCATTGATAATTTGTTGTGACGAAATTGTAAAATCAATCTTTGCATCATTGAAAAAATGCATTACAGAAGTATTCTAGCTTTCTGAACTCAAGAGGACAAATGATTCAAATCAGGTGTTGAACAGACAACCATTTTAGTTGGTTTCTTATGTTAGGAGTAGGCTAGTTAGATTGCAATTCCATACAAAAGTTTGGTACTACTTACCTTTTTTTACCAATATTATAGCCTGTTACAGTAGTTGCAGCCTAAAACAAGGTATGTAAATTTACTTAATTTTTTGGTGTGTATGTGTGTATTTTGTAGCCAAAATGTAGCTATGGCAAAATTATATTTTTATTTATTTATTTATTTATTTTTGGTGGTGAACTTGGTTATGTGAGCGTTTTTCATAAATATTTGTGTTCACACTTTCAAGTTTCCTTCTCTTTTGTATCTATAAGATCAATCATGTAAATGGTTGTAATATGCGGCCTATAGCATGAGGAGACCAAGTAAAATTTGTTTTGTTTTATTTAAATATTTTGTGGGTAAAACTAACGTTATTAAACTGGTCATTTTCAGGTCATTATCAAACAATTCCAATCTAAATACTGGTATTTAATATTTATTACAATTTCTTTGTTATAGTAAACAGTCAACAAAAATATATATTCTATTCTCTGCAAAAACAACTGGTAATACAAGTGCTTGTAAGAAAACAATATTCACAGACTTTATGTGAAGTGTCTTAATATTCCACCATATCTAGTGGAAGGTAGAATTTCTTGTCTTATAATTACACTTTGTTTCATCCTTTCAAGTGCTTTACAAACTGAGAAAATCGTGTATCTCATAATTACCCCTGTTTGTCTCAAAGTTACCCCGAGCCGGGGTAATTTTGAGAGACTGCTTTTATAAATTTTCTCTAGAAACTTGTGATATACACAAATTTTACACTAGCTATCTTAACTAAATACCGGGAGAATTAAGCTGTCCACGTTTCGTGACGTTCCATCCAGTAGTTTCGGGATATATCAAAATTTGAATTTTTGTCTCATAATTACCCCGGAACACCTAATTAAAAAAAAAAATTAAACCCAGCAAAGCGGGTAATTGATGCTAGTATATAGATAGATAGATATACATTGATATACTATCCCATTCATCCTCCCAGGATATATCTTTTCTTGGCATACATGAAAATCTTTAACAAAGATATATAATCTTTAACCAATATTATAATTGAACGATAATTATACTTTAAAAGATAATCATAGGTTTAAGATATTATCTCATTAATAATACGCTGCACTATCATGTTTTTATATCATAATGGAAATCTTGATATATCTGATTACATGTGTCTTCAGTGTGCAGAGCCTGACAAACTCCGGCTAATGTGAACTAACAGAGTGTCGAGGGAAATATATCCAAAAATCATAATATATTACTGCATGTTACTCTAATGGAAGGTCTACTGCAATATTAGACAAAGATAAGAACAATATACCATAAAATAATTCTTAAACGTTAAAATAACTAGAAAAGTAAAGGAACCATTATTTCCTTGGAGAAAAAGAGATCCCGTGACAACACATTGTCTTACACTGATTTCGTCTTCGTCCAGCTTCATCACGTAGGCAAGGAATAGATATATCCTGTGAGGATGAATGGGGTAGATGGAGATTAGAATCGCAAAGGGAAAATACAAAAGTTACTAAAAATCAATACCGCATCAAATCTTTGAACATAACAGGACACACACGAACATTTATACGCCTAAATATGTACAGTTATTGTCACTGGAGCAAATCTCTGGGGAATGAGAGGGACATATCGCTGACAATAATAAGATATGAAATCTGTTATTAGGGGAGAAATGTGATAATTTGTGCTTTACTGCCACAAAGGAAAGTGACATCGAATTTATGTCCACCTAGGATAAGCCTCAAATCTGCCCCCCTCCCAATGTTGAAGACAACTATGATCCCCATATCATCCACAGCATTGGTTCTCAATTATAGGTATTTTAAAAAAACACTTAAAATATATTTACAGGGTGGTTCAGTAATGTTGGACAGCTCTGAATAAATCGAAAAAAAGAAGAGATATTAGAAAGAATGTTGTGGATCCAGATACTTGTAAAAGGGGGACGTCTTTTAAGGTACCACACAATGTTACCACTTCAACACCGTTGCCAGCACAGTATAACGTTGTATTATTTGTAAAACAGGTGGAACATATAGGAGTTTATGTCATCAAAAGAATTAATACAGAATGTGAATACCAACAAGCGAAACCACATCTATCAGTATTGCCAAATAAGGAAGTTATAATGCTTCAAAGATCAAGAAATTAAAGTGTCCGTAGAGCAAAACTAGCAAAAAGGCAAGAACAATAATACGACGGAATGAAAATGAGTAACCGAAAGAGTAAACCAGAGAACGCACAGCATCCAGTGAATAACAGTGTTGCAACAGCAAAGGGGAGGGGGGGAAATTGAAAATGTTATAGTTGCCATAGTAGGAAAAGTACCCATATGACGTAAAGCTGGAAATACCATAAAAAGTCTATGTAAGGTTCAAGAATCCTAATAGCGTTTGTTCGAAAGCGATATCTCTAACCGTTCCCGAGATACAAAAAAGTTGTGCGGGGTTTGAAATACTAAACAATAATTCCCTCGCAATTAAAACTACAGGAACGAGTAATGAAAATGACACTTTCAACAAAATATAAGAACTACACGGGTCTAATCGTCAAATAGAAGGCAATGATACCTTTATGCTTACAAGAACATATGATGAAATTTTACTGAACGCTGGAATATGCCAGTCATAACAATCATCAATAATGTTGTTTCAACACACTCGTAGCATGCTTATTGATGGTTCTCACAACATGAAGTCTGACAAGCTGAAAACAATTGACTGACAACCTTGCCAAGCTCTCATACTCTCTGGATACAGTGTATTGACCATAATAATAGTAACATTAAATTTGCGAATCAGTGTTAGATAAAGGCAAGAGAAATGACGGAAAATCTTCCTTATACAGTCGCCAGCAAAAGAATAGGGACTCCAAGTAATGGAACTATAGTACTATAGTTCCTATTCTTTTTTGGTGACTGTACATACCGGTACCAGTCGATGTTGAAAGTTACACCCGTTATCGTTTAACACAGTTTCAGTGAGAGATCGCGTTACAACATGAAGTATTCACGGGAAACGGTGATGCTGACATGTTTAATACGTTACTGAAGTTCAGGGGATGATTTCATTTTCATACAAGATGTTACTCATATTCCCAAATGTAACATTCTTCTGTTTCCGATGTCCATTTATAACCAAAGTCCTACTCTAGGGGACAGTCTTGTATGATTGTGATGACTATGGTATTATTATTATTATTATTATTATTATTATTATTAATAATAATAATAATAATAATAATAATAATAATAATAATAATAATAATAATAATAATAATAATAATAATAATAATAATTTTACTGTTCGTTTTCTTTCTCTTTCGTTTTCTTCGTCTTATTCTTCTTCATAGCAATAGTAGTAGTAGTAGTAATGATGATGGTGGTGGTTTTATTTATTAGAAATACGAAACTAGCATATGAAGAGCAATATGTAGGCAGTAACCAAATAATACGCGAAATGATATTGTAACGGCACAAGGTAGTTTCGTTATTCGCATGCTTTGTTGTAATGGCAAACAGCCTGTCTGTCTCTCTTGGAATCTTGTGGTGACCCAACGAGCTCAGGAAGTTCTTGTTAAAATCGTTCGATTCGTGTAAGATATCATACATTCGGTACTGCTGTAACAACGACACAACGCAGGAAATGCGGAAGTACGCGTTAAGTGGGGTAGACGTAAAATGGAGCAACGTTGGCATGAATATGTGAATATGCTATTAGTGTATGGAGAGTGCAAACATAATGCATCAGAAGGAGCGAGAGTGTACGCAGAAAGATTTCCGCACAGATATAATCCGAATAGACCGGTTTCCTCTGTACTTTGTGACCGTTTTCGGCAAACAGAACGTGTTGATACTGGTCATACAAATCAACGTCTACGACCTACAACTGGTGAGGGTGTTGAAATCGATGTCGTAGCAGAGGTTACTGTGAACCCTCACGCAAGTTCCCGAGACATTGCTCGGGAAAGAGGTATTAGTCGCACCAGTGTATTGCGGATTTTATCTCGTCGTCGTTACCACCTATACCATGTGTTGCTCCATCAGGAACTAGTGCCTACTGATTTTAAAGCACGCGGAATTTTGTGAATGGGGACTTCAGCAGGTTGCTAGGGATCCTGACTTCGTTTTACGTGTTTTGTGTTCAGATGAGGTTTCAGTGACGAATCACGGTGTAATAAATAGACATAACATGCAGTACTGGGCGCATACCAACCCATATTGGTTGCGCCAGCAAGTCCATCAACGACCATGGTCCCTAAATTTGTGGTGGGGAATATTCAATGGAAGAATAATTGGATCGTATTTCTTTGAGGGTCATCTCACCGGCGCCCTGTATTATGAGTTCCTCTCTAACATACTTCCAGTGTTGTTAGAAGATGTTCCTCTTGCTCGAAGCCGCCAGATGTGGTTTCAGGACGATGGCTGTCCTCCACATAATGCAAGAGTAAATCGGCGACACTTACATGCCACGTTTTCTGGAGGTTAGATTGGACGCGGTAGTCCTATCCAATTGCGCTACATGCTCGCCGGATCAGACCCCCAGGGACTTTTATCTGTGGGGATATCTTAAAAGTATTGTGTATAGGGAACCGCCAACCACACCTCAGGATATGAGACAGCACATTGAACGTACCTGCGACTCCATTCTCCGATAACACTCCATTGCAGCAACCCAATCTCTCATTCGACGCCTTAGAATGTGTTTAGACGCCATTGGTCAACACTTTGAACATCTGCTAGAATGGGGTAAGTTCTATTTAATCATTACCGTGCTTTTCTCATAATGTAGTTGCCTTAGTGATAGTGATGTTTGCAAGAAAAATGAAACAATAACCCTGAATGGGATCAAACCAACGACCTACGTCGTAGCCCGAATCGTTAACCACAACATCACAAGAACAGCTGATCTGGTTTGTGTACCATAAAGTGTATATTATCACGGACGTTGCGTGACAATGATGTCTCCGTGTCCCATGCGAGTTACAGGGGAAATTACACACTTCATCATATGATCTTGTAAATATAAAGGTATCATTGCCTTCTATTTGTCGATTAGACCCGTGTAGTTCTTACATTTTGTTGAGAGTGTCATTTTCATTACTCGTTCCTGTAGTTTTAATTGCGAGGGAATTATTATGCAGTGTGGCAAACCCCGCAAAACTTTGGTGTATCTCGGAAACGTTTAGAGATATTGCTTTCGAACAAACGCTATTAGGATTCTTGAACCTTACATAGACTTTTTATGGTGTTTCCAGCATTACGTCATACAGGCACTTTTCCTCCTATGGCAACTGCAACTTTTTCACATTCCCCCTTTGCTGTGGCAACCCCGTTACTCACTGGATGCTGTGCGTTCTCTGGTTTACTCTTTTGGTTACTCATTTTCATTCCGTCGTATTATTGTTCTTGTCTTTTTGCTAGTTTTGCTCTACGGACACTTTAATTTCTTGATCTTTGAAGCGTTATAACTTCCTTATTTGGCAACACTGGCAGGTGTGGTTTCGCTTGTTGGTATTCACATTCTGTACTAATTCTTTTGATGGCATAAACTCCTATATGCTCCATCTGTTTTACAAATAATACAACTTTGTACCGTGCTGGCAACACTGTTAAGCTGGAAACTTTGTGTCCTACCTCAAAAGACGTCCCCCTTTTACAAGTATCTGGATCCACCACATTTTTTCTAATATCTCTTCTTTTTCCAATTTATTCAGGGCTGTCCAACATTTCTGAACCATCCTGTACATATACAATTGCAAAAAATGCATTTCAATAAACCTGACAATCTTACTCTATAGAAATAAATATCAAATCCGAAAGAAGTAGTAAATTTTAACCACTTTTGGTTGTGCTAGAGTGTTATGGGTTATGATGTTATATTCGCTTGAGACTCTGAATCGTTTGGGTAAAGTGATTATTGCTTTCTATTATCATTTCATGCTATGGTGTTAAATGTTAAAAACGGAAATTAATTATTTGAATCACTTGCTGACTGAATAGAGTGGGAACAGCAGAGATGGAAACTATTCCTGAGACGATAAATAAACTGCAAAAAAAGTGCATCTTGGTATCTCTTACAACTTTTGGCCTGTGAAAATTAGTATTGAAGCCGGAAGTAATATTAAATATGAACACATTTCGCTTTCGGTAGATTCTTCGAAATATAAATGATGCGTTGCCTCAAGACACAAAATCGTTTCCATGAAATCGCTTCCATCTATCTGTTATCGTTTTCGTTCTATGATGATAAACGTTGAAACCGGAAATGATTATTTTCAGTAATTTTCAGTCTAAATAGAGAGTTAACGGAGGAGATGCAACCTTATTTGGGACGCTGATCGATTCAGAAAAATACACATCTCGATATATCTTACCGTTTCTGCTCTGATACCTGTCAATAGAACGACGGAATGAAAAAGCCGCTCTACAAACTTCCGACAATTCTCCGACATAGTTTGAACTTTTATAATAGCAGTCATTCTACAGGAAAGTCATCCTACAAGATCCATTAGCAAAAACAGAGAACTGCAGAAGATGCCAATACAAAAATGAAATAATAGAACATATTCTGGGAGATTGTAAAACCCCAGCCGCAACTAAACATACAGAAAAAAAAAAGAATGTACCAAAAAATTTACTCCAAACTATTTGTATAGCAACCCCTTGCGAACTGTTATCAGAAAATAAATGCTTCAAACTATATGGAGACATATCTAATCATAGCTAAAACTTTAGCTGTGATAAACCAGATATTATCTTAATAGCAACAGCAAAATATCAATCTTTGTAATAGACGACTGGTATATTCCAATTTCCTCCGATAACAGCCTGGGAAAAATTACACAAACAAAAAACAAAAGTGCACTGGCCTAGGAACTGAATTAAACACATGGATAAACAAGAAATACTAGCCTTAGTTCCATTCTTAATATCTGCGCCAAACAGTCGCTGATACATACATTTGCAAAAGGGGTGCCACCTAAAAGGAAGATATAATTATTTTGTGTTATTTCAACGAGACGAGATGGGAAACGTGTTTTTGTCACTATATTAAACCAATCGTCTGTTGTCAATCTATTGTCAGTACAAACTAAATAATATATCCCTGTGTTACAGTTAGTAATATTCTTCGCCCCTCTCGAACCTTACAATCTTTTGACTAAAATGAAGAGATATTGATCTTCCTTGGACAACGTCGGGAATATTGTTATTATATTTTGTAATAACCAGCGGCACAAATTTGTCGGCACAAGACCAGTACACTTTTTTTCTTATATATATATATATATATATATATATATATATATATATATATATATATATATATATATATATATATATATATATATATAATTTTATTAATATTTTTTTACAGATTGTTATCAAAGGAAATTGAAATACACTGCCGGAGAATAAAATTGCAACGCCCTGTAAAACATGAGGGAGATTGATGTGCTTCCAGTATTGGGTTCTTTGGTGATAGTGAAGTTAATGATTAACTGTGTAATAGTTTTGGCGAACAGATGGCAGCGCCACAGAGGGACATTTGCGCCGCCTGTGCCGAGTCTCTGTTGTGAATTAGCAGAGGCCGAAGATCAGCAGGTCCATGAAAGGGACTCACACATAAACACAAGCAAGACAATATGCCACGACGAAGCAATCGTGCTCCATACAGTCAAATGAGTGAGTTTGAACGGACCTCTGACGGATTTTGAACGGGTGTATTGTGGACTTTAGAGAGGCTGGTTGGTCCTTTCGTCGAATCGGCAACCACGTAGGTCGTGATGCATCTGTGGTGCAGTGGTGTTGTCAGCGATGGATAGGCATCCATTCCCACACCCGCAGAGAAGGTTCTGGACATCCTCGTAGCACGGACGTGCGCCAGGGTCGGCGTATTATGAGGGTGACATTGACATGCCGCACACCTACCACGTCCAACATTCGAGTCAATGTGACCCCTGAAGTTTCCACACGCACTATTGGGAACAGATTACTAGCGGCAGGACATCGGACATACACATCAATTGCTTGTCTGCCACTGATGCCACATCATCGCCGTACACGGTTGACATGGTGTCAGCAAATTAGCACCTAGAGGAGGAAATAACGTTCCGTTGTGTTCAGCGATGAAAGCCGATTCTCTCACTATGCAAGTAATGGTAGACTGCAAGTGTGACGTGGACCTGGAGAGCGCCTGCTCCACAGTGCATTCGTGTAACACAAAGTGTTCCCACCCCTGGTATTATTGTCTGAGGGCGCGATCAGCTACAATACTGGCTCATCTTTAGTGTTTGTGAAAGGGACATTGACAAGGACCTCTTACGTGCAACAGATGGTAGAACCGGTTTTACTGCCTTTCTTTAGACAGGAGGGTCCTGTACTCTTTCAGCACGACAATGCTCGGCCATATACTGCCCGTGCAACAGAACGTGCTCTGCAAAGTGTGTCCCAACTTCCCTGGCCAGCACGCTTCCCACACTTGTCTCCTATCGAAAAAGCATGGGACATTATGGGTTGGCGACCAGATCGAGCAGGGATTGCAGAATGTACCGCAAGACTGTATCCGCCATCTCTTTGATCGAATGCATGCAAGAATCCGTGTCTGTGTTGCAGTTCGTGGAGGGTATACACGGTACTAAAGTGGTGTTAGTAGTGTAGTGATAGACGTGCAGTTCACAAACAATGTACTGAAGGAGCTAATATTGTAATCAACTCATATTTGTTCCATATACACTATATGGAATAAATATGGAAAACAATTTCGTGGTGTTGCAATGTTATTTTCCGGCAGTGAATATACCAGTTGGCTCTTACAAAGATTCATATTTTGATGTTGCTATTAGGATAATATCTGGTTTATCACAGCTAAAGTTTTACCTATGATTAGAAATGTCTCTATATAGTTTGAAGCATTTATTTTCTGATAACAGTTCGCAAGGGTTTGCTATACAAATAGTTTGGAGTAAATGTTTTGGTACATTCTTTTTTTTGTATGTTTAGTTGCGGCTGGGGTTTTACAATCTCCCAGAATATGTTCTATTATTTCATTTTTGTATTGGCATCTTCTGCAATTCTCTGTTTTTGCTAATGGATCTTGTAGGATGACTTTCCTGTAGAATGACTGCTATTATAAAAGTTCAAACTATGTCGGAGAATTGTCGGAAGTTTGTAGAGCGGCTTTTTCATTCCGTCGTTCTATTGACAGGTATCAGAGCAGAAACGGTAAGATATATCGAGATGTGTATTTTTCTGAATCGATCAGCGTCCCAAATAAGGTTGCATCTCCTCCGTTAACTCTCTATTTAGACTGAAAATTACTGAAAATAATCATTTCCGGTTTCAACGTTTATCATCATAGAACGAAAACGATAACAGATAGATGGAAGCGATTTCATGGAAACGATTTTGTGTCTTGAGGCAACGCATCATTTATATTTCGAAGAATCTACCGAAAGCGAAATGTGTTCATATTTAATATTACTTCCGGCTTCAATACTACTTTCCACAGGCTAAAAACTGTAATGGACATCAAGATGCAGTTTCTTGTAGTTTATTTATCATCTCAAGAATAGTTTCCATCTCTGCCGTTTTCCCTCTGTTTAGTCAGCAAGTGATTCAAATAATTAATTTCCGTTTTTAATATTTATCACCCTTGCATAAAATGATAATAGAAAGCGATAATCACTTTTGGCAAACGCAGGGTCTCAAGATAATATAACATCACTCTATCAAAACCAAAACTTTTTGAAATTTACTACTTTTTCGATATTTATTTCGATAAAGCAAAAATTGCCAGATTTATTGAAATGCGTTTTTCCGCAATTGATTCAGCTTCCCAAGAGTATGTTCTATCTCCTCCATTAACTATTTATTCAATTTGAGATTGGTTTCGAATTAACGATTTCCAACCTTTATCAAAGTAGAACAAAAATAGTAAGGTGTAACGAGTAGTGGCTTTTTATATAGATTCAGCGTCCGAAGAACAGGTTCTATCTTCGATTTTATTCATATATTGCAAGGTTAGTGTAGATTCACTACTTCAAGTTTCAGTGAGTTCTTCGTGGCTAAGGATTTAGCGTACGCTCCTTTGGTGTGGGGAGTCAGGTTCGATTCCCGGCGGGAGCTTCTATGGTTCGGATTCCACGTCAATCAAAGGTCCTGTATCATATAGCCTCGGTACGTAAAAACTCAGAATCAACTCAAAATCAATCATTCAAGTTTGAGTATTGAATTCGCATACTTTGGAAGTCTTAGTTTCAGACTGTGAAACGAAAAAATATTACTATTCTTCTTCTTCTTCTTCTTTTTATTATTACTATTATTATTACTATTATTATTATTATTATTATTATTATTATTATTATTATTATTATTATTATTATTATTATTATTATTATTATTATTATTATTATTATTATACCATATTTTAATTTATATCGAGTTTGAAATAAGAAGCATACAGTGTTAATATGGATAATTATTACATGAGGACGAAGGGATAAGAGTAGGACAGCGATAGATGAAAGCTTCTGAGTTAGCTCCTAATGACACGCCAGTTACGACATAATTCTTGTGATTAATATTATTTTCTTGTTTTTGTCTCTTTTTATTATTACTATTTCGAAAAGTGCATAAAATGGAGAGACGATACTAACTTAAACAATACATTTCTAATGCATACGCATTAGCGTGCGCAGGATATTGCGAATGTGGGTGCTACATCTAAAATACCACCAAATGGAATGTCGTCAGCCCCTCCTTTATCCCTAAGAAAAGATAGCGTCATTGAACCCGCTGCTGCATCGGCGATTCACGGCACACATGCAGACGGGAAATAATTTACACGTAAGTACTTTGTAAGCACCTCTTCTTCTGACATTCACTCGTTACACTTTCCGAACATAGCGCATACATTCTTTATCATTTTTAATTCACAAAAACATAATTATACTGTTAACTATAACAAAATTAACACGTCATATTTGACACGCGGAACTTATTTTATGCGAATGTTATTTTCTGAGGCAGAATGTAGATCATTCTCTTCTCAGTTTGTAATAATTCTACATAAAAAAAGTTTATCTACTGGGGTTGCAAAGGTACCCATGGCACCCACGTTGCGCACGCCTGTATGCATACGTTAATTCAAAAATCACTAAGTTATTAACAAATTTTCCTTAAAGAATGTGAGTTCATGTGTAATATTCCACTTTTACTATTCGTTAACAAAATAGAAAACACTGTCTCCACTATTTTGACGAATTTCTTGCTATTTAGCTGTGCACCAAAAAATTCTTTAAACTTAATTTTTGAAAGTTCCATTCAACAAAGCGGATATGAAATGAATACCTATTCAAATGTTAACGTCTCATAGTAAACTTATATGTTACAGCAAAAGCAATATACAGTACACTGGGTTAATCTAAGATGGCTAAACTTGGTTCCCTGAGCTGTTCAGGATAGTTTCCTTCTGCACCAGAACTTATGCTACATGTGGCTGCGAAACATATATCTTTTTTCTACGCTGTACCCTAGCCAATTGTTTTAAGTTGGTATCAAGGAAGAGAGTGAGAGTAGATTTGCACCGAAATTGCACCACCCAAGTGTGACGTAATGTCATGTGGTTTTATCATGCGGTCAAGGGGAAACAAATCGAGCTGTGCTGGACTTCTAAATCTGCCGTATCGTGACAAAACGCTGTAACTTTGGCGGAGAAGTTTTGCGAAAATGAGCCGTAAAGTTTTCATCCGAAAATGTGATCTGTATCGTGTAGAACCAGTGTAACTAGGCAATAATGGTCAACCAATCAATTTTCACCAAATTTAATCACACAACATGCATTTACGTAACATTACATGTAACCACGTGTTTCCAAAGTCAAGATACACTGGTTCTGCACGATACAGATCACATTTTCTGAGGAAAACTTTACGGCTCTTTTTCGCAAAACTGCTCCGCCAAAGTTACAGCGTTTTGTCACGACACGGCAGTAATACCCTTCGCAGGCAAACGCTTGTTCAGCTATGTTTCGTAACGTAATTAAATCACTTTTTATGCATTATATATTACGCACAAGGGGAAATGAGTATTAGGTCTATTTTTATCTTACTTTTATGACAAAAAGAGTGTTATTAAAATTTGAAAAATAAAAAAAAACTTTCCTTGCACCACGTTTGAACCCACGCCAAAAGCGATTTTCATTACCAGCCCGTGTGCTAGCGTGCTCGGACCCGAAGCCCGACAGCAACTGGAGTTTGATTTGTGCTATATTTAAGCTACGTGCTGAGAAACGGATAACTTCAGCCAATCAGAACTATGTATTTAGCACCTATGGCTAGGGTCCAGAGTTATTGAAATATGCAGTTGACACAATCCTTGGCTATCACTGTACAAAATTACCTTCACTGTATCAATGCGCGATGAAAGCGGTGGAGTGAAATCTTAGACATTTGCAGGACAACATTGGATACTAAGAATAATGAGAAGCTGCATGAAAAATTAAGGTTAATTCTTGAACTAAGATTTGCGTTTAATTATAATATGGCATAGCTTAATAAATTGATCAGAGCAATTGAAAAATTGTATTTTTGTTGTTGATATATTCTCACGTATTGTATCTGAGAAAATCGAAAGAAAGAAATTTATGTAAAATCCACGTCTTTTCTTAGCAACAACGATATTAACCTAATAACTTTTCTTCCGTTAGAACTACCGGATATTCCTGAATTGGAGAGGTCTCGGAATCCAAGACTACCCTGAGTTTTTTTAAAAAAATTAGTGATTACAAAAAATAATTTTACAGCACATATTCGGTATATTCTGAGAACTTCATATTCAAACTATATTGAAAATCAAAACGTATACAAGGATTGCACCCTTCAGTTAAGTCTAAAGCAGAACACATTCATCAAACATGTAAACATCATATATTCCTCAGAACCTAATTTGTGCTTGGAAAAAATTATTGAGAATAACAGAAGGAAATACATATATTTACGAAAGTAAATTTAAAACAAATGCTCACTACTCAGAAAACGCGTTGCATCAGTTCATTGGCGTTTACTTGAATAGTATGTAAAAGTCACTGAAACGTTGAAACAATGCCAACCTCAAAAGTTTAAGGATAAATCAAATCAATATTTGGATAAACATAAATATACATCGGGGGCCGAAATTTATCGATGATAATAAAAATATTTAAAAAATGAAAATGGAATCTTTGAGTTTAAGTCCCACGGTTATGCCGGCTAGGCTAAAGATGGTGGTGATGATGAGAAATGGATTAACTGGTGGAATGAAGAAAGTGGGAAGAAACGGGAGAACCCCGAGGAAAGTCATGCACATGGTGTTTGTCCACCACAAAGATCACTTGGTGCGAGCTGGAATCAAAACAGGAACCCATGCACGAGAGGTAAACTGGTCCACCTAAGCCACTGCGGCCACACTGAAAATTGATGTCGCATGTTTTCTAAGTGGTTTGCAAGTGTTGCTTCCCGCCAAGTAATGTGTCCCTCCTACAACCAATTCAGGAACCTTAACCTTCCTTTAGAATAAAGATGTCCTGAATAATTCTGGACAGGCTGCAACTCTAATGCAGACTTCCTTTAGCATTCCTCACTGAAGATTTCACTGAATGTTATTACAAAGAGGCTAACGCTGTAGGCGAGAAAGGCGTTAAAGTTAGAGCTAGATAGAAGTTCGTGATTCTGTTCCGTAAAGAGAAACTCCACTGTATATATCGCGAAAGTTAGACGGTCCTATATTTTTGGGCACGAAATTACTCCAAAACCCTCGTTTTGCGCCACATTCTGTAACGATTGTTTTGGTTTTATTTAGTGATGATGGACAGTTCCGTTACAGTACACACAATTTTACGAAGACTGGTACGGAGTGAGCACATTGAATTTAAAAAGACACGACATTTATTTTCGTTCTATATATATTGAAAAGTAATCCAGAGTAAGGTAGAATAATATCTGTATTCTTCTAACAGTGATATTCAGATTTAAAAAAAAAAAAAAAAAAAAAAAAAAACAGAGACTACTTATATGAAGACCTAGATAAATACAATACAGGCAATATTGATGTTTAGAAACTTACCTTGCATCCTGTGAAAAAGATTCTCTGGACAGAAACTCCAAACAGATATACTTCGTCTTCCGTTAATCAACACTTCAATAAAACTTACAACATACACATAGCAAAAGAACGTACAGTGGGTAATCTGGATAGGAAATCAGAATAAAGGTAGGTCTGTATAAGAAGCAGGAAACTTTCTGATTGCAAAAACGGAACTTGCATAGGGTCTCTGCACCACTCGGCTAATCTCATAATCTATCTCTCTATTTTTCCTCCCAATATTAGTGGTTATGTAATTTCCTACAAGATTAATTCTAAATTGACTTTTATCACGAAACAAAGCAACAACAAACAAATTAGTATATCACTAATATTAGTTGGGGGGCGCGGTGGCTCAGTAGTAGAGCGTTCACCTCCGGTGCTTGGGATCCCTGGTTCGATCCCAGCACGCGCCGTGTGGACTTTGTGGCGGACAAACACCGTGCTCGTGGGTTTTCTCGGGGTTCTCCCGTTTCCTCCCACTTTCTTCATTCCACCATTTCACTCATTTCTCATAATCACCGTCTCCTTTAGCCTAACCGGCATAACCGTGGGACGTAAAACTCAAAGATTTCATTTCATTTTTCACTAATATTGGTTGGTAAATGATAAAGTAGATTTAATTACGAACAGACGTATTATCTAGATTGTCTTTAATGAGTGTATTTTAAATCAACACCAATAAGTTATTTCGTGATTCTTTTGCGTTCTCGGGTTTAAACAAGGTCATTAACCCTTAAAGTCAGGGTCACTGTTTTTAAGTTTAGGTACATCAAACATCTTTAATCAATCGGAAATTCTACCATATTGTTAGAGTTAACGTTTTTATGAGACATTTATCAATGCATCATTAATCTCTAAATGATATTATTACCTTTTTTGAAGTCAAGTGTTGAAACGATTAAGCACTGGGGTAAGAAACACAGTGATGATGAGTTAGTTGATAACTATGGAATAACGATGATGACAGGACCCTGCGAAAATGCAAGCACACTGTGTCTGTCCACCACAAGGCCCAATTAGCCGTATTTGCAATTGAACCAGATACCCAGCATGCCTGAATGAGAGCTCTACTTCTGAGCCACCGAGCTCCCAACAATATGAAATGCCTGAGAGTGAATTTAGAAGTGCAGTTTTCGAGAGAAACGAATTGTTATCCGCTACCAATCCAGCGGAATTTTATCGTATATATATATATATATATATATATATATATATATATATATATATATATATATATATATATATATATATATATATCAGGATGTCCCTCATTTTGCGTAATTTCGTGTTGCGATTCGCACTCCCCCCAAATGTATTCTATGTGAACGTAAACATGCATTAGTGAAATAGCAGCTCTCTACGAGAACGTCAATTCGTGCCGACTTGACGACAAAATCATGGAAAATGACATTTTCACATTATAATATAATATAGAATTTCCAACCGTGATAACAAAGAAACTAAAAGGGACAGAGAAACGAATCTTTGAACAAAGAGACTAGAGAATGGGCGACATCTACCGGTGTATTGACGAACATCACCTGATGAACAATGTTGCCAATCAAAGAGAAAGTTTGTTTTTGTAAATTGAAAGACCTAAATTGGATATCATCATTGGAAGCAACATTGAAACTGAAGACAAAATAGATGGTAAACGCTGATTAATTTTGCAAACTTCTTTATGAAATAACGTGAAACATGAGTTAAATGCAAACACCGTTGGCGCACACAAAAAGTGAGGTACTAACGTTTTGTAGTCTTTAAACCAGATATTGACAAGAACTGTTTACGCTGACTCTAAGTCTACAAGGATCCACTGAACAGTGTTGCCATCAATATAAGAGAAAATTGAATTTGGGAAGGGTACAACAACTTTGAAAATGTCACAAGTGCATTATGGTTTAAGATCTATAATGCAAGGCGGTATAGCATGAGGAGTAGTTCCGTGGCTATGTGAGATCGATAAGTCACGTACTGACCAAGATATACGGTATCTTGTAAAAACAGACAAGGTACGTTTGTATAAGGTGGCAACGCTGCACAGCGGGTTGGAATTCCAACAATCTGGTTAAATATAAAACAGCGTGCAATTTGCATGGGTTTATGTACTCGTGGGCTTTTGAGGTTTCTGATGACGATGATGACGTCAAGAGTAAAAAACTGCCGCTTTGCAGCGTTGCCATCTTTTAAAAACCTCACTTCTCTTATTTAACAAGATACTAAATACCTCCGTCAGTACGTGACTTATCGATCTCACATAACAATGGTACTACTCATGATCCTCTACTCCCTTGCATTACATGTTTCAAACTATACAGCATTATTGATCTTTTCCGAGTTATTGTACCTTTTCCAAACTCAACTTTTCTCTTATATTGATGGTAATACTGTTCAGTGGATCTTTGTAGACTTAGAGTCAGAGTAAACAGTTCTTGTCAATATCTGGTTTAAGGTGTACAAAACTTTAGTACCTCACTCCCTGTGTGCGCCAACGGTGTTTCCATTTAACACATGTTTCAAGTTATTTCTCGAAAAGTTTGCAACACTGATCTCAATTTACCATCTCTTTCGTCTTTCTTTTTATTGTTGCTTCCAATGATGATATCCAATATGTCATTCAATTTACAAAACATAACTTTCTCCTGGGTTGGCAACACTGTTCACCGGTGATGTTCACCAATAGACGAGCAGATGTCGCCCGTTCTCTAGTTGCTTCGTGCAAAACTTGGTCTCTCTGTCTGTTTTAGTTTCTTTGTTATTACGATTGGAAATTCTAAATTATATTATAATGAGGAAATGTCATTTTCCATAACTTTGTCGTCAAATTGGCACGGGTTAACGTTCTCATGAAGAGCTGCTATTTCACTAATGCTTGTTTACGCTCACATAGAATACATTTGAGGAGTGTGCGTATCGCTACACGAAATTACCCAAAATAAGGGACAGACTAATATATATATATATATATATATATAGAGAGAGAGAGAGAGAGAGAGAGAGAGAGAGAGAGAGAGAGAGAGAGAGGGAGAGAAAGAAACTAGGAATGTTATTCTTAAATTAGGGAACTTTTATGCTATAGAACGGCTATGATCGTCCGTTTGTCTATATGTTGACAAGTCTCAGAGCAATAACAGTAGAAGTTGACGGATAGCACTTTTGTTGGAATTGATTCAGCGCCCCAAAAATAGGTTCCATTATTTCTCCTAACTCTTTATTTACATCGGAAATGGTACAAATCAACAATTTCTGGTTTCAAGATTACTTATCACAGAGAACAATAATCCATAGCGGAAATAGGCTTACTGCACTCACTTAAGCATCTCTTGTAATATTACCTCGGGAAAGAAAGGAAAAAAAAAAAAACGAATATTTCTCAGGGGATAGTGCCTTTTCTCCTTACTCTGACAATGAAATCGGTATACGAACATTTCTACCATTGCGCGATTTAATTACATTTTTTGAGATTTTAAAGTCCCAATCTGTAACAAAACCGATAAATTCATTATCTTTCTCTTTGCAGTTCACGCAACACACTACGGAAATATCACAAAATTATACGGAAACAAGGAAACAAAACTATGATCTTTGACAACTTGAAACTTACGTCAATTACCCAAGTGTGTAAAAGGTAAAAAATGAAATGAAACCTTTCTCTGTAACTTCCTACGATTATGCCCTTTAGGTTAAGAGGGACTTATGATTAAGGCAAATGAATGATGAAGACAGAATTGATGGAATAAGAATGTAGAAGAAAACGAGAGTACCCAGAGGAAACCTACGGATGACGTCCACAACAAACTTATTTTCTGGGGATCGAATTAAGGACCACGCTCACCAGAGGTAAGCATCTACCACTTACTTTTTTAAAATGTTTTAAGAGTTAACTGATTTACTGAAACGTTTTCAGTAAGTTCATTTCCGTAAATATTGCTATTCTTCCACTTGGTTTGACTTCTTCCATTGACCTTTAAGAAAACTGACACGAGCATTGAAACATCAAGGAGAATTAAAATTGGAAAGGATCTCCCATCGGAAATCGAACCCTGGGCCATATGCACCAAAGGCTCAAACGCTAACACTACTTCAGAAGAGAGGTTTCTACTGAGCCACTGGCTCCCAAATTTTCGAGGCACACGAACTCTGCAACATGTTCATTGACTCATTGGCGCTTGATTCTTCGTTGCACCTTGCTTTCTTTCGTTCATCAGATAGGGCAATCAGCAGAAAGAAAGATACCATTATAATGTGAGGTTTGATTCGACTTTCTGCAGGTTTGTTTTTTAAAAAAGAGTATTAAAATAGGATTTTACAAGCGTAAAGACAATAGTACATTTTTTTTCATTAATCAAAACTAGGAATAGAATTACAACTGAGAACTGAATTAAGAATTTTTCTATTATAGTCCGTAAATTGGTCAACAAGATGGATTTCAGTCATTAGGTGTACGGTCACCCCATTGGCTTCCATCATCTTCCATTATCTGGAACTAAATATAATTAAAGTGGTTTTGCCTTTCGAAATAAAATACTTATATTTAGTTCTAAACAAATCAAAGATCATAGTTCAAAATATCACTGCGCCGTTGTTTCATTACTTAAATAGACGGAAACGATTATGAAATTTATGCTTGAAAATCTCACAAATGATGTGACAAACATTATGAACAATTCTGTGATAAACAACATCGTGTCCGTGGGTTTTCTCGGGATATCATCGTTTGTTTCAACATTCGCATTCCACCAATTCTTCCATCATCATTGGCTTGTCTTAGTCCATTGTCTTCTTTAGCTTAAAATACATAATCATAGGGCGTTAAATTGGAAGAATGTTTTTACGTTATTTGAATTCTGTGATAACTATGGTTTATATTATACTCAACTATAATGAAGTGGAATATATCAGAAGTTAGCACAACCATTTTCTTCAAAGTATATGTGCTGAAACACTAGTTTATTGAATAGATACGAGAATTCACCTTGTAAGAGACATGTGGAATACGATTCTCTGTAGAATCTGAACTATGTTAAATATCTTAGGCCTTGAGGAACTCATCACAAGTTTCACGCCCATTATATTGTCGTTACAAACGGTCTGAAGTAGCGATAAACGCAGGCTGCCTCATGCAGAATCATTTTGACGTACGATTAGCGTTATACTAAAGGCCTGACTACTGTAGAAAACATAGGTTAGTCAAACCTTTTAGTATGGCCCTAACCACGCGTCAGGACAACTGTGTATAAGGCCCAGGGAGAAGCTCACTGAACTTCAGCCTCTTTCCCGATTTGTATTATGATCAACCCAACTAATTACGGTACATTATTAGTGCATGCCAGATTTTTAGATCAAAACCTATTTTTCCGTTATACGCATTGAGCAGCTCGGGCCAACATAATGATAAGCGCCACTTCCGGTGAAATTGAGTTAATAGGTGGAGTGGGTTGTGATTGAACTAGAGAAGAGTATGTAGGTAGTGTAATTTCGGAAATGAACCTGCAGATGGTAGACTAATTTTGTTTGATATGTATCATTGGGTTTAATTGCATGGGAATGTCAGTTTCTCGAAGATTACAAAGTGTGACATATCATTATGTTGGCTTGAGACGCTCATTTCAGATAGAATATGTAAAAACAACGTTTAAGTGGGCCGCGGTGGCTTAGTGGTAGAGCATTCACCTCTGGTTCTTGGGGTCCCGGGTTCAAACCCTGCTCCCGCCAGGTGAACTTTGTGGTGGATAAACACCATGTGCGTGGGTGGGTTTTCTCGGGGTTCTCCTGTTTCCTCCCACTTTTTTCATTCCACCATTTGATTCCTCTCATCTTCACCGTCTCCTTTAGCCTAACCGGCATAAACGTGGGACGTAAAACTCAAAAATTTCATTTCATTTTCATTTCATCAACGTTTAATTACAAATGTACCAACTAATCAAATTTAATAATCTCTAAAACATCCTACTTTACTTATTAGAACCTATTTGATAGAAGCTTCTTCATCAAATATTTCTTAAAGTTTTTGAATATTTTGAAGGTGTTTAAAGAGCATTTGTTTTTATACATAGATGTTTGTTTTGCCTGATACGAATAAAACTTCATTATGAAGAAAATGATCATTGGATAGTGTCCCTCATCCACTGCATCTTCAACAGATTCCTTGAAAGCATCCAAACACATGAAATACTAATAAAATAACTGGCACTGGGTCACGGAGTCACTTGCATCACGACGTTGCCCAAGTGTCTCGTATCTGGGTTTTACTTCTCCAAAACCCGCTCTCATCTGGTTCTCAAAATCCGCACAGAACCAGCAACCCAGACAGAACTATGGACGCGAAGAGACCCAATGATCCGTAAACAGATGAAATGTGAGTTCTACAGTATTATGAAATAGTGTAAAACGTGCTTTGAACAGACTCCCTATTAAACAAAAATATTTCACGATACCATGGATATAGGGAGTGAAATTTTTTTAGATATTCTGTGAGACAACAGGTATACACAAGACATTGTCTGCGAAAAGTTTCTTATTTCGTTATTTTGATTATATATTTTAATTTTATCGAGTACGGACCTTCCATCATGTAGATCTTCTAAACTGCAGGACAGTTTGTACGAAATATAATTTTGATAGAGTTGTTTTTGATTAAACATTAGTATCTAACTCCCTAATTGGTCTAAAGATATGAAGACATTAAGTTGGAGAGGAAGTGTAGGCTAATGGTTTATCAAGACGTTGCCAAAAGTTTAAAGATACTGCAGCCATTTGGTTTACTACAAAATGTTTACCACCATGAAGTAGTTTCCCACGCTAAATCGTTTGTGGAAAGTCGAGCAGCCAAAAAGCAATGGATAGGAAAACCCTACTTGACCATTAAAAAAATAGAGAAAATTTGTTTAATTCCATTTTAAATCTGACAATTTTCATTATTTGCGTGTACGTGGTTTAATATTTTAAGAGTATAAACTTTTTCAATGGCAATTTTCAGAAATACCGTTCGATTCTGCTAAAGACCTATTTCAATGTGTTTTTATAATGCATTAAGGTTATTTACTATTCGAATCGGAATAATCACGTGTTCCAATCTAGTGTGGGACTTCTTTATTAAGATACCTCGTCTTGATTATTTCAAACATAATGTAATATTGATTCGTCTTTCTATAACTTCATAAATAATGCAGCGAGATTAAACACAGATTATACAACACATTTTTTTCTGTTATATTCTACATGGTAAGTACGAGTAGGAATCTGGTTCGTTCAATTACGGGTTCGTTCGATTACATTTTAATGACGCCTTATAAGGTAATGTAATATTTCTTTACTGTGATTCCCATACCCTAAGAAATCTTGCAGTTAACTTTCAGTGCAATATTTTGACACACGCAGATGCATGCAACAAGAAAGAGAGAGAGAGAACAGTATCGTGTTTGTTAGAAATACATTAGGAGCCTCATAATACTCTGTGAGTGTAAGATGGTGTTTTGTCTTACACACCGAGTCCGTTGGTCATTCCAGAACAGAAGTCTTCCTAGTCATATCAAGTCACGGGTTTGCCTGCTTCTGGTTTTACCGAGATGTGGATCACAATTTGTGGCCTCTTTTATATCAGTACACTATCTATAATATCAGTATGAGTGGTTTAACCAACAAGAATTAAGAAATAAGAAACACAAGCTTAAAGTTTCCCATTCTCTTCTGAAAATAATTTTACAAAGCTTATATTTGGTAGATAGCATAATAAAACTCTCAACACATATGCTCCGCTGAAATTTGAGATTTCTTTTCCATTTTGGCTTTTATTTAATGTGAAACTACGTTAATTAGACAACTTTTGCAATGAGATTCCAGATCTTTTCCCATTATAAGGAAAAAGGAACACAATAAGCCATGTTTCCTGTTTATTTAGCCAATTTATATGTGATGTCACAGGATGTGATGCTGGGGGAAATTTGCAGTTAACTAAACAGCTAATTACGGAATCCAGTGCAGTAAGGCAAGACCACATCCGCCAAGAGAGGATATTCGAAATCGACCAATTTCCAATGGAAATGATGTCGTAAGATATGTATGATTAGATTTTAACTTCTAACAAAATTCCTTAGTTTTTTTTCCTTCTTTTTGTCAGAAAACAATATCCCAAATAACGCGATAGAGATGTCAAAAGTCTGCAACCTCGGTCTCGAGCTCAAGGAACTTCGAACTTAAAAATTGAAGAAGAGCGTGTGTAAGTAGAAACGCTATAAGTGTATAGCGAGCCAGAGCGAGCTTACTGACCATACTAAGTTCGCTCGAGTTCGACCGAGTGTGAGTCTCAATTACCGTTAGCCCCTTTGAGGTTAATGAGTATGAGTTTGAGTAAGTCCGAGTCTGAGCTGAGTTAAGACTCTTTCAGAACAGTGAACATGAGTTCGAGGGAGTATGAGTCTAACCCAGCATGATCCCTATTGAGGATAGTGAGGCTAAGTTCGAGTGAGCCTGAGTTTAAGCTAGCGTGAGCCGCTTTAAGCATGGTAAGCGTGAGCTCGCTCAAGTCCTAGTGATCTCTTATTGTTAAATCGCCACCTATTAAATGCAGTGCACTTCGCAACACTCATTTCCATAAGCTCTTGAGATAACAAAGTTTGATTAGTGTGCTATCAGTATATCCCTCAAAGAAAGCAAAGAGATTCTAGTAAATGCACCGTTGATGGAAGACAACAGTGACAGAGAAGCAGTGCAAAGTCCATGTTGTTGCAGATATATTACTAGTGGAAACATGACTCATGAAAAGCACCAGTACTTTTACACTATTCAATCCATCTCGTTCGCAAACTTATATTTTAGAATAATTCAAGCAGTACTCATAACCTTGTAGTGTTAGGACGTCCTTCCATCCGTTACTCTGTGCGATAACTGTTAAAGGGAAGCGTTTCTTAAGATTATATTTGCGCAGTAGGTAGTTAGGGGGATTAGCTTGACTGGTTTCGTTAATGGAGTCAATATGTTAACATGTTAACGAGTAACGGATACTTATGCCTGTTCATTAGTTTACATGATAACGCTTGAACATGAGTGAATTTTTCAATATTTCTTTTTACTTAAGATAGCTACAGTGACTATCATAACCAAACTCTCTAATGGACTCATTCAGTTAATACCTTAATGGATAACGACTACTTCAATCAATCTGTCAGTTTCACAACAATTTCATGGTTTTGATTTAATCTCGTTTTTAGTTATGTATCTTTCAGCAGAGAAGCCATAAAAGACGTGGACCAACAATTTAGCCTGGAATCCTAAACCACAAGAGCTCTTGAAAAGAATCAAAAACGTGTCTCCCAAGACAATGTTAATTTGTTAGCACCTTAACGCTTAATGGTGACATATCTATTCATTAGTTTAACAAGAAAACTCCTCAACAGAAGCGATTTTTATTTTATTTATTTATTTATTTATTTATTTATTTATTTATTTATTTATTTATTTATTTTTTTGCTCAGTAGATATCTAGAACAATTATCTTCGTTGACTTTGTTAATGGAGTTAACCTGTTAACACGTTAACAAGTAATAAAGACTTGTATCTATTCATTACTTTAAACGATAACTCTTAGATGGAAGCATTTGTTAACATTATCTCTGATGGTTACACGTCCCTCATACAACAGTTGGATGTGTTCTTTTTCCGCCCGTACAAGAAGTTCGTAAAATATATAACAGAAACCGTTTATCTGACATCTGACTTCAAAATATGACAATGCGCAAGTTCATTAACTTGCAATCACTCACCCACTTCCAGTTTACAGCAAGAAGGCTCCAAGTTATGATTAGATATTCTTTCTACAAAACTGGATATTTGCGAACAGCACCTGGCGTATTCATGACACGTGTTGACTACTGCTTCAATTTCAATAACGGAAACAGCTGTGACGAGCAAGGTTGTCCATCTTTATTGTTTCTCAATGTGCTCACTGTTGTCTCCATTTTTGTATCAAGCACACAATCATTCTTAAGACTCATAAAAGTTCCAATTAAACAAAGGTCTCAAACCGTATTAGCTACTATTGCTTTCAATAGACAGTGTGGTTCAAGCGACATGTGTCACATGACCCCTTTCCCGTATATTTTTCTTGCGTTAAATACAACATGGAGGCTTTTCAGATGTCCTTCCACCTATTCATTGGAGCTCTGCATGCATTTCTCAAATCCTACATTTGGTCTCAATCCTTCTACTCGTTTCAAATTTAACGTGGCATTTCTAAATATTCTCTACATTTTATCTTTGCACTTTGCAATCACTTATTTCCCATCCTGTATACGGTCTGCGTCTAAACACACTCTTTTTCTCTGTTTCTTATGGTGCTGAATCCAGTGATCGCAATCATTTCCAGCAATTGAATTCATCAAATCAGAATGTTCCCTTGTCAATATACTATCTCTTTGAGCAGTGAGGCTGTATGAGCTTAACCTGGAATTCTATAGTTTTAGGTAGGATCTGATCCATATGAACTCCTACAAGGAATCTAACCTCAGTCTCATACGCAAAAAGTGTGTACTCTATCCATTCATCCACGAAGGAACTCACACGGTAATTCTGGTCTGAGTATACTCGCTTCGTTTTTAGGTATTCATATTCTGTTTGGGCTTAACTGTCGCTCTATGTATCCTATTTACTGCTATTCAAACAAAAGTGTTAGAAGTTGCACGTCTCGCAGTTCGATGCAGTTAGATGGCAGCGAACATCCTTCAGCAGTTGATACATATTATTATTATTATTATTATTATTATTATTATTATTATTATTATTATTATTATTATTATTAGTAGTAGTAGTAGTAGTAGTAGTAGTAGTAGTAGTAGTAGCAGTACTATTCTCCCTTTTGGCACGTTCCGGCACTAATGAGTTTTTCTTTTCTTCTTCTTAATTTTCAGTTTTGGGCCTGGAAATATTTCTTCCACGGTTCTCTATCTTCAGTTTCCTCTTTTAACTCCAATATTTTGTTCTTTTTCTCAAATCACAATCGCTTGTGTTCTCCTTCCTTCTATTCTTCCCTTTCCTTCCATCTTTCCTTCTAAGGCGGTATGAAGAAGACAATTTCTTTGCAAGATGTGCCCAATCCAATTGGCCTTTCTATGTCATCTTCTCTCCTATCCGTTTTAAAATATCTTCGTTTGTTACACTTTCTGTCCATTTCATCTTCCTCCAGCACCATATTTTAAAGCTCTCTAGATATTCCTTCTCTAATTTCCGTAATGCCCAAGTCTCTGAACCATACAGTCCAATACTCCGTATATAGTACTTGACCAATTCCTTCCTTAGTCCAATATTATGGCAATTCTTGACCTGATCGCATTGGTGCAGTACGCGTATTTCGTCAAAACTCTTCACAGATATTTAAAATAATCGACTTATTCAAGTACTTCAAGTACTCTTTGTTTATTCTGACCCGTAAGGGCGCATTTCTACAAGATATTCTATTGACTTTCGATTTTTCAATGTTGATTTCTATTCCATATAGTTTCCCAGTGTCAACTATTTTATGAATCATGCTAGCCTTTCTTCGGTTTTAGCTATAATAACCGTATCATCTGCATGCCTGATTTTATTAATCATCTACAACTTCAATTAATGCTTCCTTCATTAACACTACAAGGACTGGGAAAATTTACCCCCACTAAGGACTAAGCGGTCAATTTCACCGCTACATTATATTTGGAGGTGGAAGCGGTTATTGGTCATTTATTGGATATTTTCTGTGGTATTATTTTGTGACATCCGATTTCCAATTTGCTACAAATAATTTTAGTAGTTTAATTACTTCATAATAAGTAACTGGAAATAAAAAAAAACTCTACATAGTATAGTATAATTTACTTTTACTACAGTGTTATAAGTATGTAGTATTTATAGACATGTTATATATTTCTACTATAAGGAATATAAATTTTAAAATATCTTAACTCTGTGTATTTATTTTAGACCAAATTTTGAAGTATCATTTGAAAACGGTACTTTGTAAAGGAAATTTGGAGGTAAATGTTTTAGATTACCACAGTGTCTTGTATTCTCTGCAAAATTATAACAATCATATGCAAGAAACTATTTTTTTCACTATAAGAGTACAACTATATTTGAATACATTTTCAAATACTTTCATTCACCACAGAAAATCTATTGCGTATTGGTGGAAATCAGTTTTTGTGTTTTATACGGAAACAGTTTACACATAAATCAGTCACGTTTCTGTAGTAGTCTGTATCTTCCAAATTGAACACACATTGAGAAACAACTTCTTACAACACACTTGCTTCCTGAATTTACCGACACACTTCTTACATATCTTGCACACATCCCTAGTATTATTGCAATTACATAGCAGAATTTGGCATTATTTTCTCATCTTGTATTGTGGTTGCTCATCATCATCCGAGAAACTGTCTCTCTTGTCCTGTACATGTTCAGCTTTAGTCAAACATTCTGCGAGCTGTCTCAGGAATTGTCTCCTTCTTCTTCTTGTATATATATATGTGTGTGTGTGTGTATGTATGTATGTATGTATGTATGTATATATATCTTTCCGTTACTTCCTTATAAAGAATCCAGGAATTGAGACATGCTATATCCTTCACATTATAAAACATATGAACCTTCTAGTAAGTGATTTTAAAGAATATTTCCGACGCATCTAGTCAACAACATCGACACCAAATTGTCTTTTTTAAATAATAAAGTACAGCCTCAAATTTATTCTTATCTATATCTATATCTATATCTATATCTATATCTATATCTATATCTATATCTATATCTATATCTATATCTATATCTATATCTATATCTATATACAAGGTGTTCCAAATAACACGGATAATGTTTGGGAGGTGATCCCAACACCAAGATAAGACAAAAAGTATAGACCAACCTGGGTGCACAAATGCTTCCTTTCGGAGTTATAAGCTACCGAAAATATGAAAAAAAAATGAAATTTAGAGGCCCATAGCTCCAAAATTTTGGGACCTACCGTAGTCGGATCAAGACTTCACTTAGGAACTATTATGTGCTCTATCCAAAAATACATGGTCCAGATACCTAAGATGCTCACCCAACAATTTTTATAGAGAGAGTTTGGATACGGGCATGTAATTTGAAGTACTCAGCAACTACCTCTATAAAAATTGTTGCGAAAGTACCATAGGATTCTGAAACATGGATATTTGGATAGGGCGCATAGTAATTTCTAAATAAAGTCTTGGCCCTACTGCGGATAGTCCCATAGTTTTGTAGCTATGGACCTTTAAAATTCATTTTTTTCATCTTTTCGGCAGTCTGTAACTCCGAAAGGAAGCATTTGTGCACCCGGGTTGGTGTATACTTTTTGTCTTATCTGAGTGTCAGGAATCACCTCCCATACGTTGTCGGTGTTGTTTTGAAACACCCTGTGTAATGTGTGAGTGTATGCCCGCGGAAAGTGTTATTCCAATAACAATGACTTCACACACCACAACCACAACGAAATTACGGACCATTAATTGCAAATAAAATATGTTTTCAGTGTCAGTATAAGCAAGCGGTCAAAATGACCGCTTCGTCCTTCTGGGGTATTGCGATATAGTGCCTCCCCTAATGACGCGAGAACCTTCAAAATTTTTACACATAGTCTATTCAAATTTCTAAAAAATCAAGGACTTTCAAATTTCTAAGTAAAATGATTAGAGCAGAACAATAACAAAAACTTAGAAAACCGGTCAAATTGACTGCCCCGTCCTTCTAGTGTTAAACATTCACTGTAAATGTTGAATAATTGAGGCGACATACTACGTCCTGTGTCTAACTCCTCTTCCAATGTCCACAATATTGGTTTCTCCTTCACTCAATCGCAACTTCACTCGTTGTCCTTTGTACAGGTTGCGAAGAAGCCGTCGGTCTGTCCAGTTGACCCCAATTTGTGTAAATATTTTCAGAAGTTTCTGCTTGTGAAGTTTCTGTTTCTGCAAGTGACTGCTTTACAGGAAATTTGTTTCTTCCAAATTATGATAGAAGAAGAATGAGGCCATTTGTTTAGTGGGAGAGTTCACATGCAACAGATTAAAAAACATACCTTTACTAACTTCACACAAATTTTTGCAGTACAGTACTCAACAAATCTCTGAAGAGCCTATCTACCACAAAAATATAAGTTCCAAATTCTAACTTTACCAATATGGATTACAAAATTAGAAAGTCTCTTTTCTTCACACTTGTAGCAGGATGATTTGTATTCAGGGCCACCATAAGTGAAGTCAGGAAACCTAAGAAAGAAAGATAAAACAAAATTCAAAATCAGTAGGTTACTATATAAAAAGTTAAAAGTATTACCACTCTTTTGTCTCTAATACTTTAGAAACTTCGTCATTTGAACATGTGAACAAACGAAAGTTAAAACTAAATGTATTACTAAAACCATCGACTAAATTTTTATACAAGATTTTCGATGGGCAAGAATCAAAACTCTTTTCACCATATCGGAATAAGACTATCTAATAAATTGTCAAAAGCTGTTGAACAACACACTTTCTTTTAGTTTAAAGACCCACAGTTATGCTACTTAGGCTAAGGGAGATGGATGATTAATGCGAGGCGAGTGAATTAATGGAATAATTGGTGGAATGAGAATGTGGGACGAAATGAGAATACCCTGAGAAAACCCACAAACACGATATTGTCCACCGGGGCCGTGATCAAAACAGAGCCCCCACATACCAAAAATAAGCACTCTACCACTCAAGAATTGTTCCCCTTCCAATTGTCAACCAAATGGAAAATTTGAACTTTAGAAGACACCATAAATTATTATAATATAATCATTACTTAAGAACATAGAGAAATATCATCAATCAGATTTATTTTGTATAACACCTAAATTTGAATTTACTTTGTGTTTCAAACAAATATATATTAAAAGCGGCAATTAATGTTTTAGAATTATGTTACTATTTTTATTGTACCTTTACCTTGTGCAGTATCTGTACAACATTCTGTTCAAACATTTTGTGTCCCCTGACAAAGCTATGAATCTAGAGTTAAGGGCGAGAAGTTAATTAAATATCAAAAAGGAAATAAAAGCTAAATTACTGTAATCAGACTTTTTGAAGTCGCTATTGTATTTAATAAATCAGATTTACTGTCTGCTAATCACTACAATTATATTTTGTGAAGTTGATGCAGGTGAGTAGAACACATTTAATGATTATACATGTTGTAATTGTAAATGTTTGGAAGAAAAAGTGCCGTTATTAAAAAGAACGTCGAGACAATATTTTGTGTTCTAATCATGTTACGATTATCAAAACTTACTATTATTCAAGTTCCATTTCTCTGGAAATGGAACATTGCATAATACAAAAAATGAAAATGAAATGAAATCTTTGAGTTTTACGTCCCACGGTTATGCCAGTTAGGCTAAAGCAGAAGGTGATTATGAGAAATGAATGAAATGGTGGAATGAAGAAAGTGGGAGGAAAAGGGAGAACCCCGGGAAAACCCACGAGCACAGTGTTTGTCCAACACAAAGTCCACATGGCGCGAGCTGGGATCGAACCAGGGATCCCAAGCAAAAAAAGTGAACGCTCTACCACTGAGCCACCGCGCCCCTTGCTTAATACAGTATGAGTCAAAAATTACTTTATCTCTTTATATATATATATATATATATATATATATATATATATAGAGAGAGAGAGAGAGAGAGAGAGAGAGAGAGAGAGAGAGAGAGAAATTTATTGACATCATTTGCAGGAACGACAAACATATCAATTTATAGCAAAATACTTCAAGTTCTCATTTTTGTTCAATGTGACAGCCGATGGTAATGGGGCATATACATCCCACCGAATCTCAATTTCTTTTCACACACTTACCAGCTGATAGGGCGTAATTTCTGCAACGGCAGCGTAGATGCGATTTCCCGGGTCTGCAAGATTGTTTGGTAGGGGCGGAATATATACTCGATCTTCAACAAAATCCTAACAGGAAGAAATCCGTACACGATAAATATGGGGAGCGAGGTGGCATGCAATAGGACCTGCACGGCCAATCAAAGAATGTGGGAAGCAAATACCAAGGAAATCTTGAAGTTCCTTGAAGAAATGAAGCTGTGCACCGTCTTGCTGGTAGTAATAAGTCACGTGTTGTTGTTATTCCCTTCATCTATCCCAGGAATTAAGAAGATACAACGTATCAAGATACACGATACAAGTGTCAGTTTTCTCCATGAAGAAAAAAGGACCTTACATTTTAAATTTATTAAAAGCACAAAACACATCAACATTTGGACTGAAATGGATGTGTTTAATGGTTTGACGTCTGTTTTTGCTGCCCTAGATTCTAAAGTTATGGATGTTCACAATGCCACTGACATAAAATGTACTCTCATCATTGAAGATAATTGTGTTAGGGAATGTCTCGTCTTTCTCTATCCGATTGAACATTTCCACACAGAATTCTCCTCGAGCAACCTTACGTATGTCAGTAATATGTTGTACCGTTTTAAATCTGTATGGTTTCAAGCAGGGCCGCCCACAGGGGGGATGTATGGCGCAAGCTGCGCCATTGATAATAATTTTGGGGGGGATTTTACTCTACTTTCGAACTAGCAATTTTACTGTCGGAATAGCATTAAAACACGATTTTGAGAAGCTAATTTTCAAAAATTTTCCGGGGTGAACCCCCGTACCCCCTGCTTCGATACTCGATGAATGAAGTACCGCGCAAGTAGCCGTATGAAAGGAAAGGTTGGTTCGTTTTAAGAGAGAAGGGCCGCCTACTGGTTTGTTGAATATATCTGGTTTTCCATACCTAACAATATTATACCAGATACTTCTGTCATTACCAGCAACGAGTTGCTCAGCAGAGAGGATTATGAGTAAAGTAAAGATTGTAAAAAATAGACTAAGAAGCAGCATGGGAGATGTATGGCTCTCCGACATGCTTGTCATTTCTTCCGAAAAAGACATTTTAGAATGCATTCCCAAAAGCGATATTATAGACAAATTTGCTTTGTCGAGTGAGCAAAGAAAAAAATTATTACTCTATAAAGGACATCAAGGGTAGGTTAATGTCACCACCACGACCAGTAATAATTTAATCCAACAAAATCATTCCTGTAAAAAAAGTAAGTATGAGCGGCCTTAAAAAGAAGTGAAATCACAAAAATGAGCGCCAAGTTCTGGTGAACAACAGTTACAAACACTCAAGGAATCACTATCAAATTTAGATTTGAAACTTGCCTATGTTGTCTGTTGAAAATTACAAAGTAGTTTGACATAATTGTGAGCTAGTGGTAACCATACAGACAACAGCCAAGTTTCAAATCTAAATTTGAAGTGAGCCAGAGAGTGTTTGTAACTGTTGTCTACCAGAACTTGGCGCCTATTTTTGTGATTTCAATTCTTTTTAAGGTCACTCGTACTTGGCTCTTTTACAGGAATGTTTTTTGCTGGATATCACTTCTTTTTGTAAGCTAATTTCAAGGATAGCATTTTCTTTTGGTATCAAACTCAATAACTTGTAACTTGCGTCTTACTTTTCATGTACAAGGGAATTATATCAATATTTTGTAAAGAAAAAAATAATAATTGTAAAAAAAAAAAAAGAATACCTGTGCCATACACAGTGTGTAGAAGTTTTTATACCCTTCAATATCCTTATAGAACATATTTAGTATTGTACACTACCAAGACTACTAATAAAACTAATGCCATTTTTATAATTATTACTGCCCCTACTACTACTACAAGCATTCTATAATACTACTACAAGAAATAAAAACAACAAAAATAACAATTACTAGTACTATAAAAACTACTACTACACTGGGCAATTGTTTTTAGAGGACTTGAGTTTTGAGGAGGGAAGAGATTATTAGTTTTAGGGGTGAGTGCGCCATCACCTTTGGGGGGATGGACACTAGGGTGGGTCGTTTTGCCGCTTTTTTTTTCGGAACGAAATGTAATACCTTGCAAAAGTGGCCCACCCACATGGACATTACAAGTATAGATTTTTTTCTAATCAGATAATATCTTCTGTGAGAACTAATGCCTCAAAGTTTCAAAATTTCACTGAAAATTACAAAAAATACCAAAATTGTTCATGAATTTTAGTTATGTTAAAGTAAACATATTTTTGGATTTATATCTGCCAGATGCTATGAAAACTGACATTCAAGTCTCAAAATGCCAGTTATATGCCCCAGAGGTGGGATAGGGGTGCCTCCTCTGGGGCCCGAAAAAGGGGGCAAATTCAGTACAATCAAGCGTTTCTACAGCTATTTTCGTCCTTGCCTTTTCCTTCTACTGGTGGTTCATAGTGGTAGCAGAGCATCGTTATTTTTCACCATGACACTCCCACCCCTCCACCTCACAATACTGCAACGCCCTTCTGTCCCGATCTGCGTAACTCAGCGTCACTATCAGGAACGAGCCGGATATGCTTCAAACTGGGCGCCATTTCTCAAGCGCTATATTTGGTTACTGTTGCCTTCAGCTTATATGAATTTGCCGTTACAGATAATAGTTTGCTAAACACTATTTTCACAGAAAATTCTGTATTTCTTTTTTAAGACAGTCAATCTTATTTATTATAACACAAAAATGACTTCAGTGACAATGAAGCAGACCTTGAAGAGAAAGCAGAGGAAAGCTCTTCTGAAGAAGAGACCAAACCCAGAGACAGAACATCTAAACCGAAGCTAGATTTGACTGAAACTGCTATGATTGCTCAGAGATACAATGTAAACGAAAGGGCTGCGGCACATATAACATCAACTGTGCTTCAGTCAGCTTTAAAGACTGGAATTATAACTTTTCAACAATCTAGCAACATAACTCTGCTTTTATTGTGGACAGGAGCAAAATAAGGCATGCGAAACTTAAAGTTGCTCGGAATTTAAAAGAACATTCTAGAAATGATGATCCCATTAAAAGCCTATACTTTGATGGTCAAAGGGAAGACACTGAAACACACGCAGGCATCGTTACAGAAGAGCACTTACCACTTGTGGCTGAACCTATCTCTCAACACGTTGGTAATGTGACACCATCCTCTGGCTTTGGCCATGACGAGACCGCGGCTATTTTCGAGTACATCATGAACCAAATCGAAGGTGGCTTTGATGAAGTTGAGGTTCTTGGATGTGATGGAACAAACACTAACACTGGTTGGAAGGGAGGTATTCGTCGAAAATTAAAGGAACTAACAGGCTATTTGTTTCTTGCATTTTAATGAACTGCCTTTCCGAGCTCTGTTCACGAATATTGGCGCTAATTCAAGCCCCTATTCTTACACAGGTCCCATAGGTTCAAACCTATCTGACTGTGAAAAGCTTCCAATGGTGTAATTGAAACCAATAAAATGTGACTTCCCTCATCATAGTCAGAAGAGCTCAGAAAACTCAGTAAAGACCTGTGATACTTATCTCAAGTCTCCCATTGCTAATGGTCCTTGTCACGTCTTTGAGAACTTTCACAGGTCTAGATACTTACCAAATGAATACCAGGCTGTAATCCGTTCATCCATTCAGACGAATGCATTTCTCGCACTCCCAGAGAATGTTCTTTTCGCCATGATAACTGATGGTCTACTTGCTGTCCGACAAGATGTATTACATAAGATTCTTAGTGCTCGGAAACACGAAGCAGAGAATCTTCATAACACTATTAGATATAACATCATTCCCAGACTGAATTTTGAGGCGAAAGATAACACTGAAATGATCTTTCGGGAAAGCACTGATGTTTCAATAACTGTAGCAACAGTTCTAAAGACGGTATCAAACAAATAGCCCATGGACAAACTTTCACTTTCTAACAACACTGTGCCAGAATAGTCCTCCACCCGCACGATGGCAATAGAACGGATAGTGAAATTAGTCACTGAAGCAGCCTCCCGAGATGTGGCAGTGATGCTAGGGACGGGATGATCAGGTCAACCTTACTTTCTAGGCAACCTGTGTCTAAATTGCAATCAAAGTCCCAATTTGTGAAAATTGTTCCTGACAGTGACGAATTGGTTAGTTCATCCATCCCTATATATGGTTGGTTGGTTGGGTAGGGCTGGCGGAGGAGCCTTAGGTGCAGCCACATCCACGTGGTAGACGCTTGAACAGGCTATATGACCAGGTGAGCGAGGACCTGCAAAACCGCTTTAATGTACTGAATTTGCCCCCTTTGAGGGCCCCAGAGGAGGCACCCCTATCCCACCTCAGGGGCATATAACTAGCATTTTGAGACTTGAATGTCAGTTTTCATAGCATCTGGCATATATAAATCAAAAAATATGTTTATTTTAACATAACTAAAATTCATGAACAATTTTGGTATTTTTTGTAATTTTCAGCGAAATTTTGAAACTTTGAGGCATTAGTTCTCACAGAAGATATTATCTGATTAGAAAAAAAATCTATACTTGTAATGTCCATGTGGGTGGGCCACTTTTGCCAGGTATTACATTTCGTTCCGAAAAAAAAGTGGTAAAACGCTGCACCCTAATGGGCACCCCTGGTTTCAAGTATAAACGTTTATGAAGCAGTCGCCATACTGTCTCTTATGCAATGCCTGTTTCGCGACTCGCACGCCGCAATGTTTTTTTTTTTTTGTGACTACGGCCAAAACTTTCACTAACCTGTTTGTCAACAGCAGCAGCAACTGGCAGGCGAGCTAATAATATCACATGACAAACAGAACAACCAGTCTCAACAAAGTTTTTGTACCAACTGTAAATTGTAGACCTATGTGGACGTTCCATACCTCGTTTCGCACGGAATGCACGCTGAACAGCTGTTACAGAGTTCTTTTCATGAAATCACTACACACACCGAGCACGTTCCGCACCAATGAAAGACGCCATGTAGAGAATGCAATATGGAGACGCTTGCGGGGCGGAATGTGGTACTACGGCACTATGTGTGTCAAACTTGAAGTGTTTTGCTACAAATTGATACCTATTGATTCACTAAGTCATTTAAATAGATTTTCATATTCTTTCAAAGGTGTAAAATCTTTTTGAGACACCCTGTATTATTGTTATGAACTATTATTCTTCATAAATGTTCAGTGCGTTCTTTCAAATGTCAACATTTGTGGTATACCAGTACGTTGTGTAATCGAAATGTTATTCGTTATTCTAGACGAATTATGGCCTAATCATGTTGTGAAGCCCAGTATAGTGGCTAAGCCCTTTTGTATCAACTGAAGCTCTGATGCAATTGCACCAACAGTTAACCTTCGAACATGTTGAATCATTTCTTCCACTCGTCCGTGTTGATATCCGTCTTTGGAGAACTTGGACGAGCGCTCACTGCCATATTGCTGTTTAGCACTTCCTGTCTGCCCGATCGAAAACACGATCCATAGCGACATATGTAATCTGCTCATTGCTTCTTCACCATACTTTCACCATCTGACTGTGAATGTCCGATGACGGCAAATTCGTTCCTTACCAGGTACAAATCATGGTTCTCAAATCCAAGCGAGACTAGTTTTCTAAATGTCTTCCCATTTTATTCACTTCGGTATATTTGCAATAGGGGATGATAGGAGAACAATAGAAAGAAATGCAGAGATCTTATTAAACGCTTGCAGGGATATGGGTTTAGAAGTAAATGCAGAGAAAACTAAATACATGGAAGTGCGTCGGGACCGTAATACGGCAAATTGTGGATGTATTAAAATATTAAATAATACTTTTGATAAAGTGTATACTTTCAAATATTTAGGATCGATATTAACAGACGAAAATCATATTCACGAAGAAATGAAATGTCGACTAAAAAGCAGGGAATTCGTGTTACTATTCGGTTCAAAATCTCTTGTCGTCGCGAATTCTCTCGAGGAATTTGAAGCTTAAACGATAATCATGCCTTTTGTTCTATATGGTTGCGAAACATGGTCGCTTACTCTGAGGGAAGAACATAGACTGAAAGTATTTGAGAACTAGATCCTGAGAAGAATATTCGGACCCAAGAGGAACGGGAATGGGGAATGGCGGAAACTTCATAACGAGGAACTACATAATTTATACGGTTTACCCAACATTGTTAGGATTGTCAAGTCTAGGAGGCTTAGGAGGGCAGGTCATGTAGTTAGAATGGAAGAAAGTAGAAACGCTTTCAAAGTCTTGGCTGGAAGACCCATCGGAAAAAGAACCATTAGGAAGACCTAGGCGCAGATGGGAGGACAATATTTAGATGGATCTCGCAGAGATAGGAATATAAAAGTAGAAACTGGATCCAATTAGCTAAGGATAGAAGTCAGTGGAGAGCTTTTTTGAACGCGGCATTGAACCTCCGGGTTCTATAGGCCATAGAGTTGTCAGTTATATCTGCAAACTCACAGTATCTACTCACACAAGCAGTGACAGACAACTAACGACATCTGTCGCTACGCTCGGGAAACAATATTTCGTAGCAATTCACTTGGTTTTCCAATAGAATTGCCTCTAAGTGTTTGATTCATCCTCATGTATAAGCATGTCTTCTATTGAAAACAGTTTACACTATGTAGGATTACAAAGCATTATATATACATTTATATAATCTTCAAGCAGTTGTCTCTACCTTCCAAAGAGAGAGAGAGAGAGTAAACGGCATTTAGTCATTTTTTATTAAAACTTCCACAAACCGTTGTTAGGTCACGAAGGGATAAACATATGCCTTGGTAAAAGAGATCTGGTCATCCCATTGTGTGGTGGAGTGAGGTAAGAACTTATGTTCTCTTTCTAGAGAAGCGCCATTACTAAAAGGTTGGTTCACAAAACAAAACTCCCTTGTATATAAACACTTCTGTCTGTCCGTGTGTTCGTTCGTCTGAGAGACAAGGAGCCTCAAGAACAGCTTGATGAAATAATATAAATTTTGTGAGGATGTAGAAGTTCAAAAACGAGGAATCAAGTTCGTTGATAGAGTTTATATGCAAATAGAAAGTAATGGAAATAAATATTTTAAGTGTTACCGTTCTTTACTTTAGAGCGAAAACCGTTGTAAATTTCGAGAAGCGTACTAAGAATACATTTCATGTCCATCCTTACGAGTAACCCCCTACTAAAGAGATGTAGCTTTGTTACACCGAGCATGCGTTATTGTCTGTGGTCTTTCACAGGGTTCCACGTTAGAAAGACCCGGACAAAAGGGCCAGGGCAGAAAGGCTCCAGTCAAAACGGTCTCGCGTCAAAAGGGCATCAGTCCAAAGGGTCGGGGTAGAACTGGTCCCATGACCAGAAAGCCTGAAATCGAAACAGGAGTTAAAATTAGGGATGCACAAAGGGATAGTGTCCCTTTAGTAAGTAGAAGTATTTGTCCAACAGAAAGAAGAATATCTGTGGTTATTAGAAACAAAAAGAAAACTTGAATGGTGATCTTAATTTTGTTTAGTTGCTGTCAGTTTTGCAAGAATCTCTATCGCAAGTCGGTTCTCGATGAAAGTCTGCTTTCAACCACGTCTCTATGAGTTTGTATTCTCGAGACATAGTCCAATCAGACTTTATATATTACTGACTGTTCCCTAAGTTCAAAAATTCAAAATTCTGGCCCTGGATAAAACTATAAAAACAAATATTAGTATGAAAAATATTCTGTTGAAAACATGTGTTTAATTTTGCTGTAAGAATATACATGTGGATCTGTATACAGGGTTAGTCAAATGTATTGGAACTCAACAATAATAATGACACGCGTGGACGGAAGATAAGCAAATATTGCAATTGGTATTATTGCAAAAACTTCATTGATTTGGGGTGTGATCACCGTGGGAACCATCTTGAATTCCGCTATTTTGTAGCCGTACTTTTTTTGAACGGAAAAGGCTATGATTTTACACTTCAATTTAGCCTTAAATATTCCCACAAATGAGAAATGTGAACTCATTTTTGACATATCGCCAACTGTTTATGAAACAGGGTGTGTAATGTTTAACATATGTATCTAATAAGAAAAAGTATCACGACAGGACAGTAACAAAGAGACGTATAGAAAAACGGAAAACAAATGTTACAGGTTGGTATTGGTGTGAAAACTGCGTTAAATGATTGTGTGTACATGATAGCAACCAACTTGAATTCCGCGTATTGTATACGGTACATTATTTGTAAATAGAAAGAGGTATTTGTGTTACATAAATTTATGCTATAATCTTCCTACAAACGATAATCTGAACTGATTTTTGACCGACCGCCATACGTTTATGAGATAGTGTAGGCTACATTTGACATTTGTTTCTAGTAGAAGAAAGTATTGGGACAGGCAAATAAAGAGGGCGTTCTTTGTGTTCTTAACGTTTCTGATCGTTTGCTTGCATTTGTAAAATATTGTGAAATTACGACATATGTTAACAGTAATTATAACATATTTTAATAGTATGTATACTTGTTGCTAATTGTTACTTTACGACTATGAAGCAATAAAAAGCTCTTAATTTGCAGTTTCAAATATTTAGTAGAGCTCAATGATTTCACTCAAATACAAGCGGGTAGTAACAGCCTTTTCTTTGGTCAGCGTATTGTGTTGTGAGGAGTAAATACACAACGGGTATAATAATAGAATAGCTAGAACGAAAACATGTATTATAATAATTAAGAAATATAAGATACTTACATTTTCTAGAGCTTTCGAAGATAAGCCCAAACATTGGTGGGAATGTGCTGTTTATCGATGAATTTTAATTAAACATGCATGGATTTGATGGTAGAGTAATAGTTTTTTTGCCAAGTAAATACAGAGATAGATGTCAAGAACTTTCAACCTACTGTAAAATACAGAGGAGAAAGTGTAATATTTTGTTTTCTATATGCTCACCAGACATTGGAGAGTTAGTGTGTGTTGATGAAATTCTGATAAAAGAAATATATTTTAACGTTCTTAGGACACTTCTTCCACGAAGTACAAAAAATTGAGAATGAGGAGGACTTCTAATTTGATCAAAATATCGATCCCAAACAAAGTGTAAGTTGTAAGGAAATAATAGTTTTAAAACTGTCCAAAAGAAACCTCCACCCTACAGTACCGACTTTAATTCCATTGAGAATCTTTGGCAACAATTGCAACGTAAGGTCAATATGTACAAGTTACAATGAAAAAGGATGTGAGGAAAGTACTACGTACAGCGTGGAATTATATTTCCCCACATCCATATCAGGAAAATTGTAACAACTATGCTGAAATGGTAAAAGAAAGCTATAAATCGTTGTGTGTTTGCTATTAAATACAAATTGTATTAATTCGGAGGGATAAAATAACGTTTGAGGGAATTTTATAGTAATTTGTTTCATGATATCTGAATATTTATGTGATGAACAATGTTCACATCCCCATTCAATGCAGTTTTTGCACCAACATACACTTGCAACATTTGCTTTTCTTCCGCCATTTTATTACTGGATTGTCCTGATACTTTTGTCTGCTACATACAAATGTCAAACATAGCACACGTGTGTCAAGTTAGCATACCCATATTTAGCCAACACAACCAAAAGTATATAATCGTTAGTGCTACGTTAGTGCTAGTTAGTGCCATCTTCCTAACTTTAGTGCAGCTATACTTAAAAAATAGAGCGACTTTTTTGTTGTATGCCAACTTGACGTGAAGTTAGCATACGCATGTACAAAAATTTAAATCACTAACGAAAAGAACTATAGCAATCGTTAGTGCTACGATAGTGCTAGTCAGTTCTAGTTTCCCTACGTTAGTGCTGCTATACTTAAAAAATACAGCTACTTTTTAGCAAAATTAACTATTCCAACCGTAAGTGTGAATACGAATTTGATATTCTCTAACTTGACTAGAAAGTTACATTTGGTAGGGGAAATTTTTAAAAATAACATTTTGTTATTTTGTTGGAAATGATTATTGTTTAGATGAACATAGTTAAACATGTCTTCAGCATTGTCGCTTGTTTATTTCAGTGTTTATTTTATATGTAATAAGTTTCATTTCATGTTTTATTTTGCTTTTCATGCTTTATTTTCTTTGTATTGTTCGGTATGTCTGTAACTCTTTAACGTTGCCAAAGTGTGTATATCCTTTTTATTCTAGTTGAAAAAAAAATATATATTATGAGATCCGATTGTAAAAGGAAATAATGTAAATGGTTGAGTGGAAGAAACGGTTATGCCTTAACTCCGCCATTTTAAATAATAAATAATAAATAAATAAAATAAAATTATTTCATTTATTAAATCTAATGAAACATGGTTTTATAATATTCTGTTTTTGTCAAATTTCTAATGTTAATTAAATTTGAATATTAGAAATATGAATAAGGCCGTGGGTTGTAACAATATTTGATTGATAAGTTTTAAATATAAAATCATTAGGCAAAAATCGCTTTGTTTGTGATTATAAACAAATGTTAATTAAATAATGTTGACAGTTATATCAAAGCTGATAGTAATAGTATCTATCTTAACATAAATAAATGAATTTGGCCCAGACAAAGACGATAGTTTTAGCGTAAAATCAGTATTTTTTTAATAATAAAAATTACTTTTATTGGCTGCTTTATTCATCGTGGACAAATTTACTACAAACATAAAGTTTGCATAATGGTTTCCTATTAGTGTGAACGGAAAATTTTATGGAGATATGGAGACTGATGAGATATTTTCAGGAATCTAAACCATATTTTTCTACGTGTACTTTGCCCCCACATAACGCACTAACTATAAAATGACACTTGTTAGTGCTTTTTAGTGCACCAATCCTTAATATTAGTGCTTCATTAGAGTAGGTGCTACAAGTAAAAACAAATCTTTGACATGTGAATTTCATGCTGCTCCATATTTCAATCACTAAGAAAAAAATTAGTTAGTGCACCAACCCATAACGTTAGTGCTTCATTAGTGCAGATTCTAGAACCAAAGCAATGGTACACGCTGCCCCCACTTCAACCACTATCGAATAAAGTAGTGCTAGTAGTTAGTACCTCTAGAAAACACTAATAGTTTCGTTAGTGCTTCACTATTAGTATAGATTGGCAAATTATATCACGAAACTCAAATGAGAAATACATGAGGAATTTTTCATTGTATCAAATTCCCACCAAATTCAAAAGCAATAATGGTATTTTCTACTACAATTGTTAGTACTTTGTTAGTGCTTGCTAGTGCACTAACTCCGAGGATTAGTGTTACAGTTACTTGTCGTAAATGATTTTGTGCGGAGAGGCGTGTAGTTAGCTTCCAATAAGTTTCACCTTCTAGCGCCTATGCTTTGAAGCACTAATGTTGGGAGTTCTGCAATAAAACCCACTAACGTAAAAGTAACAATTACACTATATATGATCATTAATGTTTTTAAATTTGGCGGGAATTTACAAACTGGAAGATATCACGTGTCGAAATTTAGCCTCTCGCGCATCTCAAATACTACCAAAACTTTTTACATGGTTTGTGCCTCGTTAATGGACATTAGTGCACTAAACACTATCTTTAATACTATGATAGTTTAGGAGTTTTAATGAATAGCTCTCGTGAGACTAACTTGAAATTTTTCGAAGTCTACAATAATTATCCCACAAAGGTGGAATGAACGCCAGAAGTTAGTGCATCGTTATTGCTTGCCGAAACACCAATCATAGTTTAGGAGCTATAAGTGAATAACACTCAGGGCTAAATTTAATTTTATCTAATGTTATAATAATTGTCCCACAAAGGTGTAATAAACGCCAAAGAGTAATGCATCGTAAGTGCTTCGAAAGACACTAGGCATTAACGTTAGTGCTATCGTAGTTTAGGAGTTATTAATGAATACTTCTTCCTGGGCTAACTTTAGATCTTTAAATTTTGATACAATATTACACTAATTGTCAGACAGAAATGAGACAAAAGCTCAGGTCAGTGCTCCATAAACTAAGCACTAACGTTAGTATTGTCACAATTTAGAAGTTATTAATGAATAACTCGGGCGAGGCTAAATTTAAATTTATCGAATTTTACGAGTGTTCATTAAAAGGTAGGACAATAGCTTAAGGTTAATGCTTTGTTAGTGCTCAAAAAATACTTAGCTCTGATTATAGCGCTTCATAGTTTAGAAGTTATTAGTGAGTAACTCGGAGGTAACTGAATTAAAATTTATCGAATTTTACATTAATTGGGTAAAAGTTGAAACACCTGAAGTTAGCCCCGCCTGAGTTATTTATTACCAACGATACACTGACCACTGGTGATTATCTAATTTCTGTCTGACAATTAGCGTAAAATTGTATAAAATTTGACAGTTCTCAAGTTAGCCCCGCTCCAATTATTCATTAAAATCTTCCAAACTACGATAGACTGACGTTAGAGCTTAGATAGTACTAACGTTAGAGCTTTTTGGAGTAGTAACGATGTACTAGACTTTGACGTTTATACCAACTTTGTGAGGAAATTGTTGTAAAATTACACACACACACACACACACACACACACATATATATATATATATATATATATATATATATATATATATATATATATATATATATATATATATATATTAATTTACCCCTAAGTGAGTTATTCACTTATAACTCCTTAGGTCTTAGTGTTTTATAGAGCTCTATCAATGTACTAACCGCTGCTGTTAGTCTCTCTTTTGTGCCATAATTACTGTAAAATTGTCTAAAAGTTGAAAATTCAAAAGTTAGCTCCGTCCGAATTATTCATTAATAACTTCTAAATTATCAAAGCACTAAAGATGATTACTACTTTCTTAGTAGGTCTTATTGCAGAACTCCCATCATTAATTCTTCAATAGTATGGACGATAGAAAATAAAACTTAGGGAAAGCTAACAACACGCTTGCCCTCCCCACAAAAGCATTCACGATGAGAAGCAGTAATGTTCGGAGTTGATGCACTAGCAAACACTAACGAAGAACGAACAATTATACTGGAATGGATTATTACTGCTTTTGAATGTAGCGAGAATTTCACCCAATGAAAAAGTTCCCATGTTTTTCTTATGGGAGTTTCATTACATATTCTCAATATCTAAACTAATACTGAAGCACTAACTGAACTATTAGTGTTTTCTAGACGAAATACTATCGATTGCACTAGGTTTCATCATCAGTGCTTTCTTGGGGCCTAAAGCTTTTTGCTTCTAGCGTCCAACCTATTGAAACACCAATGTTGGGAGTTGGTGTTCTAAAAAACACTAAAGAAGCGCTAACGATTGCACTAGAAAAAAGTTGATATTAAAAGGAATTCCTTAACATGAAACGATTATTAAAGTTGTATAGTGAAATTTAAGTCTTAGTATTTTATTTGGAAGAACCATTTAAACCGGTTATTAGTGACTCTATAAAAAAAAACTACCCTTACATATTATTAGTTTGCAACATATATTACAATATCACTCAGCTGCTTTTATATTTAATTATTTTGTGTGAGTATTGTTACACGGCTCCGAACGTGTTTTATTTTGTGGAAGATATGTTACAGAAATCAAGCCTTTAGTTTGCCTCATATACAGATGACAGAGGAAGACTGCTAGAAATGAATCTAGAAATACAAAATAAAATTTATAATCTACTAGCTTTTCAAAGTAGAGCAGGAGAAAGAACAAATATAACTATAACAGAAAGAAACAATATAGGGTCAAATTATGTAACAAACTGGCATTTAAATGATCCCGAGACAGATAGCAATTGTAACTTAATAATGTTTGACCTACGCCATAACTTGAAATAAAATGTATGAAGACAAAAGAACAATTTATAACATTCTGGTGTTTGGTTGCTTGGTGTTGATGATTTATAATTAAGGTTAATTATTGGCCGTTAATATTATTATAATTTGGTTAATTTGGGTTTGGTGATAGCGAATTAGATAATTAACTAAATAATTACATTTAATGTATGTTATTAAATAGTTTATTTTTAATGTTTATAATAATTAAATTAATAATGATTTAGGGCTTTGCATGGGCAGTGTGGCTACTAGCTATTTTTTTAAAAAATAAAGTTTTAAATTTACAGTTTGAATATAAGTTAGTTTAGTTGGTTTTAGTTGAAGTTAATAATTGGTTTTGTTAATAATTGTTTAACTTAGACATTTTAAGAGAAAGTATTAATCTGGTGGCTGTTGATATATTCCAGTTTTGATATGGAAGTATTGAGATTATGATTATTAAGATATTGAAACTTGGGTGCCGAATTATGGGATTTCTTTGAAACGAGAATTTAATTGAGACTGTTATCCTTGTGTTTTACATGTAGGTTGAAAATTATTATTATTATTATTTGTCTTTTTGTAATACTTTAAATTTTTATTATTATAATTACTTTGCTGTTGATTTATTTGTTTTTTGTAGTAAAACTTTTTATACTTGATTTTAGATTTTTATAAATGTTTTTATATATTTTTATGTATTTTTATATATTATTAATGTAATTACTACAATGTAAATAAAGTATAATGACGATCAGCCAAGCGGGAATTAAAGTTACCATTCATATCTGTATCTCAACTTCCAAATTATGATTCCCAACTTCCAAATTATGATTCCCAACTTCCAAATTATGATTCCCAACCTCCAAATTATGATTCCTAACTTCCAAGTTATGATTCCCAACTTCCAAATTATAATTCCCAACTTCCAAATTATGATTCCCAACTTCCAAATTATGATTCCCAACTTCCAAGTTATGATTCCCAACTTCCAAATTATGATTCCCAACTTCCAAATTATGATTCCCAACTTCCAAATTATGATTCTCAACTTCCAAATTATGATTCCCAACTTCCAAATTATGATTCCCAACTTCCAAATTATGATTCCCAACTTCCAAATTATGATTCTCAACTTCCAAATTATGATTCCCAACTTCCAAATTATGATTCTCAACTTCCAAATTATGATTCCCAACTTCCAAATTATGATTCCCAACTTCCAAATTATGATTCCTAACTTCCAAATTATGATTCCCAACTTCCAAATTATGATTCCCAACTTCCAAATTATGATTCCCAACTTCCAAATTATGATTCCCAACTTCCAAGTTATGATTCCCAACTTCCAAATTATGATTCCCAACTTCCAAATTATGATTCTCAACTTCCAAATTATGATTCCCAACTTCCAAATTATGATTCCCAACTTCCAAATTATGATTCCCAACTTCCAAATTATGATTCCCAACTTCCAAATTATGATTCCCAACTTCCAAAAAACAAAATAATATTTTTCGTTTTGCTGTTCTCCTACGTAGTTACTGAAAAAAAAAAACATAACGAAAAATCGAACACTAGTCGTATGTACGTAAATTATGTAATAATCCAATGAGACAATGAACAACACGCTGCAGAGTTCATATACTCTGCAAATAAGACCCACTGTGGCTCAGTGGTAGAGCCACAGATAGATAGAGTTCTTGGTTTGATCCCTGCCCAATTACGTTTGTGATGGATACCATCGTGTTCGTTGGTTTTGTCTCTAGGTACTATCGTTTCCTCCCTCGTTCTCATTCCATCAATTCATCACATGCCTTAATCATCCATTTCCCTTAGCTTGTTGGACATAATTCTCGGATGTTAATCTGAAAGGTTTAACTTGATTTTTTTACTATGTAAACTTTTTGCTAATACACACAAGTTTCATGTGATATTTTCTACTTTCTGTTAAATTTTATATTTCGATAGTGTCTTGTGTGAACTGCAAAGAGAAACATAATATATATATATATATATATATATATATATATATATATATATATATATATAAATTTTGTTAGTAATTGTGCCTTTAAAATCTTAAAATAAACCCTGGAATACACAGACAAAAAATGCTTACGTGAATACACCGGTGGAGTGCCAGCGCACCCCATATAATTAAACGCTACTAAAATTATAATACACGAACTTAAATATATTTATTTTACTTTATCAGTTACAAGAATACACAATAGGAGTTTTTATGTATTTTTGAACAGACACAGCTATTCCTTACTGCACGAAATGCAGACTTCCTTTCTGTGCTCAGCACAAACAGCCTCTTTGCATCTGAAACAAAAAGATCTAGTTTTTCTGTCCTTATTCCTAGGGCATGTTCGACACCGTGCTTGCTCTGGAAGACTAGATGTTGAATCAATTACAGGTGACAGCTTTTTTGAATTCCAAGCATATTGCTGATACCAATAGACAAATTAGTCGAAAGATTCTTCTTGAGGCGCTCCAGCATGTAGGGTAACCCACCCAACCCAAGTTTTTTTTTCTTTTTTTTTAGAAAGTCCGAACGGATGGTTGATAATTCCATTTATGGTTGTTTCTTCCTAATATAGAGGCTCCCCTTACAGCTGGATCATTTTCGATGTTACCCTCAATGTCACTCGTGTCACTTCCACTAATTTCATAATCGACTTCCGATTATACTTCAATATTGTCATCGGACTCTCTAAAATTACTTTCAGAATCATAATTTCTTCTAATGTGTTCAGTACAAAGTCTGTAAACTTGCTTGAACCTGCGCACACTTTCGCCATCATGCAATTAAACAAATATGAACGCAAAGTATCTAAAACGAATTTCGTCAAAAATTGAATTTCACATACGTAAATACACAGGTGGGGTTCTGGAGAATATATTCTCTTCTAAAACGAGACAATTTGCTTCACACCCACCACCGTAAAGATCATGCTCCAAAATGAGAATACACGGAAGCACCAACCAATGTGCCTGAGAACAGAGCCACAATGCCGATGAGTATAACGTCTGGGGTGCTCCAGCACCCCTCTGTGTATTCCAGGGTAAATAATTAAAACGCGAATTGGTAGAAAGATATGCGTACTTATTCCATTCTGATAGTAAGGGGTCACAGACTTTATCCGCCGAGAAATATATAGTTTTCATTTTTTTTTATTTTGAAACAAAATACTACTGGAGATTCAGAATTGATTGCAGATTCTTTCCATTATGGATTACTGTTTTTCTACATAAATTAAGTAGCGGGTTTGGGGAAAGACTGTAACCTATTCTTGAAGCGCTTAATCGCATTCCAATAAAAACGCTACCTGATATCTGTTACTGTTTTCCTCTGTAATTTGTCATCAGACAAACGAGCGGACAGACATAGCCGTTCTATAGTCTAAATCTTCCGTTATTTATGAATAGCACAGTTTGGAAATCTAAATCCCTATTCACTACGCTAGATTGGTAACGGAAAACAGATCCTTAACGCATTAAAAAATCGTTTTCTCAAAAACTACGCATCAAAGTATACTCTCTGACACTTCATTTTGTCGCAAGCGCGGTGTCCCAGAAGTCGAGCACTCACCTCCGGCATTTGGAGTGCCTGGTTTGAATGCAGCTTCTTACAAATGGGCCTTATGGCAAACAACCACCGTATACATTAATTTTCTTAAGTTTTTTTTCACATTCGCTATTCCACCGGTATCATCTATATTATCATCACCGCCTCCCATGGTCTTGGCTTTTTAATCGCTTGAACATTAATCTCCATTAAAAAAAGTGGCAAATAATTTATTTTCGTTGATTGGAAACACTTATTGAAAGCAACGAAATAATGTATACGCTCATAACTAAATCTACTGCATTGTTTCCCAACTAATCTCATCCATATACTTGTGTTTGTTTTGTGACATGATAAAAGTCAATATAGAAGTAATCTTGTAGGAAATTACGCATCCAACTATTTTGGGACGAGAGAAAGAAAGCAATAGATAAATGACGGGTGTGGGGTTCATCCAAGTTGTGTTCTTATATGAGGAAGTCCCTGCTTCTTATCGCAATTTATCTCTAAATGCAATAGCTGTCCGCATGCTTCGAAGGATTTTTAACCAACTGTTTCGTTTAGATGTGCATGTATAAGTTTTGTTAAACTGTTAATAAGTGGAAGACAAAGTTTATCTGTTTAAAGTTTCTGACCAGGAAAGATCTTTCTTAGCATGCAAGGTAAGTTTCTAAACATCAATATTGCTTATATAGTATATTTACGTTAGAAGTTCTTACAAGTAGTGCGTTATTGTTAGATATATGTCTCATGTTAGCAGAATAGATATAATCTTCTACTTTGTACTGGATTATTTTAGAACATACATAGCGCAAAAATAAACGCCGTATATTTCTGAATTCAAGGTGATCATTCTATACCTACCTTCGCAAAATTATGTGTACAATGTAAAGTTACGCAAACCAAAAAAAAAAAATCATAAAGTCATTATAACTACTAGCTCGATCATCGCAAACTAAGAAGTAAATATTGGGTTGTCATGAAGCTAAACGTTACGGAGAGTGCCAGTAAGACATGTCTTTTTACCGTAATTCCCTGTTCAAAAATATGAGATCGTCTTACTTTCAGGACGTATGCAGTGGAGTTCCTCTTCGCTGAATACAACCACAAGCTTCCATTAAGCTCAAAGTTTAACCTCTTCCTGGGTTATCGTTTGGGGCTTGAAAGTTCGCAGATTTAGTGGGTCATTCTACAAAGACCGGTCCTAAGCAGTTTGTCCTCCCGCGCAATGGAATCATTTGCAACCTCTTCTCCTCCAGAAAGAACAAAGCTTAAAAGCTACGATTTTAAGTACGCTACTCCATCATGAACAACGAAGCAGATGGAAAAAGCACTCGCACTCATAAAGGCCTAAACAGTACAAATACAATCTCGTTGTGAGTAATATATATAACTCAATATCAAGCTTAAATCTCAATATATCAGTTTGCAATTCCAGTGCAACTAGTTCTTTTTATCTTTATTTCTTTATTTTTTCTTCTACATCGTTAAAAACAATTAAAAAAATAAAACTTCAATGATAAAAACTTGTTTCTAAAAAAATACAAGACTAGTTTTCATATCAGAGCTGTGATAACTAACTAAATGAAACAGGTGTTAGCTACTGTTGGAGAATTGAGCTATTGTATTTGACAACAATCAAGCAGTCCAAGCTGAGATTTATATGACCATTTGCTTTAGCACTGTACTTATGACCTTAAACTAGTGCTACCTACACATGATATATGAATGTAGTATTCAAATAGAAGGTCAGCTTAGTAAATTTAACTACCATCATCATGAAATATTATTTCCAACAAGGAATATTTATTTTAAATAATATATTTATGACAGATTTTGTGACCCCGTGTTGCACATATGGTAGAAGTGAGAACGATTAAGAGAGGTCTGCATTAGGGTTGCAAATTGCCGCGAATTAGATGGGACATCGCAATTTTCAAGAAAATTTTCATCTCAATTCCAGCTGAGAGAGATGCGTTATGTGACAGCATGGCAAGATGTTAAAACTATTAATAAAATATGCTGCAGCAATTCCTAGTGACATTCTAAATTTCGACCCCCGGTATGTACTAAATATCGAGATATCGATTTGGTTCTATCGATAAAATTTTGATGTTAGCAACAGTGAAATCGACACGAATATTGAATTGGTTTCCCGTTTCAGTGGTGTATAATTTGTGTTCAACTAACTGCTAATGAAGTGAAGCTACGAGTTTTCTGTCTTCTGTGCATTTCGTTTAAATTTTCGTTCATGAATATACGTAATTCTCACCTAGCGTCAATTATCCGCTTCTCTGTGTTAAAATAAGAAACAAAAATAGTAATATTTTCTGTTAGACAAGTTTTACTATTAACGAAGTGCTCTCTGATATCAATTGTCAATATATATATCCCACCTTTTTCTAGAAGTTGCGGAGCTGAATATGGATTTAAACGCCTTCGGAAATGTCATTGTTCGTCTCAGCAACGCTAAATCCCGCGAATTCAGCAATCGGTAATTTTGAATCTTAATGTCGAATTCATAGTTTCTGGGGTCCCTGAGTCAAACAGTAGTGACACTTCCGATCCCGTTTAAATCCAAATTCAGTACCGCAACTTGGGGGAGGGGAAGAAATTTTTATATATATATATATATATAGGTATATGTATGTATGTATGATTGAAAATGACCAATATAAGCGTGGAATTCATGACTTTTGGAATCACTGACATGACCAGTGACACTTCCGATGCCGTGCCTCACAACATACGTAAGGGGAAAAAATGAAATGAAATTTTGAGTTTTACGTCCCACGGTTATGCCGGTTAGGCTGAAGGAGACGGTGATAATGAGTAATGAATGAAATGGTGGAATGAAGAAAGTGGGAGGAAACGGGAGAACAGCGAGAAAACCCACGCACACGGTGTTTGTCCACCACAAAGTTCACTTGGCGGGAGCAGGGTATGAACCCTAGATCCCTAGCACCAGAGGTGAACGCTCTACCACTGAGCCATCGCGGCCCCATACGTAAGGGGAGTTATATTTATATATATATATATATTTAAAAAAAAATGACGGAAATTAGTGCCGAATCAATACTTTTCAGGGTCGCTGAGATGAACAATGAGACGTCTAATGCCGCTTAAATCCAAATTGAGTATTTTGTGTCCAAAATGAGATCAATCTTCCTCATATGAAGAACGGGTTTTCTGGTTGTATATACAGGGTGTTAATTAATTATACCGACAAAGTGTAAGAGCTGACTCCTTACATCAAAATCGACAAAGGGTATCACAAACGGGATATTTTTTCCATTATTTTTTTTCAATATCTTGCACCTTTTCCAAGATTTGAGCCTACTTCCCGTTGCAGTTCCTAATTCATGCATGTATGATCAATGTTTTCTTCCTCTTGCTTGCAGTATGTAATAAGCAAATGCATTACACACACAATTAATTATAACATCAGTGATATATGGTGTTTGGTGGGAAAAGCACTCCAAACAATAAAAGATTCATCTTTGACTGCAGAAATGGTTATCTTTCGTTTCTCGTTATCCGTACAATTAACACCTGCGAGAGATGCAACCCCTTTATACAAATACATAGTGTTGGGATGTGTAACTCGTACGATATGATGCTTTACTTTTGTAAAATTTCAACAGTTAAAGTTTACACCTAAAACTGTAATAAAGAAATAACGATCATGTTTTTGTAATAGGGGAAGGGAGGGTAAGTTGACGATAGTAAGCTTCTATGCATGTTTTGTCAGCCTTGTGTTGATGAAATGTTTCGATTTTATGTTCACGGCAATTATTAGACTTTCGTTTTACTCTGTTAATTGTTTGATGATTTTAAATTCAAAAGTTACGATGATACTTCACTTTTATTGACCCCATATCATTTTCGTCATCTTACCCTCCTATGCGGGTAAGATGACTTCCATAGGTGGGTAAGATGACGAGACAAAAAGCGAGAACAGAACTGGACTGATTATTGTATTTCAAACGCAGTATTTTGCAGAATACACAAATAATAACATGAATAGAAGAATATGAACACAAGCGCAATGTGATTTCAAGGACAAAAGTCACAGATGTATGCTTTGAATTTTGCTTCTGTTACAGACAATTCAGTACAAGCAACATGGGCTCAATTCTGACACATATTACAAGCGAACCACGTTTCACTTTTACCATATTCATTACATACTACACACACTTCTTCCCCCAAAACATCGGAATCGTCGTCTTCGTCCATATAAGTCACTGATATAGAACAGTCAGGGGAGTCGACTGAATGCATGTCTTCTTTGTATACTACGGAGATTTGTCTTTTCGTTTCCGTGTTCCCTTTTTCTGGGTACGCGTATCTTCTTTTGTCTTCTTTTTCGCTTATTTCCCGGCTTTCCTTTCTTCCAGAGTTCTTTTGACAGGACTGCTGGTGATAAGCAACGAAGGCAGCTTCTTTCGCTGTTTCCTTCCTTCGTTAACTGCTTTAGGAAGAAGGTGTAGACCATTTTATGATTTCCATTTGAGGGTCCAGGGTCTGCATGAGATGGTCCGGGTTCAAAAATGGAAGAATCGGGTTCTGCAAGTGTTGATGCAGGTTCAGATTGTATTTGGTTAGATTGCGCAAAGGAAGGAGACAATTTTGGAATAGAAGGTTTAGGTACTGATACAGATGATGCATATGCTGAGTTAGACATTGTAGTTGTTGAATGTTCCGTGGCATTTATTTCAGTTGCTGCGGTCGCTGTAACTTCAGGAACATATTGGTTTTCGGTTGTCAATGATGGCTCGAAATCAGAATCACTGAAAATCTGAAAATTTAATGGCACTAACCCTGTAGCACGGAAACCCTTTACTGCGTGACTGATCGTGGCCACCCTACTATATGCCACGCCACATTGAATGGCAGCAACATTCTTTATGCTGATTCTCTCACCTGGAGGAGCCATCAAGTAGTCATCACAAGCACGGCTATATGCAGTTTTCAATGAACCATACAGAGCAACATCCAAAGGCTGCATCCGGTGGCTTGTGTGCGGAGGAAATCCTAAGAGGCTAATATGCTTTTCTCTGCACACGTAAACTGCCTGTAAGGTAATATGGGATGGGACTCATTCCAGATACCAGCAGAGCCAGGAGGAGCATTGTTCAAAAAGTGTTCCTGCATACGCACCTTGGGGAAAATAAAGAATGGTGAGACGTAGTTGCCAACAGCACTAAAACGACAACCTACACTTACATTCACACCTCTTTCAGCAGAAGAAACTTTAATTACTCTTCGATTTCCTTTTGAACTTAATACGTTTGGGGTTTTCGTGGGTACAGTTGAACAGCCCGTTTCATCCGTGTTAAAAATCTGATGAGATTCAAAGTGTTTCTCATTTAAAACATCTTTATAGACATTAAAGAATGATTCAACATTTGTTTTATTGAAAACAGTTAGCCTCCCTGCAGATGTAGTTCCTCTTTTCGCAGAGAGTAATGAAATTTATTCATAAAGGTCTTGATGAAGTCCTTGCTGGCCTTCTTTTCTTGGTTGAATCGGTGAGGAATCTTCATAGTCTCAACATAGTCATAAACTATTCTTCCAAATTGCTCCCTTGTTAGGCTCACGCAGCTCGGGCAAGATGACGAATTCGCCATCTTGTCCGCCTATTTGATTCGTCATCTTACACGAAACACCCATTTTTTATTGCAAAAGAGACAAATCTGTCATCAAGTTATTTCTGAGTTACATTGAGCTATTGATGTAATTAATATACTACATTGTTTCGAAAAAACAAAAATCATGTCCTGGGGACTTAACCACAATAGCTTCAGACGTTATTTTCTGACACCGGAATCTTACAACGAACCGACGTGCAAACAGTCAAACCACTCCTGGTCAACTGGAACACGGCCGATTGGAATAGTTTCTATCTCTCAACACGTGTGGCACTAGTGCCTTCCGAACCGCATGAAGGCTGTGTTGCCATATCACTTCAGGATTCTGAAATTGACAATTCGTCATCTTAAACACCTCGTCAACTTACCCTCCTTTCCCCTATTTCGCATCGCCCACTGAAAACGACACGTTTCTAGCAATATCTGGAAACGGCGACCTGTCCGCCAGTGATAACCGGTTACTGTTTGCTACCAAAATGTTTACCATTATCTTAGGTATTGATGGACACCAATATCATTTCTCTATGACTTACACTTCCCGAGATATAGCTTCTTAAATCTCCCAAAATCGAAACTTTTTGGCCAATATTTCGGGAACGGTGAGACTGACGCCGAAAATTCCATCACTTCTTCGAGATAGTTTTTGATACTCTATCGAATGGAGGGTTCAAAATTGAAAAATTCGGAATTTTGGGGGTAAATCGACGGACGACGTCTCTAACTCGGTGCTCAGAACGGACTCTAATGGTACGCTAACAAACAATTTAATCTGCTACAAGATTTCGATTTCTAATATATCCTACTGTGGCATTATTCCTAGACATCAAGACAAAGGCGTGAAATGTACATACTAACGACATATCCCGCCAAAACCCACCAGTTGTTAATAATAGCCATACAACTGTTAATGGACAACCACCTCGTCAATTGTCATCTTATGATAGTCGCAGACAATAGTTTATCATATAATTACGCTAGACTTAGGCCTGAGAAAACGTCACAATGAGATATATCAGAAACTAGAATCTATGATTGCTTAGGAGAGATTCACGAACGCATAAAACCTGTACCATCAGGATATTACAGATGAGAATTGACAAGAGATAAAGGATGATAGCTTTCGATAGGGACGTAAGCAAACCCCAGCCTGAAATCCTGAATTTTCTGTAAAATTAATGTAATTTTAGAGGTGTTTGTTACAAAATTTAATACAATTTATCCTCGTATTGAATTTGTTTCCCGCGAAATCAAACTCCGAACGCATTCGGAAATAAATTTCTAAGTACGTGATTTTCGGTTGGCTCGGATTTAGCTTGACGAAAACAATATGCTCAAAGTATTCTACAAACCCCAGCTGATGCAAAGGGTCACTCTGAGTTCATGTGACCAAGTAAATTTGTGGCGGATAACATCGTATCCGTGGGTTTTCTAGGGAACTTCCGTTTCCTCCCACCTTTTCATTTCACCAATTATTCCATCATCACTGACTTTTATTAATCATTCGTGTTCCTAGCCTAAAGGGCATAATCGTGGAACATTAAACTGAACGATTTTGAGTTCGTCCGGAAGTATGGGGAGAACTTGTGAAAGAGATTCTCGGTGGTGAAAGATTTCTTCTTTTCTTTTACAGTTACAAATTCATCATTTCAATTTCAAGGCTAAAGTAAGTGCACGCTTGTTGCAGAGAAAAAAAAATCATGTCACCCTTTATAAAATATTTAAATCGCGTAATGTTATAACAATGATACCCGAGAGATGTAAGTTTGTATGGAGAAAACACGGAAACACATCACCCTGAATATGTACTGAGATTTATGTGTTTGTCAATCTCATGGATAGCCCAAGGCAATTTGCTACCCCATGCAATGGCATGACCCCTTTTCTCCAGGGAGAACAAATTTTAAAAGGCACACTGTTAAAAATATATTCTTAAATCTGAGAAACCGTTTCTTATCTGTGCACCGAGAATATTTTATTTTAGAAACAAGAGTTTGAAACTCTCATTAATGAGAAATGAAGAAAAGTAGATAAGGTTGTATGAAGCGAAACGAGAAAATATACTGCTACTTTCTTTATGAATGAGAATTTCCAAATCTCATTTCTAAGAAAATATTGTCTCGGTGCACAGATAAGAAACGGTTTCTCAAATTTAAGAAATGATTTTTAACAGTGCACTATTTTAAATATTCTATCCCATCACGAAGAACGAAGGGGAGGAAAGGTGCACTGGCACTCACAAGGGCCTAAACATTACAAATACAATCTCGTTGTCTTCTTTCTTTAAATAATAATCTATTATGTTAGTAAAAGATAAAATACACACCTGCAGAGAAAAGATGTTAATCCTTTATATACAATTCAGTAAAGTGTTTCAATCTCAATATATCAGTTTACAATTCCAGTGCAACTAGTTCTTTTATCTTTATTTCTTTATTTTTTTCTATATCTATTAAAAAAAGTGTTTTAGAAAAAAACTTGTTTCCACCTTAAATGAAAGGGAACTTGCTTGTAACAAAGACAAGACTAGCTTTCATATCAAAGCTGCGATATCTTACCAAATGGAAAAGATGTTCGTTACTGTTCGAGAATTCAGTTCTTGTATTTGAAACCTATCAAGCAATCCATGTTTTGATTTGTTTCACCTGTTGCTTTAGTACTGTTGATGTAACCTCAAACAAAAGCGACCTAAAGATAATTTATGAATGTAGTATTCAAATAGGTCAGCTTAGTAGATTTAAGTACCATAATTATGAAGTATGTTTCCAACAAGAAATATTTGTTTTAAATTATTTAGTTATGACAGATTTTGCTACCTCTCGAAACTTGCCGTTCTGTGCAAACGCACACAGAGAAAAACCGTTCTTCGGACAGCGGTATATTGTACAAATATACGGTATCCTCTTGTTTACTATAGAAATCAGTACGGGGCATACGTTATCCGTATGCTACATAGGCACTGCCCTTAGATGTTACATCATGCAGTTGCAGGATGTCTGACATCTAACAGTTTTCCGTATACCACATGCATATACTTATGTTACCTTCGTCAGCTATATGTTATATACGTCCATTTGTATGTGAAATCCTGACCGCGTACATTGTTTCATACGGAAAGTACGTATAGAAGGAACAGTTATACATAAAGTATTATAAAACATGCATTTTCAGTTATGCTGAAGTTGTTAAGTCCAAAACTCTGCTGTACGTTAAGTCCAAAACTACAGGAATTACGCATGTAACCTATCTTCTTAAGTACGTCACCTACATTTTTTTCTCAGTGCACGTGTTGCTAATATGGCAGAGCCGGTACTGGTCACCTTTGTTCCATTGTTATAAATTCCGCAAATGCATCATCAATGAATTTCTATACTTTTTGTTACTGAAACAAGAACATAAAGGACCACACTTGCATTGCTCTGTATGTTCTGTCAAGAAGTATAGTCTGAAATTCCACTCCACTGACTTCGTCGTGCATTTACACACCAAAGATTATTTTGCAGAGCGATAGGCAAGGCTTGTGGCCACCACATCCAGTATAAGTTCTGATTCAGAAGGGAAGTATTATGAACAGCTATGTGAACCAAGTTTAGTCATCTTAGATTAACCTGGTGCAATGTGTCTTTTTCTTGTTTTAACAGAAATGCTAACTATGAGATTTTAACGTTTAACTAAGTGATTAGTCCTTGTTTTTTCTTTTTCTTTTATTTTTTCTTCTTTTTTTGTAAAGTAATGCACAAAATGCAATATTGACAGAACCACAAAAATAATAATCATAAGAATTATTCGTTTCTGATATAATTAGCGGCAAAGTGAGAAGTTTCCAGCTGCCACTGTCCCACTCCTATCTATTCGTCTTAATCTTATCTATACCCATATTACCACTGTACAACCTTTATTTCAAAATAATAATAATAATAATAATAATAATAATAATAATAATAATAATAATAATAATAATAATAATAATAAGAAGAAGAAGAAGAAGAAGAAGAAGAAGTTTCGTTTCATAGTGTAAAACTAAGGTAGACCCCCAATCCATGCGAATTTAATCTCAAACAGTGGCGGATAATGTTAGTGTTGCAGCGTTGCGCAACGACCAAAGTATTTCAAGAAAAAAATATTATTATCAATAGTAGTAAAGAACAGAAAAAATACTTTTTAATACTTGCATATATACACTTTAAATAACATATTTTTTTTACTTCTGTAACTGTCCGTTCCGTTAGTCCGTTTTAAAAAGCAAAAAATAATCCGTCAGAGAGTCTCTAATTTACATTGTGTTGCAGCGAGCATGCAATGACCAGATTCCTTCAGCGCGGAAATTGGAGCAAATGTTAAGTCTCCTTTCCCCTATTTCAGAAGTTAATTCTGCAACACAGCACGGTTTCCAGTGAACGAGAAAGTTTTTCACGCTAAATAAGATTTCTGAAATTTTCTTTCATTAGCAATTAACAAATGGAATTTGTTTTTATGCATTCATATTTTTAAATTACGGGACCATACTGAAGCAAATCAATATAATGACAATTAAAAAAAGTGATTGCAAAATTACAAAATAAGAAAGAAAATATCTAGTAGAGAAGAAGACAAATGAAAGTAAACCCGCATTTACAAGTTAATTCTTAGCTTATATTGATAATAAAGGCTTCTTCTACAGTAATTTGTGAATCAAATATTAATAAGTCTGTATGTAGAATCGCTTCCCCCCCCTCTGTGGATAGTATTTTAGTATAAACATATTTCTTTTATAAAATAAGTATATTTTTTACTCTTGATAATTTCCACGTAAAACTGTGTGATGGGGAACGCCACATTGAATTTGGGACTAGTTAGCAATGCTCAGGGGCGTAGCCATGAGGGGGTCCACCGAGTCCGGACCTCCCAAAAATTTCGAAATTTGACTAACATTTGTAGGCTTTCTTAATTAACTATATATTTTTTTAACACAGAAACGATTGACGTATGCTAAATATTTTATTTTACGCCTCATCATGTACTCTTCTTTTCTTATAAAAATAATCGTTCTATCATTTCTTTTAAAAAATATAGGTGACAGTAAGTAAGAAGTACTTATCGTCTTTTCGGGTGAAGTATAAGACAGGTTCCATATTATGTAGACGTATTGGACCTCCCTCAAATACTTTGGACCCCTTCCAGTTAACATTTCTGGGTGTAGAACTGGCAGTGCTGTTAGTTTTGATGTTCTTTGATTTTTTTTGGCTTCTGTTACATGCTGATCCTTCATCTGGCGGGTTTCGAGGTTTCCTTTGCAGAACATATCACATTGGTAAGCATTGTTTCGCCTCATGTGGAAGTATATTGTGTTCATCGTGTATTACGTAACAACCAAGACGGATGATTTGGAATGTGTTTTTTTTCTTTTACGCACATATGTGTGTGTGTTGATGTATGAATATATGACATTCGGAATTCATATGCCAGTACCTATTTTGTATCAGCTGGTTTGGTTTTTAATTATTAGGTTTAATTTTAGTGTGTGTGCTTTAATTTTGTAAATAACCTACAAATTCTGAATGAATTGTATACCATGACTTCTGAAAATAACTTACAAAAAGAATTCGGATCACTGTCAGGGACTGAGTTTGCTAGAATGAATCGTTCGCAATAATCTAGAAAAAATATTTAGTGAATCTACAAAGCTACTGAAATTAATATTAACTGTACCTATAGCGTCAGCAAAAGACGAAAAGTTTTTTTTTTTTTTTTTCCACATGAGAAAGAATTGACACTTTCAAGGAATTGAACGTCCCAAGAAAGGTTATCACCTTTGGTTATGCTTTCCATCGAAAAAGACCTGACAATAAGAATACCAGAGTTCAACCAGCATGTATTAGACAGATTTGCTCCAATCAAAGAGAGAATAATGAACTTACTAATTAATTAAGGTGGTTAATCGGATAAAATGTTCTGCATTTTCTATTTTTTTAAAACAGAATTTTATTTAATTTAACATGTCACATAGCATTTGCATTTAGAGTTATGCTGATTAGTCAATGAGTCCACTTTATATCTTCTGTCTCTTATCGTTCGTACTGCAACACCCGAAACCACAATCCACCGGCCGCCACTGATCTCAAACTTGAAGTAGTACATCTATAACGATAGATTGCAATAGAATAATAAGATGAAAGATACAATCTATTCCTCTGACACTGAAACCATATCAAAACAACATTACTCGCTATGCCTTACTGCTTTTGTTCTGGCAATAAAAGTTGAAGCCGGAAATCGTTAATTTGAACTAATTCCGGAATGAGGAGATGATTAAGGAATGAAATAGAACCTACTCTAGAGCACACGTTTTTGCTCTACGGAAGTCAGCATTGGAACGAAGGTACTGATAAATTTCAACCACTTACTGTTTTGAGTTGACTTGAATTGTGTTGATTTTGAGATTAACATCCCTTTCAGCAGCAAGGGTATATAAAACGGGATATACTGATTAACGTGGCATCCGAAAGACATGAGCTCCCACCGGGAATCAAACCCAGATCTCCCACGCCAAATGTGCGTACGCCTAACGCTTAGCCAGACGAGAGCTCACTTCCTGTTTTTGTAGGTGGTACTGTATGTTCACTTGACACCTTGAATCGATTGCAGAAAACCGCTTGTATAGACGTAATTATCATTTTTGTTCTATGGTGATAAATATCGGAACCGTAAATGGTTGGTTGAGTATCGCAAACCCACCAGAAAGAAAAAATGTTGAAGTGATAACAAGATTAAAAGCATGCTACTCAGAGCAGACGACTCTGCTAATTAAAATGAGTTCATACTCTGCAGACTGTTTTTGAACAAAGCATTAAATTACAATAAGTAAAAACCAACACATAACTGTAAGTAACCGACACTAGCGAGACAAGTCGTGACCCCGCATGCTAACAGCCAATTTTTGGAGATTAACTATTAAAACAAACTTTGGAAATAAAGATAAACTTAAGTTTATAATAAACATTTGGGCCTTATACAGAGTCATTTTGACGCGTGATTAGTACCATATTAAAAAGTTCGACTATCATACGTTTTCTACAGTAGTAAGGCCTTTAGCACGACGCTAATCATGAGTTAAAATGACTCTGCATGAGTTAAAATGACTCTCTCTCTATATATATATGTGTGTGTGTGTGTGTGTGTGTGTGCGTGTGTGTGTGTGTGTGTAAAAACGAAATGAAATCTTTGAGTTTTACATCCCATGACTGTGCAGGTTAGGCTAAAGGAGACGGTGATTAGGAGAAATGAATGAAATGGTGGAATGAAGAAAGTGGGAGGAAACGGAAGAACCTCGATAGAACCCACGATTTAAATATATAACATAGGTAGATGCAACTGGCCATCATTATCTCAACTTCATCTTACTCTTCAACATAGCGAAACATTCTATGGAACTACAGAAGTGCTCGGAAGGAAGGAATGGCGATGGAACTGAAATGTGCAATCATTTGTAAGTTGTTCTAAATTCTATCTCTTCCACATGGTATTCGTTGAGCTATGGATACGGTAGCGAAGTTGTTGAACAAAAAAATTATTAGCAGTTAATTTCGTTTTAGTTTCCAGAGAATCTACAAGTTTTATAGTGTTTTAAATTATTCCCCTCAAGGAATATCAATTATTAAAAACTTACGTTTATCTTTATTTTCAAAGTTGGTTTTAATGGTTAACCAATCAAGATTGGATGTTAGAACGCGTGATCACGATTTGCCTCGCCCGTGTTAGATCTGTTCGGTTTTATTTTGGCTTTTAGCTAATACTTTAATGTTTTCTTTGAACACAGTCTGCAAGGTATAAGCACATTTTAATAAGCAGAGTCGCCTGCTAGCAGTAACATGTTTTTAAATTTATTAAAACTTTAACAACACTCATTTTTACCCTTCCTGGCGGGTTTGTAAGAGTCTGCCAGCAAGATCGAACTACAGTCATCACGATCGCGTGACATTCATTTTCTTTGTTTTCTTTCTGATGGGGTTTCTACTAATAGCACTTTGGCCCCTTTTCCGTTTGTGGCACCAATTCTTGGAAACTTCTCTCACAAATTTGTTGACAGGTTTTTATTCTTTCCATGGAAAATCTCAATCTATCCCTTTCCCTCCCTCTTAGTAAGGAGATGTCTTTCCTTCGCCTATGTGATGAGGCTCCACTAAGATGAAATTAGTGTGAGAGAAAGTCTTGCCATCAGGAGACTAAGTATTTTTTAAACTTTAAGAGTATATTGTTTTCTTCTGTGTACTGTGTTGTGCTAGAACTTTCATTAGAGTAAGTTGCAGCAAAATATTATGGTGTTTGAATAAGGCATCCTTATTCCATAAAAATTGAAATTTTTGCTAACTCGACACCATATTAGTCGACATTAGGTCGAATCTTTTTTTCCATTATGACATTAGCAACATTAGAGTACGATGTATTGCTAGTGAGATAATAACTCAAGAACTGTAATTAACTTTCAAGATATAATTATCGTTTAAGTAGAAAATTGTCCAAATATAAGGTACCTATGTCAATCAATGGACGAAATCAAACTGAACAAGGTGGGATGTTTCAGAGTAAATTCCCTACTAGCAAAGACAACTTGCAAACCGCTTGCTGTAAGTTTGAATTGCAAGCATCGGATCCAGCTTGACTAGAAAACGTGCAAGCGTGCTGCAAGCTGGATTCCAGTAACGAAGTTACATGGGGGCAACTTTGTATTCAGTGTTCCATTCAAGATTGACGCAAGTGATTTACGAGTCAAGTCAATAGCCAGTAAATGGTCAGTGATGCTATGGCTCCCTGCGAAGGGTCTAAAGAATTGCTTGTAAGTACAACTAAATGTAGATTATACGAAAGCATGCGCTGAAAGTGCAGGCGTAGAAACCAAAAGACAAGCATGCACCCACTGGCCAAAAGCTATCTTCCTACTAGGGTTCTGATGCATAGACATTGACCACATCGAGAAAAACAAATGCTTATGGTGTCACGTTCGCTACTAACATTTGATTAGATTATCAGTTTATCGTTTCCTTCATAAGCGAGGCTATATGAGACTTGGACTTACAGCTTAACGTTGATCCGAAATAATACGAGCTCCTGCCGGGAATGAAACCGGCACGTACCCTAACGTCTTGCACGTACCCTAACCACTTAACTTTTCCTTACCAAAAAATTCGTTGGTTGGAAGAAATTCGGATGAAACAAATGGGTTATTCCTTTGTATATTATAGACGAAAAAGAGAAAAGAAAGAAAAAGCTGTGTAGAACCAGGTTGTATCTGTTGTTCCTGTTTTTTTCATGTTGAAAAGCACATTCCCAACAGTAATTTAAGAGTTTTACAATTATCTTTTCTCACTTTATTTTCTCTCAAATGTATCGTTAGGCGCTGTAGTGATAATCTGTGAAGTGAAGTAATTTCCTCTGATGACGTATGTGTTTTTATGTAGAACCATTTCCTTTTCCTTCTTTCGTTTTTCTACTCTCTCAGCAAGAGATAATCTATCATCAGCAGAAATAATGCAAAAGCTGCTCGCAACTCAGAAGCTAAAGAGTTGTTTGGTTCGCTTCCACTCTTGAAGTGGGTAAAATTTCAAATCTATCAACAGATTTTTATGACCGACGCTTTCTGCTCAGTTCTTTATTCTAACATTCAATAGAAGCTTAAACAAATTAGCGAACTCACCCTTGAATTTGAAGATCTCGAAATCGATTCTTGAAACACGAAATTCATAGTGACTTTCGCAGTTATTATCCTTAGTTTCATGAAATATGATGGTGCGTTTAACTTTCAAACTAAGTGTAAAATAGTATATCTCGTATGAAAACAACTTATATTTCACGAATAAAGAGACATAAAGTATACTTCATTTTGTCTTGTTGATTTCTTTATTTATGGTTGATCTTGTGCTTTAAATCCGTTAATGGCATATTGCAGCCAGCAAAGAGCTTTAACGTTGTTCAAACGCTAAGCTTGAATACACGTGTGTTTAATTGTAATGCGTAGGGGAAGGTCTTGCAGTACCGACCACCTTAAGTATTTTTATTCTAACTTTTACAAAAATGAAAGTACTGTGAATTTCAAGGCAATTGTCTATTCTTCAGAAACTACTTTACTATAAAAAACATATTATATGGTTTACATTTTCCTACAAATAGCTATATATTGAGAAAAACAGAAACGTATTATTATTGACAGAATGAAAAATGTCGTACAGTACCGACCACCAAATATGGACGACAGTGAAGTACTAAACAATTATTAAAACTAATAAAAAACAAAAATGTATTACATTACTCTGTTTTCTCAATTCTATTAACTATATTTTGTGATACTGTCATATATAGTAACTATAAATTTGCAATACTATGATAGTAAAATATTTTCCCGAAGTATGAAACTAAAACGTCTTTTTGGCCTACGTTACGTAAGAACAAAACCCAAATTCAGTTTAGATACAAAAGTCACAAGTAAAATAAGAAAGGTTTTCTTGGTCTGTGCATTCAACGTGCGCCCAACCTTCACACTTAACGCATTGCACCCAGTCTTCATCAAATGATTCATGACAAATGATACATACTATAACTTCATGATAGTCCAGTGTTCTTCGACATTTTGATTTGTCGTTGCTCATCTCTTGGGAAGATGTTTTCTTCTGTCTCCTTCCGACCTTTTCCTGTTTGTTCTCTTCAATTCCAGCTTCTAACTTCTTTCTTCTCATTTTCTTCTGTTCCGCTAGTTTTCTTTTTTTTTGCAAAAGCTCATTTTTATATGGTGACGATGTTAGGATTTCAGAATGTTGGCTTCGTCGTTTCCTTTTCTTTGTCCTGTCTTCCACATTCTCATTGCTTGGGGAGATTTTCTGAACAATCTTCTTGAAATCAGTCGATAATTCTATTAAGGAAGATGGCTCTTCGGAAAGATGACCTATATCTTGGACTGTGGAATGATCTTGCTGTTTAGAAACACTGATTGGAGTGAGTTTTATTGAACAACTCGACCGTTCAGAAAGATGATCTGCACTTTGCACTGTGGAAGAACTCTGTTGTTGAGAAAGTGGGATGAATGTTGTTGAACAACTCGGTTGTTCGGAAAGACAGTCTGTACCGTGAAGTGTAGAAAGACCCTGCTCTTCAGAAAGGTGAGTTGATGATGCAGATTGATTGTTGAGCTCTGGATCGCGAAAATGTTCAGCAGGAATGAAATCCAAATCTGTGAAAACATTTGGGTTGAAAGGCCAAAGTCCAGTACATACAAAAGCTGACTGTGCCAGATCCATTCTGCAGATAGACATGTTGATAGGCTTGGTTGAAAGTCCAGCTACATCTTTCTGTGAGATTTTTAATGGATAATACTTCCTCATCCAGGTACTGCACGCTTGGTTGTATGCTGCTTTGAAAGGCTTCATTACAGCACGGTCCAAGGGCTGCAATTTATGGGTTGTGTGAGGAGGCAAGCTTATCATGTGCACATGATGTTTTCTTGCAAACAGGATAAAATCTAAATCCTTGTGACTACAGTGTCCATCAAGTATGAGAAGAACTGGATCTTGTTCAGTAGGGCGAGTCCTCTCAACAAATAACTCCATCCATTTTAAGAACGATTTAGCAGTTATCCAACCACTTTCCTCAGCTGCGAAGATACTTCCCGGGGGAGCATCCTTTCTCAGAATACCGTCTACTCGTTGTTTATTAGGAAAGACAAACAGAGGAGGAACAAAAATGTCCCCAGTGGCATTAATGCATAATAAAACTGTTATATTTTTCCCCCTTTCACCAGATGTAATTTTGCTTATTTGCTTTTTTTCCTTTTTGTGCAATAACCTTGGTGTCGTTGGCATGAACGATTGTCAAGCCAGTTTCATCACAGTTGTGTATTCTATTCGGCGGAAAATTATATGTATTCAGAAGTTTTGAATACATATTATAGAAGCGATCTACTTGATGCTTGTTAAAGCCCACAGCCCTTTGAAGACTTGTAGATTCTAGAGTTCTTAGACTAAGCTCCGGATGGCGTGCCATAAAATCATAGTAAAACTGCTTGCCTGCCACTTTGAGTTCTTTATTAAATTGATGGGGTAGTTTTAGATGTTCTGCCAAATCATATGCAAATTTTAAGAATTCCTTCCTACTAAGAGGCATAAACTTATCGTCCATATCTTTAATGTAAAATACTAGCTGTTGCTCCATATCTTCATTAAAGGTCTTTTGAAACCTGCCCATCTGAGGAGATAGAATCAGAGTTTTTCCAGCTTGTATTGCTCTTACTCTGTCTCCTAATGTTGTTTTAGGTACACCAAAAGCAGACGCAGCCTGTCGTTGTGTCAAACGTTTGGAAAGTACTTCATCTACAGCAGCCTTCATACTTGCTTCGGCCCATCTTCCTTTTTTCCTTTCCGTTGGTGTTGCCATTTCCCTCTGTAATTATAAAAAAAGGAATCTGACCACTATCTTGAAATTAAACTTCGTTTTCTCTATAGTTAATATTGGTCGGTAGTGGACGACGATAGAGTGGTCGGTACTGGACGACACACTAGGTGTGACTTTGCAGGTCATAGCACGCTATGTAGTGAATACATTACCTACCTTTTTCCGTAAATATTAACCTAAAACTCGTACCTGTGACAGGAATTGCAAAACATTTCAGTGACTTACCTTAGAAAGAACCAATGGTGTCCTAAATATAACTTTTCTCACTGAAAATATCGTCCAACTTCTTCAACGCTTTGCAGTTCGCTCATTACTTGACACAAGAAACCGCGCTCGAACTATGTGACGTATGACTACAGAATCTCTTCACGTGTCACTGTAGTACCCTGTCATCTATCAAGGGAAGTGAGAACTGTAAGATGGTCGGTACTGTAAGACTTTCCCCTATATATAATTTTACTCAAAGCTATAGAGAATGGCAAAGTGTTTCTAAGTATTTATTCATTACGATCCAGTGTGCCTTGTTAGATTGTAATGTTATTAACTATAAAGGTAACCAAGAAAGCTCTATCGCCTTTTCACCCACCACTTCCGAACATCGATATCTAACCCAAGACGTACCTGGAAGATCAAAAATAATCCCCATCAGCATCGGCGACTTTCTGCCAACGTTCTGGAAGGAAATGGATTACAAAGCGGTAGAACTTGGTGGGCCGTGAAACAAAAAAGGTGTCAAGAGCATTTTGCACCTCTACTAGGAATTTGAACTGGCGTCCTCTAAGGTGATTTCCCAAGAATTGGAACATGTGATATTCAGACTGTGCAATGTCTGCGGAGTATGGCGGAGGCAATAATGTTTCCCATCCCTTGCATAGAATAGTTTTTCCCATCCGCGTAGTCACGACACCCTCACGAAAGGCCTGACATGTCTTCCGCATTGCTGCAGCTGCATTTGACCCCAGTTTGAACTCCCCAGTACATACACGTCCTTATGACGCTCTGTGGAGGTTCCATGTTCACTCTGTCCTTAGGCAAGTTCACGCTGTAACTGAACTGCCACTACCAGGTAGTATGTTAGATATACCCACACCAACAACTGACCTTCCCCTTATCTCCATTCACATTCAACTTACTGTGTGAGTGCCAGTTGAACAAGACCTCAAAAAAGCGACATAAATTTCTTGGCTACCTTTATAATACTACTTACGTTACTTTATGTTGAATTCATTTTTTCTCAGTAGATAGCTAGAGCAGTTATCTCGTTAGTAAAGCTGAATTTGTTAATAGAGTTGATATATTAACATCTTAACAGGAAACTGTGACTTTAGCGGTGGTTAAGCAATAACTATTTCATTTTCAATGATATTGAAACAACGCTGTTAACTTGTAGAATTCTAGAAGATACACATCGCACCGTTAGAAAGCAGAAACATTATCCAGAGCATAAAATCAACCGTACGACATTGAAATTTCGGGTGATATTGTTTAGAGTTTATTATAAGACTTTCAAGATATACTTCGCATGACTATGGAAAGCCTTAAGAACGTTTATGTTAGTCCGTTTGTTCGTTTGTTGACAAGTTACGTAGCATTTTTTTAAAATCAATGCATCGTCCCAAGAATAGGCTTCACTTCGTCTCTTAACCGTTTCTTCAAAATAGAAGTAGCAAGAATCAACTATTTCATGCTTCAACATTGATTTTTCTAGAGCGAGAATGTTAATAGAGAGCGAGAAGCGATTTCCTGAATCGATTAAGCGTTTTAAGAATAGATTTTATTCCCTCTCTTAAGTCTCTATTGAAGCCAGAAGTGATAGAAATTCGCCATTACTTTAATTCCCTCTCTGAACTTTCTACTGAATCCAGAAGTGACAGAAATTCACCATTTATTTTATTTAATTTCGTAAGTGTCTATTGAAGCCAAAAGTGATAGAAATTCACCATTACTTTAATGTCCTCTCTGAAGTTTCTACTGAAGCCAGAAAAGTGATGGAAATTCATAGCTACTTTCAATTCCTCTCTTAATTCTCTACTGAAACCAGAATATATAGAAATTCACTATTACTTTCATTCCTTCTAATAACAATTCACCATTAGGTTTCTCGCGTCCTATCCATTATCCCTGTATAGTATTGTAAATAGATTGTTAATGATATTATTAAAATAACGCTATTGAGTTTCATAAGCTGTATTGTTAGATACATTCCACACGGAAACTGGAACAAAAGTGAATTGTTCGAAATAGATAGCTAGAGGAATTATCTTGGCCGAGTTTGTTATTGCAGTTAATCCGTTAACATCTTAACAAGTAACGACATCTTTAACATAGTTATCTATATCACGTCTAGTAATTATACATCACGCCGTTAGATTGTGAAAAGTTCTTCTTCATTTGACTCTACCGTACGAAACTGAAACTTCTACCATATAATCTTTTTCATTACTTTTAGTAGTTTATAGTAATGATATTATTATTATTATTATTATTATTATTATTATTATTATTATTATTATTATTATTATTATTATAAAATATCCAAGTAAGTTATGTCTCCTTATGTTAAGATCTCCGTTCAATTGGCTCCTGCACTGTGAATTGAATGCGAATGGAGATAAGACGAAAGTCAGTTGTTGGTGTGGGTATACCCAATATACTACCTGGTTGTGGCAGTTCAATTATACCGTGAACTTGTGTATGGATAGAGTAAAACCGGGACTTCCACAGAGCGTCATAAGGACTTGTATGCTGTACGAGTTCAAACTGGGATCAAATTGAAGTTGGAGCAGGGTGGAAAATATGTCAGGTCTTTGGTGAGAGTATTGTGACTACACGGATATGCAGCGATGGTTTAACAAGTTTGAGGAGGGTGACGAAACACTCGAAGACGCATCACACGACGCAAGACCAACACTTGTACAAAATGAAGAACTGCAGGCAGGAATTCCGGCCAGACATACGAGGAACTGAGACTACAATTCAGTATGACAGAATTAACCATTCAGCAGCACCTCCATGAGCTTGGGAAGTACTACAAGTTGGGTCGATGGGTCCCACATGATTTGACTGCAGAAGGCAAGACGAACAGACACATGTGTTACTTTGCTGTCTCGTCTGAGGAAGGAGCCATTTTTGAACAGAGTGTTCGCATGTGATAAGAAGTGAGTCTTGTTCGAAGCTCCACGCAGCCGTCATCATCACTGGTTAGCATGCAACGAACCGGTTCAAAAACAGCCTAAACCAGCACTGCACCAAAAGGAAGTCCTTGTGTGTGTTTGGCGGACTACCCGCTGCATCGTACATTACTAGCTGCTACCAGCTGGTCATAGCATCAATATAACTGTGTACTGTTAGCAGTTGAAAAGTGTTCGAGAAAAAAAAACTCAAAAGTATGCAGCCAGCACTTCTGAATCGCAAAGGGATCCTCTAGTTACAGGACAAAGCTAAGACCCATGTGGCTATGTTGACCCAGAACATCATTCAACGCCTTGGAAAACACTATTAAATTCATCAGACTCTCAGGATATTGCTCCGTTTGATTATCACCTGTTCCAGTCCTTGGACAATCACCTCAGAGGACGTCAGTTCAAATTCCTAGTAGAGGTGCAAAATGCACTTGATATTTTCTTCGCTCCACGGCTCATCAATTTCTACCGCGTTGGAATCCATGGCCCTCCATAACGTTGGAAAAAGGTAGTTGATGCTGATGGGAACTATTTTTGATCTTCCAGATATGTCTTAGGTGACATATCGATGTTCAAAGGTGGTGGCTGAAAAAGGGAGGGAACTTCCTTGGTTACTTTCATATTATTATTATTATTATTATTATTATTATTATTATTATTATTATTATTATTATTATTATTATTATTATATTGAAGTTGACTTTGAAATAATAAAATTGTATATAATTTTATTTTTCATGTATATGTCTTTATTGCAGAAACATGCTGGCTTTACTCCAAGTATTATGGATTGTTTTCGCAATAAACAAAGGTAATGTGGAATTTAATTATGAGTTATTACTAACATAATTCTGTACACGAAACGTAACACAATTTGTATCAGCTTATATAAAAAATGAAAACAGCATTTCATTATCTGATCATTCATTCTGGACCTAGGTGCAGCACTAGTCCAATCAAAAAAAATAAAAATTTAGAAGCGAAAGGTTGTTCCTTCTTTTCTGATTTTTTCTAAATACAGAGTTTGTATTTGGCAGCTAGTATATTGAAACTCTCAACTCATGAACTATGCTCTAGATATGTACTAGAAGTTCAAATTTGTCATCCAACTTGTTTTCACTCTCGTGCGACAATAGGAAACTGAAAAGTGTGGTATAGTGAAAATATCGAATTCGATATTCCAACGAATTTAGACATTTCATTGCAAGTATGTATTTCTGTCACATACGAAGATGCATGCTTTCTGCAGGATAGCATCTCTTCCCCCTTCAAGCGATGGAAGATATGACAAAATCAGTTGACTTAATGTAATTGACGTTAAAAACTTTTAAAACTGTGAATCCTGGTAAAACAACAAAATATATTACGTTTGCAAATGAAATTTAGAAACAAGTACCAAAAATAGTGTGATAAGCAGGGAAAACAGAGAAACTGTTATTTGGTAAGAGGACAGAAACAAAATTCACAAGCCGAATGTTCAAAGTACAGTAGAAACTCGATTAACCGTCACTCTCTGTTGTCCGTCACTGCTCCGGATAGTACTGTACTTTAAATGTGCCGTAATTGACGCCGCGCGCCGTGCAGAGCACGAATAAAGTGTAAGCGAAATGAACTGAAATAGTCATGCGTCATTTCCGGTCATGCTAGTTTCCACACAAAAACTTGGTACAGTACTGAAACCTTTATGGAGAAAAGAATGGACTTGAAACACTCGAGATGCCAGAAATTAAATTCCAAACTGTTATGAATTATTTTCAAGACGAACCTATATTAGTGTAACATGGATGAAATACGGTTTACTCTGGTCCTGTTCAATCATTATAAGTATTATTCACTTGTATAAGGTAATTTATTCTTTCCAGAACCTTTTAAATCTACTTATTGTAGAGGTTTATAACGAAATTTCTGTTATCCGTCTATTCGGTTAACCGTCATGATCCCGGTCCCGAGGGTGACGGTTAATCGAGTTTCTACTATATATAATATGAAAACGAGTACCTGATTACGTGGCGTAGTTCATAACGTTCTAACCTAACAGTTAGCTGATCTGTATTCGTATCTTCAATTGTAATTTTTTCTTTTCGTCGAAGAAACAATCATTACTTATAGTATTTATTTTTTAGTCAAAGGAACAGCATTACTTGTATTATTTTTTTGTTTTCGTCGAAGGAGCAGCCACTAATTGTAGTATTAGAGTTTTAAATATGGTTTCATTCTGTTTGATTTTTTCTTATTCTTGCCTAAGGTAATAATATAAAGAAAGCTGCAAGTACGATTCTACCTGGTACACCAAAACTAGGGGTATTCTAGATTTCTTTACATTAGTAAAATATAAAAATAAGCTTACATCCGAAACTGAATATTCAAGTAATTGAAATGAATGTAGGAAGTTAGTGAGTCAAAACTAGGCAAAAAGCAAAGCAAATATAATCTGATGTGCTTTCTAGTGCATGTCGTTCCTCTATCTTAACTGTGAACTGAACACATCTTTTTTTTCTTTAAAAAAAAGTCACAACGTTATCAATAAAATATTGGACTGTGTGAAAACATAAAGAGAAGAGGAATGAAGCAATGCTAGTATTTTGTTTTTATTATTATGTGTTTCAGTATTTTGAAAAAAAAAGAAATTATGTTCACTATTTAATTAGAATATGATTAATGAACTAGTGTTAATACCAAGTGGAAAGACAATAAGCATCCTGGAAGGTCATATTCTATTTCGGAATATTTACGTGAGAATGAAAAGATTGTAACATTTATGGTATCAAGTGATTGATTCCTGATGGGAGTTCATTTAGTTTAGGATCCCGAGTTAAGATGTAGAATAATGTCTCATATAGTCTCGGTGCTAAAAGGGAGGTTACACTCCAAATTAACGAACTGATCTTTCTTAGAACTATCAGTTTGAGGAAATATGATTGCTTTCTGAACTGTGAAGGGTCTCTATTAACGTACAAGCCATACATGAAGCAATTTCCACGTAACCCAAAACAGAATAAAGTTACTAATCTGCGAATAAAAGGTGATCACTTGCTGAACTATTGTGAAACAGAATAATTAAACCTGATTTTTAGCTTCCTAAAATTGTGCTTCTACGTTAGTAATGCGAGCTCAAAAGACCCGTAAATATATTCTAAAAATGAAAAAATAGAATAGACGATTCGTTTCAAAATATAGGCTGGGGAATTCAAACCTCTTCCTCAATAGAATAGCATATCAATCGACATGAAATGAAAAAAGATCCAAGTGAATCCAACTGCTAACTATCTTCTAGATTTACTTCAAGCAGCGAAAATAATTACTCATTTGGCCAGTTTATGAACAAAAAGTAGGAAACCAAAATTTTGTAAGATTTGTCCTGCTTTCTTTGCTAGAGTTGAAATTTCCGAAACTGATGAACTATGTTGTCACAAATTTGTAAGGAGGAGTTTAAATGCCGAGTTTCATTTTCCTATGATGAGAGATTAGTCAGAAATTCTGTTCTTGGAGTATATTTTAATACTTATTTTCTCGCTTAGAACATGTATTGTATGAAAGTAACATGAAAAAAACTCGGCCAGAATTAGCTAACAAGGGGAAAGCGACTTTGTTGAATGAACTTCGTTTCCATCTTTCACAAGACAGTAGTGCGCATTTAAGGTGTTAATATTACAAACTGGAGGAGCGATATAGCAAGAAATTGGGGTGAAAGCGTTTTAAAGATTCGTATCATATATGCACGAGTTGGAATTTTTAAGACGCTTTTTCTCCACTATTTTTGGATATTGTGCTCTCCCAGTTCGTAATACTAACACTACAAACGTGCACTACTCCGTCGCGAAGAATGGACCAAAAGTTCGTTTACCAAAGTCTGCTTTCCTCTTGTAACAAATGGTGAGCTGGTACCCGGTGGCGAACTTTGACACTATTTAGAGAATGATCAACTATGCCTGAATGAAAAAGAATCAGGTGGAAATACACAAGAGGAGAAGTTATGGGGATTGAAGTGAAGTTTAGTAATGAAACTCAATAAGAAACAAATTTTAATGTAGCGAATTTTCAGTCAGCACCAGTTGAGAACGCAAGTAAACACTTCAGACACGTGTAAGAAATATTCGATCCGTTGGGATAAATAATCTGTTAAGCATGTCTTCAAACCTTATAAAAAATTACTGTTTTTTTTGTTTTTGTTTGCGCGCATCACATTCTGTTTTTCAATGACTTCCGATATTTAACTTAAATCCGCTATTACTTCTTTCCTCGTGTTCGCTTTCCCCTGAGATGTTACATCTAGGCATAGTTGACCATCCTCTAAATTGTATCGAAGTTTGCTCAAGCTTCCAGTGGACTTCAGCTAACCATATTTTCCAAGTAATAAATGTATTCAAATATTTTTTCAAACGGTTCATTTGACTTTACGTGATGACCAGACAGACAATCACCATGCAACTTTAACATATTGACCACATATTTAGAACTTATATATTTTTTCCCTCAAAAGAGGATTTTTAAGGCCAACGGAAGATGGGCTCACATATTTAAAATAATATGTTTATTTCCATCTCTCCCTCTTATGACATATATGTTAATGAATTATAGAAACCCGACTGGAGCAGACACTAAATACAGTATGACAAGACACAACCTAGGTATCATCATTCTCAAATATTCAGCAAAAAGGATACAAATTGTCCCTATTCACCACTTAATACCGAAATCTCTAAACATGGGAGGACACGTGCACACTCGTTTCAAATAATTTTATATATCAAGTTTCATCTCACAAACGATAGATGTTATATTTTTGCATAATTTTTTATTGCGTTTTCTCTGTTAGGATGCGCAAATTAATAAAAATGACGTGACAACAGCCCAGTCCGAGGTAGGTGTTAACTATGTTAATAAAATTCATTTCAAACGGTTCAGCAATTTTTCGTTATGATAGACAACGTCTTTTTCATTTATATACTATGTAGATATATATTAATAATATTGTTACTGTCTTGTTATTTATTTATTTAAGTTATTTATTGATATAAAAATGAGGTGTTATGTTTAATGTTTAACAATTGCTATCATTTACCATGTTATCAACAGGCAAGTACCGAATTTTGTGTGTAATATTTATATTAGATTGAATTTAATGTGTCACGCTAGCAGCAAATTAAGCATGAATGCCAAAACATTGCTCAGTTTCAGTTTTCAAGAGATTTTATTTCCTGTCTTTCTATTATTTTGTCAATTGCGTACAAAACACAGGCACCTGACGTTTGCATGTATAGTCTTTAACATTTCTCCCATATACTTTTCTCAATGTTTAAGTCTTTTGGCTAAAGGAGACGGTTGATTAATGAAATAAATTCTAGTTAAAGTAAAATTTTAATTGACCCTTAACGGGAATGGAACACGAGACTACAAGAACCATAAACGCACGCGTTAGCCACTAGACCAGGAGAAAACGTAAGTTTTATTACCAGTATCATACAAATTCTCCTTATGTATGACGACGTTTTGTCGTCCCTAGGACTATTCCGGTCATACCGGGACACAAGTGTGACTACTTCGAGGTAACAAAATACTTAACCTGTTTCATCATTGTTTCCCAATACCAGTATAATAATAGAGTCCGTTCCAACACAACGGGTAAGAATTGACTGTGGTCAGATTTTTTCTAAATGTGGAGCTCGATTCTGGGCGGGAGCTCATGTGTTTCGGTTCCCACATTAAGCTGTAAGTCCATGTCTCCTAAAGCGTCGCTGCTGAATGGGACGCTAAAATCAAATCATCTACTACAATAAAAGATATTCTGGAAAGAGCTTCGCAGATCATTTTCTTCATAATAAACTTTTTTTCGTACCAAACAGAACAAACATATATTATAATAACAAGCATTCTGTAAAAGCTTCCGAAGTATTCAAACACCCAAAAAATAATGTAGGAAATTTCCACCAAAAATAAATTCTAGCAGGTAAAGTATTTTATTTTTGGCATTATTTAATTTGATCAGTTGCTACATTTCCTAATGAAATGTTGACGTTACATGTTTTCCCATGATATATATACAAAGGAAAAAATAAACTTTGACCAAAAATCCGTTACGTTAATTTATATTAAAAACCGTAAAACAGGAACTGGTTCAGTGATCTGACCCCTGTATTTATCGCTAGTTTAGTCAGTTTGTAACGACAATATTATAACCATTGGACGTCAAACGTGTGTTGCGTTCTTCAAGGTTTAAAGTTCTTAACATATTTCAGATTCTATCGAGAGTCAAATTCATGCTGTGTATTTCAAGGTGAAATATTCTTATCTATTCAAGAAAGTTGTATTTCAGCATTTAAGGGCAAATATTTTTGGTAACTTCTAAAACCTGCATTTCATTGCAGCTTATTTTGTTATAAATAATTGCTTAATTCTTTATAGAATTGTACATATTTGTTATATTATCTTCGAAATGTTCAAGTATAAACGTATTATTGTTTCATTACCTCAAATAACGAAATGTAATGCCATACTGACATTTTGCACTATGCTGTCTGTTTTGTTAAGAACTAAAAGTGAATATTTTATATCTAAACGAAAAATAAAATTAGTTATATTTAGTTAAAGAAATAAAGATGATCGAAGCCAATGTGCTGAAATCCATCTCCTTGGTCATTTCTAATTATGGACTATAATTGAAGAGAATTCAGTTTTTATCCGTAAACTTATTCATAATTTTTATTAATATTCAAATCTAGAACAGTTTTACACCTGTAAAATTCCACTTCATCTTTTTCGCTTGACAATAAATATATAAATAAATACTTGCAAAATATCGAATCCCACCTTGCAGTGTAACCATATGTTTCTTTTCACTAGAGTCCTACCTAATCAATGAAAAATAAAAATAAAAAAGAAGTAGTACGAAGATTCGAATGCCGGTGGCGGAAATGGGAATTCTGCACGGATCTAATGAGCTACGGTATAAGATAAACGAGTCATCTACTCTACAAATATAATTCGCTGACCGTAAGCTCCACACTATGAAAGAAGGTTGTTTTTTTTCTTTTTATTAAGTTTTACTATTGTCTATAGTGTCTTGTGTGAACTGCAAAGAGAGAGATCATGCGTTTATCGATTTGATTAGAGACTGAACTTTTAAAACCTTTAAAACATTTAATTAAATCGTGGGGTGTTAGCAAGGAATGTGTACCGATTTCATTCTTATAGTAAGGGGCAAAAGATACTATCCCGCATAAAACATTCATTTTCTTAAATGACAGAGAATACATATGAAACAAAGTAATTTTACAATGTCTCTCGGTCTGTACGTTCTGATCTATTAATTGTCACAAAAGAAAATGTATTTTTGCAGGATAGTATATCTTGCACCTTACTATGAAAATTAAATGGATACCAGTGCCTTTCTACCACCTCGAGGTATAACCAAATGTTTTATAAGTTTTTGGACCCAATTCATAACAAAATCAATAAATGAATTATCTTTCGCTTTCCAGTTGACACAAGACAGTATAGAAATATAAAACTACGTTCTTTGCAACTTGAAATTTACGCCTATTAGTCACAGTTTTATAGAGTACACGAGCACTAGTACGTGATGTACTGGGACTCATTAGATCTGTACATGACTCCCTCTCCCGACGAGTGATTCGATTCTTCGTCACGCCTTGCGTTAGTTACTTTATTGAGCAGGTAGGACAACAGGAAAAGCAAATATATGAGTACAATCTTAAATACAATTCGACATTCTGCAAATTTTTTTCTGTCAAGTGAAGACGATAAAGTGAGCTTTTACAACCATAAAGACCATTATAGACTTAACATAGAATAGGTTTACAGCTGAAAACTGAATTAATTTTTTTTTCAATTAAAGTTCATAAGCAGCTATGGTCAACATGCTGCATATCAGTTAATTTGTGTGTTGCAAGCACGTCGACCTCCATCTGTCTTTCTGGAACTAAATATAACTAAAATTATGTTCCCTTTAGAAACAAAATACTCATCTTTAATTCTAAGCAAATCAAAAGTATAGTTCAAAATGCTACTATGCCATCACATTTCTTTGTATAAATACATAAAAAAATGAATACATTTTTACTTGAAAATGTCGAAGATAATTAAACAAACATTATGAACAATCTTGTGATAATTCAGCAGAGCTTGTACTAAACTAAACCGCAATGAAGTGCAAAATATTGGGAGTTGTAAAACATATTTTCCCTTATATGTTGATACACAAGTTTCCTGAATAGATACGGGACATTTCAACTTGAAATATAGACTTTGAATTCGATTCTCGACATAATCTGAAGTATGTTCTGGAACTCAAAACAAGTTTCACTTTCCGTCGCTATAATATCATTGGGGCAAGACGCCCCTGAGGCTTACTTGAGCTCAGGCGCGCTGCACGCCCTTTCACGCTCTTGTCTAGATGAGGTTTCAGTACCTACAAATCCAGAACGTACGTTCTTATTTAATGTATTAGGGAGATTTTTCAGGATAAATGAAGGTAACCATATTTCGTTGGGAATATTTTACAGAGATGAAAAGGAAACATTTATCCAGTCAAAGAAACCGATGGTTTGTGTGAAGCTTTCCAATATGAGTCTCGTTTCTTCCCATGAAAATACAATTAATTTGAAATATTAGCGAATAAGTGTTGGACTGAAACAACACTTAGCAAAGGAAAACAAACATTCAGACGGGAGAGCAGATAGGTTGTTACATTTATAAATGAAACTGCAAGGGGCTAGATTCGTGTAAATAAAAGAGTTACTACTTACGGAAGAGTAGGTTCTCCATTTCAGTCCGTAGTAATTTGCACAAATATACACACATAAACACTCCACTAATAACACAATTGGAAGAAGTAGTTTGAGGGAGAATTGGTTAGTCCACAAAGTAGCATGGAAAGTCCTCTAAATTATTGGGCATCGAAATTGATTGAAGAACAGTTCTAGGTGATGACCAATGAGAAACCGAGACTCCGGCATCGTAGTCGGCTAACGAGTGCAGCTTATCTTCTCTTCTGCGAGGGCGACGTGTTTTGCGAAACTTCCCTGTTTCTGGAAGGCCACGAGGATCTTCTGAATATTTTGAAGGAATCAGCGATGTCTAAAATAGTAATAGTTAGTTCTTTTACATGTTAGATGTCTTCTTCTGAATCTTTGTCTCATTTTCGGTGATACACAAAAACAAGCAGAATGAGGGCTAACACGGAGCTGTTGTGGTGATGAGTTTTGGAGGCAAAAAGCCTAATGTTACAAATTGTTAGTCCTATTTGTAACTTCGTATGGCGTTCTTCAAGCGGTAAAGCGTCCATATTTCAGCATAATGTCAAATCGTTTTCATACCAATAGGAAAGCTCTTCTCGAGGAGTTCCTACCTTAGGTTTGCAGTTTCTCTGTTTTTCTCTTTATGTATATCCGCTTTGTCAGGATGTTTGTATCCTAGCTAATGTTAAAGGCCGATTTTATGAAGCAAGAAAGCAATCTCTTTATAACAAAGAAATATAAAAAGTTAATTTGGAATAATCGCTTTTCGACGGATATTTCCTTTTTACGTGATTTTTAGTTTTTTTTATATATATTTCTACAAAATGTTACAAATTAGAGGCTTTTTTAAAAGATATTGTCTTACAATGTGACTAAAGCAGTGATAAATCCAGGGTGTAGCTCGCTGAATTATCTCCGGTTTCCCGCTATGTTATGAATGAACAAAACTAAATACATTATTTCTATGTCAAAAATATTTATCCTTTGAGTACATGTCATAAACAAAAGGTAACTTCAACATTTTTTAGCAAATTGAGGAACTGGTCAAATTTCAAACTGCGTAAAAGAATCTACTTTACTTGTTAGAAGCTATTCTTTGTTAGAAACAGATTTGAAAATAGCTTGTGTGAAGGACCTGATTCAGGACAACAAGAAAATCACGTTACCGCATCACGAACGCGTTCGACACATTGTGCACTATATTCTAGAGTATCGGAAAGTTTGTTTCTGATGGGTTCCACCCAATCTGTCCAACCAACACAAAGAGGAGCGAATGGGAAGAAGTCCGTAATTTTTGGAACGGTTCGTCACATTGAAGTAAACTGTTTTCTTCATCGCATTGTCACAGGTGACGGAAAATGGATTCCCCATTACACCCGCAATAGTAAATGATCATCAAAGATGTGGAAACACTTCTCCTCTCTAAAGACAAAATAGTTTAAAGTGACATCATCTGCCGGAAAGATGATGGCCACACTGTTATGGGACAGCGCCCATTTATACTTATGGAGTTTTTGGGAAAAGGACGCACTGTAACCACTCACTGATACAGTGAGACCTCGACACGAAACAATCAAGAGAAAACGGCCAGAACTTCTCAACGAGGATGTCATCTTCCTTCACGAGAACGAGTCCAAACAACCACCATACTGATGAAGCAGTTTTGCTGGGACATCATCGATCACCCTCCCTACAACTCGAACTTCGCTGCAAGCGACTTTCTTCTGTGTCCGAACATAAAGGACTACGTAGAAGGCAGTCGACTCTCTTCAGATGAGAAGGAGAAACACTTCGTAACAATATGACTGAACACGCAAGGACAGGATTTTTATCAGAAGGGAATTTTCAACCTCACCCCAAGTTGACAAGTGCCTCAACCGACATGAAGACTATGTTGAAAAATAATCTAATGTATGTACTATTTGTTGGCTGTATTGGTTGTATGAAATAATACACACATTTCACTGAAGGGTCTGTAACCTTAATTTCTGATCATGCCTGGTAATAAACATAACCCATTTTTATATCAAGAAATAATATGTCCACACAGGACAACACCAATACCACTTATTTATATTTACAATATACAAATGAAAAAGATGTTTGTTCCATCATAACGAAAATGGAAATGGATACTTGAACACAGATAACACCTACATCGAATAAGTTGTCATGCCATTCTTTATTAAAGTGCATATCATAAAAGATAAAAGTTATATCAATGCGTATGTCAGCAAAAATAAGATACATCACATTAGTGAAATAAAGCATAGTCGCATGTAAATTCCTGATTAAAAACGAGTTGTCATGTTTTCAAGGCTTTCTAGAAATTCTGCATTTAAGGGAGAAGAAGTTTAATTTCATTAACTATTTCTCAATATTTAAAAATGGCATTAAGGTTTTATGTTTCGTCATCAATGGAAAGCGGATAAACTGTATCAAAGACCTTTTTTTAATAGGTATAGCCTGCAGTGTTTTTTTTAATCATGTTACATTTGTAACATGTGTATAGTAAGGGGGAAGAGTAGTTTAAAAGTTATATGAAAAATAAAGTATGAAGCGAAACTTTCTGTTAGAGAAATGAAACTTGGTATATAATAGTCTTATTTGAAAGAAAAAGACAAGAACAAATGCTCTATAGTTTTAAAAAATTCCGCCATTAAGGGGAAAAGAGGATGAGTCACAAACGTTTGGTCAATATACGTAAATGATATTAAGGTTGTCTGTCTGATCTTCACGGAAGAAAGGATCAATTGTTTGAAATGAATTTTTGAGCATGTGTAGTTAGCATTTGGTTAAAAGAAAATGGTCAGCTGGCGCTTGCTGGGAGTTTGACTAAACTAGAACACAATTAAGAGAGTAGTTAACTATGACAAAATAAATTTCAGGTGATAGTGTGCACTTGGAGATAAGTCATGAGGCTTTGAAATGTAGTTTTGTAAATCAATGAGAAAAAGGAATTAGATATGCGCGAAATAAACAACTTCTTACGGGGTTTGAACATACGAAAATCTCAATAACAGATTATTTAGTCAAATTATTTGGTTATTTATAATGTGTGTCTGAATAAGTCTAGTGCACCTTATTTATTGTTGATCGAGAAAACAAGGGCTTACTGCAATAACAGTAGATAATAATAATAGGAAGGTAGTACCAAAAGTGAAGTATTAGGAAGATGGAAAGAATATATTGAGGGCTTATATCGGGTGTTGCAAAATAAGTGTTACAACTCTTGGGAGGTCACTCCTGCCACTGAGACAAGAAAAAAAGTTCTCTTGAACTTTCGGCTATCGGACATAGTTTCAGATCTACAAGGTGCCGAAAGCGTGGGAAAATGACTTTCGGACGCCAATAGTTCGGAAAATATCCAACGTAAAGAGGGCGGGTAAAGAATTCACTAAAGAAGTCGTACCTGCTGTATTCAATTTTGCATGTTTCACAGTCCTACCATGCACGCGCAAGGGATTCCCCAAAGGAACGTAGGGAGTCCCGGTTAATCTACCAAATGAAAATGGGTCTAAATGGATATGAATTGATAGGTTTCTACCAGCTAACAATAATTCGTTTGTATTAAGTCAATATCTGGAACAAATACAAAATGGCGGACATCTTCATGCTCGTTGTGTGTGGTTGCATAATCGCCAGGTACGGATGCTGGCCAACAGTGACGTTCTGAGTACTAAGTGTAGCGAATTTGTAATCAAATGCTCTAGAAAGACATCTGAGGTGTCGGCAGAGCACAACAGATGAAGCAGGGTGATTCACATGTGTGAAAATACGTACGAAAATTGCCCAGAAAAAATGCACTTACACTAAGTAAACGTGAGTTCAAAGCTTCGGAAATGTAAGCAATAGTGTCAAGAACATGAAAGCCATTTCCAGTTCACCAAAAATATTCCCTAAGACCGACGCAATATGAGGTACACGGTTGCATACCAATAAGGATGCAACAACTGATTGAAATTGAAATTGTGCAAGGGGACTCACTAGGGAACTGAGTAAACTAAATGAATGCCACTAGTGGGATCGCATGATCGATATTGAAATGTGGCCAATGTGTGTGTTGATATCAACATGTAGCTAATGGACAAATGTCAACATGTCCCATTACTGCTGGGACACCGTCTCACGTGCGAAAACTAGGAAAATAACGTTGTACATTCTGCTATTACATCTGGTGCACTTTTTGGTAGAACGTAACTACAACACTGTTGTATCAATGCTCCTCTTTGTTTCGGAAATTGTCCTACAGTCGACACATGAAAAGAAATCTCTTAATCCATGGTTCAAATTCTGATAGAGCGTGAAAATAACAAACTTGTATCATGCCCACGTCTTCTGGGACATATGACGTACTCGAAATAAAGGAAAATACATCCAGAAATTCGTATCTTACACACAGTGCACATGCCAAGACAAAGACGAAAATGAAACCATTTGGCACATGTAACACTACAGCTGGAACACCATACATATGGAAAATGAAACGACATGAGAAATAGGAAGAAACGTCTTAAAGCTGTGATTGTTTACAACTGTGCAGTAAGAAAATGAAACACACAAGCATGTCGGGAGACTGTACAAGAGCGCTTGCAAAACGAAGTGGTTACTCCTGAAAGAAATGAATACATAGAAAGTGAGGCTCCTACAGAATCAGGGCTAGAGCGCTCGATTTTGCTCGCGTGGTCGCAGCTCCCAATCCTACTGGGACCCCACGGCCTCAGATTCAAGACCCGAGTAGTTATTTTCCTATTTTTCGCACGTGGGACGTTGTCCCAGCAGTAGTGGGACATGTTGACATTTGTCCATTAGCTACATGTTGATATCAACACACACATTGGCCACATTTCAATATCGATCATGCGATCCCACTAGTGGCACTCATTTAGTTTACTCAGTTCCCTAGTGAGTCCCCTTGCACAATTTCAATTTCAATCAGTTGTTGCATCCTTATTGGTATGCAACCGTGTACCTCATATTGCGTCGGTCTTAGGGAATATTTTTGGTGAACTGGAAATGGCTTTCATGTTCTTGACACTATTGCTTACATTTCCGAAGCTTTGAACTCACGTGTACTTAGTATAAGTGCATTTTTTCTGAGCATTTTTCGTTACGTCTTTCCAGACATGTGAATCACCCTGCTTCATCTGTTGTGCTCTGCCGACACCTCAGATGTCTTTCTAGAGCATTTGATTACAAATTCGCTACACTTAATACTCAGAACGTCACTGTTGGCCAGCATCCGTACCTGGTGATTATGCAACCACACACAACGAGCATGAAGATGTCCGCCATTTTGTATTTGTTCCAGATATTGACTTAATACAAACGAATTATTGTTAGCTGGTAGAAACCTATCAATTCATATCCATTTAGACCCATTTTCATTTGGTAGATTATCCGGAACTCCCTACGTTCCTTTGGGGAATCCCTTGCGCGTGCATGGTAGGACTGTGAAACATGCAAAATTGAATACAGCAGGTACGACTTCTTTAGTGAATTCTTTACCCGCCCTCTTTACGTTGGATATTTTCCGAACTATTGGCGTCCGAAAGTCATTTTCCCACGCTTTCGGCACCTTGTAGATCCGAAACTATGTCCGATAGCCGAAAGTTCAAGAGAACTTTTTTTCTTGTTTCAGTGGCGGGAGTGACCTCCCAAGAGTTGTAACACTTATTTTGCAACACCCGATATAAGAGTAGGGATAGACAGTGTAACCTAGAGATTGAAGTAGAAAATTAAGTACACGAGGATGATGAAATGTTTAGTATTTTTCGGGATGAGTTTGAAAAAGCTATATCCGAGAATAGGAATGGAAAGACAACTCGAATAAATAATATACCAATCGAATTCATTGATAATATAGGAGACAAGGGAAAGAAAGAAATGTTCTGGCTCTGCAATGAAATGTATGAAACAGAAGGGTGGCCGAAATATTTTATGAGGGCACGATATCATACCACTGACTGAGAAATCAAACCGAGGAAGATGTCAGGGCCATAGAACTATTAGACTCATTCCCCTTGTAGTAAAACTGAAAATTCTAATACTGACCAGAAGGTTGTATGGAAGAACAAATAAAAAATGATGAAGAATAATTCTGGTAAGGACACAAAAGATGCGATTGGATTGTTAAGGGCAATCAGTAAAAGATTTATAGAAAAAGGAAAGAGGTGTATGCTGTATTTACTTATTCAGGGAAAAGAATAATCGTATGAAGTGATAATTGTTATTGCGAGTTATAAAGAAGGTTGCGTTGGATTGGGAAGATAGAAGATTGAGAAGAAACATATATATGAACCAACAAGTAAGTGTAACAATAAGAGGGGAAATTTCAGAGGAGCGTGTAATTGCAAGAGATTTCAACAGGGATGTTTTCTTTCGCCATCATTATTTAATATCTGTCTACAAGAGATAGTGAAAGAGAACCTACATAATGAAGACAGCATTTCGGTAGAATGTACAATGATTAGATGTATACAATTTTCAGATTACATATATCACTTGTGACGCAATCTGAAAATGAGATCAATAAGAAGTTATAAACCTCAAGGAAGGGCTGTGAAATCTATGAGATAAAAATAAATGTTAGAAATACAAAAGAAAAAGTTATTGGAATGAAGGGGTTGGTCTCAAATATGAAAGAAGGAAGGGAAGAAAATAGAAAAGGTGACTAGTTTCGATACGTGGGTAGTGGTATTAGTGAAGCAGGCATAGGAATGGTGAAAGTTGCCACTAAGAGGAACAAAAGTCTATTTCGCGGATCATCGAATAAAGACTTGAGAGAAAAACTCATAAAATGCATCGTGTGAAACATTGTAATATATGTGGCAAAAACACGGGTATTAAACAAAAGTGTTGAATACGATTCAAAGCTTTAGAAATGCGGATGTGGAGAATAATGGAGAGGATTAACTGTACCGAGCCGAAAGTGAATGAGAGGATGCTAGAAATTGTTAGTAAAAAAAGGAACAATTTTAGACGTAATTGAGAAAAGGAAGCTAAACCGGTTGGATCATTGTCTAAGAAGGAACTGTATCATGAGAGACGTGTTACAGTTTATGGTGGCAAGAAAGTGAGGGAGGGGCCAAGGAAACTACATTTGATGAATAAATCGTACGTGTAAACGAAGAGGTTAGTTGAAAACAGTAGTGCAGGAAAGGTTCTTCGTTGCAACAAGTGACTGACTTATGTTGATGGTTATGATTAAACTTACATCAAAGTCTGTTATTCATTGAATTTCAGTGCTAAACGTCACTTCAAATCCCCATATGTTATCCCCATGTGCACTTCCACATGAAAGTTTGTATTTTGAAGTAGTTGATGTTCTCTATATTGTGTCCAAGTTTTTCTTCGGACGTCCAAGCTTTACTTCCTATTTAGCTCGAGCCGGGTTTTTATCGTGTTACTTTCGTCACAAAGGGAAAAGGAAGGTTAGACAGTACGTCAATAGAAATGGAATATCTCAGGAGCCTCTCGTCATAGAAAGACAAAACTATAAATGTATAAGTTCTTCATTACACATATGTGACTACCTGATCCACCGTTCTCAAAACTTCTACACCTAAAGTTTGATGAAAAGGGGAACCATTGCAACCATATCCTAATTTCACATTTTGTAATCGTGAAATGGCCAAAGAAAAAGTTCTAACAGTTTAAAATTCATCTTGTACACAGTTGGCACTTGGGTTTCACTTTGAAATTAGGAACAGACGTTTAAATATTTCGGAAATATAATCTATTGCCTTATTCTTCTTGTACGGAGAATGGAAATTTCAAGTAGTTGGTTGATATTTCTAAAAAATGACATGGACAGTGCAAACGTTGATTTAAAATCCAGAGTAATTCAATTATATATCTAATTGCTTTTACATGTTTGTTTTTAAAATTCTGGATTTTGAAGTTTTACCCACTTAATATTTTAAAAAGATTTGCGGTTCTATTTCGTAATTCTTGGAGCATACGAACCTGGATGCACAACTTTTGGAAACTAAAAATTTGAAGTATAGTCATGAGTCATGATCTTTGAGCTAGAGATCAAGTTATCTTCCGAAACTTGTGATTCTGATCGATTTTTGAGTTTCTAGATGAATTTCAACGCTATAGAGATCACAAATCGATCACCTTTCTACAATGGTATGTGCTCTAACTTGTAAGACTGACAGGTAAGACTGACTTAGGAATTTAAAGTAACTTTCAGAAAGGAAGCTATATGAGACATGAACCTATAACTTTCACGTGAGTTACTAATCAAAGTAAACTCAGACTACAAATCAAATCAGATCTTCCGCATCGAGCACTAAGAGAGAGAGTGTGTGTATCTCCACTTTTCCATTTTATCGTCGCAACATTTATTTTGAAAGGATTTTTCAGATTTTCCGGCGTAAAATAGGCGACCGCCATCATCAGCCCAAACAATCGCACTAGTCACGAACCCGAGATTTCTGGGGATATCTCAGATCGCAAATGTTTCAAAGAAAATGGGTTTACCTCAGGTCTTTAAAGTTTAGAGAACACAACATAACAGAACCGATGCAAATTACTACTAAGATTATTTATTTAAAGAAAATTAAAATAAGCTAACTTAGAAAGGAACAACATCAACATTCAATGAGAAAGGGAATCTCAATACAACAAAACAACATAATGAAAAATGTATTACTGTGAAACGAAAAAGGCGGAAGGCTTGTTTAAAGTGATCGATTAGTGAGATGAGCCGGATGTACTCTACAACCATGGCATAAAAAATGTTATATTTTGCGTCAATCCTCATGCAATATACATATGCAATATCCTTTTGAATGGACCTCGTATATTTGAAAATTACAGATCATACAATTATACATACATATCATATTTAATTTTATAACAATATTATTACCACATTTATCATCATATTTATTTATCTATACATGTCAACGACGATAAGGCACATTCGAAATTTAATTTGCAGTTATTTGATTTTAAGTCCTTTTTCGGGCCCATTAAATGCTGGTTACAAGCTATTAATTATTTACTTGGGCATAACGAAGAAAGTTTTGAAAAAGATGTATGTGATATTCATGTAATTGTTCCTAGAACACAAAATGATTGGATATAAGATATAGTTAAACAAAATATAGATTAAGGAGGATATATCGATAATGATCAGAAAATAAAATAATAATTAACATCTTATTGACATCATAACAAGAATAATGTCATTGATATAGCATTTTGACAATCATAGAACTCAAGTACGAATAACGAACGAAATTGTAATGATATTTGAAGCAAAATCAATTGAGTACGGTCCCCTGAGACGCCGTAACTCCAATCTAAGTTACATGTCCAACAAACTTCTTATAGAAAACAAAACTTATTAATTTCAATACATATCCTCGCATTACGAAGATGCTTTTAAATATACTTCAACAACATGGAACACGAATAATGAGATTAATAATACAAATATCAAAGAATACTCATTGCATTAAAGCATTTGGTCAAATTAAGTATTTACAGTATTTACAGTATTTACAGTAAAGAAGTATTGACAGTATGTACAGAATATTTACAGTAATATATTGTTTGAAAAACAATTATATACCCGTTTTAATTCAACCTTTATTTATCACGTAAAACCAAATTTATTATATTAATTTAAAACAAACATACAGTTAAAAGTTGAGTTCAGGCAAATTCTTTTAATCTCAAAGATCATACTACTGTCATAGTTTTACTGGCGCCTTGTCCAACTCATAGACCAATCAATAATTAATATGAGAGACGGACTACTTATTTACTGAATGTTACTTAAAAGGTACACTTAAGCAGTTACCTTAATTCTATTTAATTCATGTAAGGTTCCTTAAATTCACTATTTCATCTTTCGTTACTGATATCATTAACATTATCGCATAAAAATAAATACATTCACGACAAAGTTTTCTAATTTCAGTGAATTTCTTTTTATCTTTAATCTTTTTTATTAATTCTTTAGACATTCCTTAATTATCCTTACATAGATACACTTAGTTCGTAAGCGAATTCTAATAAACCTTCTTCAATGACATGTGCTGATATTTATCAGTTGAATTTTGAAAATATATTTTCCTGAGACCACAGAGGTCACCCAAGACAGAAGTATATTTGGTGATCAGAACATACATTAAGTCAGATCAGTACACAATATGGATGTAACACAGCTGAGCAACGCTGATTAAGATCATGATTATTTCCGATTTGCCTACGAATATGAAACATGAGATATGCTAAAATCAGTTAGTTATTTTTTTACTCATACGGCTAATTGTATTATTTGTGTATGAAATTAAAACAGATACGGCTATTAATGAAAACAAGGTTTTCTTGCCCATTTAGCAAATTTTTATTTTACTCATTCCAATTTTCGTATTTATAATTCTTTTCATATGAAATTTAACACAAATATACAGTCCCCGATTATGCACATAGCATCAATATTAAAGCTACCCTTCATAATCATTATCAAATTATGTTCTTACAAGAAGACAGTTATAGATATGACAATAATTTTGGACAATAAATTTTAATAGTTTACATGGGCATAGGCCGAATACAGTCACATTTGTGTATGCATAATACGTGTATTTGTGTAGGTTAACGTTGAAAGTTGTATGTCATGAAAAAATGTGAAGAAAAGCAAAATAAAATAAGGATCATTCGGAGTCTTCGAAGAGGTAATTGCTATACTACCGTTTTAAATGATATAGGTTTTAAAATCTCTATGCTCTTTTTGAGATATAATATTCCGTTGGCCTTCTGGGTCTTAAAATAAAATAAGTTTAAATAGTTTCTTATTTTTATTTTTTCGTTATCCAACAAAACAAACCAAATCGAAATAATAAATTCCACAACTTATTAACAAAAAGACTGGAAATTTAATATTATTATCTCTAATTGAATTTTAATACAATTTCATAAAGTAAAATTAAGCAAAATGAGCAAATATGAATCTTTAGTTATTTCAAAAAATGAACATGCAAATATCGCTTTTACTACAAATTCGTTTTAATCATAATTTGATAGACAATCATTTTAATGAAAATTTACATTCAATAAAATATATATTCTAAAATACATGGAAGTTTGTTTTTTCAATTGTGTCACATAAGCTTAGTATTCATTTTCTTTTTGAAAGAGAACAGCGTTAGGGTTAACCCGAAACATTTTCTTCGCAAGTGAAAATCATTACAACTTAAATAGGGGGATGTGTATCATGTTTTTGACAAGAAATATACATTTTGTTCTACTCTCTGTAATTTCCACATTTATGCAACGTGCAGGGGAGTGTTCTATTGTGGTTTCCCCAATAGCAACCGCAAGCTGTGTTGTGTTGAACATAACGCGTGTCATCTTATTCGGTATGTCTAGGGCAACACATCCATTTCCTTTCAATTAAAACATTTAGCACGTAATGCTCAATTGAAAAGGTCTCTTGAGTCTTTTTTACAATAAATCTGTTTGTTTAGACATTTAATGACTATTTGTCATATTTCCATGCTTTGAACTGCATTGCTAATAAAGCCATAAATTGGCAGTGTTTCTACGTTCCGAAATTAAGGTTTGATGTCCCTTGCACCACTACTACGTAGTAGAAGTTAACAACGTGTTACACACTTTGGAACAATTTGACCGTACTGAACAAAACTTTGGAAATTAGAGACAAAACTTTTAATTTGTGTAAAGATCAACATTGATCAATTGATACAGCATTGAAAGATCTTTTGATTTTGCTGACAAAATTGCAATTAATTTGGAATTACAGTAATAAATGCTAAGTATTTTGATTAAAACTGTTGCATAGAATAAGTTGAAGTTTCCTCTATTGCAGTAAGACATTGTAGCAACATTACTGTGCTAATTTTGCTTGACTTAAACAACACTCTCTGATCTAGTTGATAGCATTAATTCTGAAGAAGGTTTAGTAGTCCGGGCCCATTTTGCAAGTGTGATAATGAGATCGAGAAAAGAAAGACGAAAGTATTCAGAAATGAAGACAGAAATCACGTGCTAACCTATTGTGTATTACACTTCCGTTCGTTTCTTAAAAAGACAATAGTGTGCAAGCAAATACGTACAGTTCGTAATACTCAGTACAATGCACACTTGGAACATAAAACTTATTTTATTAAATGTTCAAAGTGACCACCCTGAACTTCTATACAGTCGTAAATGCATTGCTGAAAATGAATGTGTACATACTGTAGGATCTCTGGTGATATTTTTTGACATTCCGCCACTATTTTTTGCCACAGATTGTCTAATGAATGTGGCTTTGTGGGGTATATTTTAATTTCTAAGTATGACTCCAGAAAAATGCAACTGTAAAATATCTGGAAATCCTGCAGGCCACTTAATAGGACCTCTTCTAATAATCCAATGATTATGCAACCTCTGATCTGAAACTGTCTAACTTGCACATCATAACGTGGTAGTGTATCATTTTGTTGCAAAAATATAATATCTTCCAAATAAGGTGGATCATTTTCAACTATTTCAATGATCATAGAGTCCACATAATTCTGTAACAAATCAAGGTAGGTTTGTCCGTTCAAGTGATGTGGCAGAAGGAGAAGGCCAAGAATACGATGACTCAATATGACTCATGTCTCAACCAGTTAACAGCAAGATTTGATAATAATGGTACCTTTATTTTTCGACGGACTCTCGACAACAATGCATTTCAAGTTAACATGTCAATAGGAAGGATGATTAGCTCTCTGAGATACTCGTCCTGCTCTCTGTTCCCGTTCCCGAAAGGTGGACAGATTCGCTTCGTGTAATGTGCACTGTCACAACCTGTTTCGCAAATGATCTGTAAACTAGACAATATACATTCAAATCTGTCACACCCACCGTATCCATTGCATTTGCACGCAAAATGCGGTTTTGTACATTGGCTCAAAAAAGCTTTCCAATGTTGCATTATGTGCTACATGGTTTATTTGAGAAAAAAGCAATGCTTTGCCCTAGACCATACCGACTAAAGTGGCGAGAGTTATTTTAATTACAACAAATCATGCGGATATTTCTACTACTCTAGTGGGCAATAGAAATTACTGAACGGTTAATAGGAATCAAATGCATTTTACAATTCAGTGTTATTGTCATTTGTGAACGTTTCGAACGTGATTTCTGTCGCAGTGTTGCGTAGACTGTATAAATAATAACCTTTTCGTAACAAGGATTGAAGGGGCTTATTTTTCCATTTAAGAATAGAAGTTTCTCCACTAGATCACCGGAAATTTGGCGACCCGTCTAATGGTCCTCCCAGTGCAGCTCGTTGACATTGATTTCTCAACACAACTAGTAATTGAGGGTATTCATAAAGTTTACTAATACTAAAGATAATATTATTTGAGAATTCCTGCGTCTAATGCAAAACATTTGTGAATGCAATTTCTCCTAAGGTGTTGAGTGAAATTCCAAAATAATCATATTTTCGTAGCTAGTATCAAATATGCTTTCAAACAATATGCTATTTGGCCCATGTGGTCATTTACAAGAAATGAAGGTTTTGCCACTAGATCGCAGGGAGTGAGGCAGTGCGTCTGAGTATGCCACAATTATCCGTCCCCCTTAATACTAAAGTTGACGGGTTTCAGAATTTTTCAAACAAACCCCTATATTACGAGATAGAAGGGTGGTAAATTTTAAATGGACCATCTTGTATAATCATATTCACTAATTACTATTAATTCTAATTGTAATTTTTATTATAATTTATAAAAAAAATTATTCTAAGGTAATGTTAATGAACTAATATTTACGACATATTTCCTGCCTGAGCTTATAGATTGCTAGCTCACAAAATATTTCTTAAGTAAGGAGGTATTGTTTATTCTATAGTCACTCTATAATCTTTATTTCCATTAAATATTTGAGAGAAGGAACTATTTCAGCTTGATGCTTTACTTCAAGAGGAAAAAGAAAAAGGGAAACGGGAGTGACACTATCATATTCGATAAGAACTCATATTATTTGTAACAATGTAAGTGATTCTATCAGTAACATCTATTCCTCAGAGTTCTCTAAAAGGCATGTTTTCTTCTTTTGTATCTCTGACAATATTAAAACCATACAGTTTTTAAAACTGGCAGTCCCATTCCGGAAAACCTGTATTTGTTGTGCAATTGTGCATACCAAGGAACATTTTATTGAGCGCGAGTGTAAGTGCCAAACAACACTTTATTGAGCGTGACTATATATCCTATTGCTCACATTTGGTTTGATATTTTCTTACTTTTTTAAAACGAAATATTTTGCAGGAAGAGAAACAAAGAAAAGGTTCGTCAAATTCTCTAACAGAAGACCTACGTCACATAGTTCAGATGTAGTGGCAACCCGAATACCGGAAGTAAGATAAAAGAATGAAGATCCTTGCAACTAGATGTAATCATAATCAGAAAGCATCCTTTAATAGTTACATAACCTTCTTTTCGTTGAGATTTGTTTTACTTTCATATGTGTCTAAGATTTTTTTAAAAATGTTCTTCTATCAAACAATTAAAATGGAGTAAGAAAAGTTATATCGATAATGTAATAATTAATCTACATTAAGTCGAATTAAATATAAACATTATGAAAGCATTATATTAAGTCTTTCATGGTACAAAAAGCAAAGCTTTCACTAACATTAAGAACATAAAAAAGGAGTGTTTTCCAATTAAAAGATCTGGAGTTCTAATCGAGCTCAGTACATATGTCTTTTCTTTCCTTAGGAGTTCGTAAAAATTAATACCTAATGATAGTATGACAATGCCTGACTGTAGAGACATGGAAATGCTATTTACTGCACTAGTTGTTATTTACTCATCCCAGTCCTTGTTGTAGGCAACATTTATTTCATACACACATGAATCAGATTTCCATAAACTATCTAATTAATTTCAGAAATTAACACGTAAGTACTTTTATTGTTAGAATAGGATCGGAGAATTTCTTCTCATTACCATCTACCATAAAATACAAATAATTCTTGATTAATTGAGATTTGAGTTTATAGAAAAGAAACTAATTCTCCCTTGCCCGCATTATGATTATCCTTTCTATTCTTCTTAGTAAAACAGATTAATAGCTCTATCGTGCCAGATGAGGAGTTGAAGTGTAGCTATCTTTTAACCACTATCATGACTACAACTACCCAATATTTAGAATCAACTACATGATGGTTCCATAACGTAGTTCACCCCAAGAAATTTAGGGTTGGTAATTAACCATAACTTAACCCCATATATTTGTTTCGAAATTCTCTCAAGATAGTAAATTCCTAGATTAGCCACTACATGATCTTCCTGTTGTTCTTTCGGTTATGGTACGAGGGCTGCTATATATATTTCTGGCCTAATAATGAAAATACGAATATTTATCAACGAAAATGGTTTTATTGTTTTTCAAAATATTCTCCATCAAGATTTATACACTTTTGCATGCGCTCAAACCAATTTTCGAAGCACTTTTTCCACTCCGATTGAGACACCTCCAAAACATGGTTTTTGAATGCTTCAACAGCATTTTCTGGCGACGAAAATCGTTGACCACGCATTTTTTTCTTGATGTGTGGGAATAAAAAGAAGTCATTGGGTGCCAAGTCAGGGCTGTACGGCGGATGACCCATCACTTCGACGTTTTGGCCGGTCAAAAATGCGCTGGTTTGAGCCGATGTGTGAGAGCTCGCATTGTCATGGTGCACAATGATTCGTCTTCTCTTGTTCATTTTTCGAATTTCTCCGAAGACTTCAGGCAAACAAATGGTGGTGTACCACTCAGAATTGACCGTCCTACGTTGCTCAAGCGGAACAGTCGCCACATGACCAGTTATGCCGAAGAAACAGGCGACCATTTGCTTCGAAGTGCTTCTTCCACGAACAACTTTCGTTGGATTTGGCTCGTCTTGGAAGACCCACACGGTCGATTGCTGTTTTGTTTCGGGCTCATACGCATAGATCCATGATTCGTCACCTGTGACGATCTTATAAACGTCTTTTGAAGCACCGCGATCGTATTTTTTCAGCATTTCTTTACACCAATCCACACGAGCTTTCTTTTGAGCGATTGTCAAATTGTGCGGGATCCAACGAGAACAAACCTTTTTTACGGCCAGGTGTTCATGCAATATCGAATGTATGCTGGTGGAAGAAATGCCTAGGCATGCCTCTATCTCACGGTAAGTCACATGACGGTCTTGCATTATCAGTTCACGTACGGCATCGATGTTTTCTGGCACAACGGCTGTTTTTGGACGACCTTCACGGAATTCGTCTTTGAGCGAGCGTCGGCCACGATTGAATTCGTTGTACCAGTTTTTCACAGTGCTATAGGATGGTGCTTCGTCGCCATACAAAGATTTAAGTTCATCGATGCACTCTTGTCGTGATAATCCACGTCGAAAGTTGTGAAAAATGATCGCACGAAAATGTTCACGAGTTAATTCCATTTTTTTGCCAAGTTGATTTCTTCAAGTACCTGTAAAAGAAAAAAAAATTGTCGTAAGTCAAAAAGTTCTGAGTACATTTATGCTACAAAATGTCAAACTTTCCAATGGAAATGTCAGATTGCACCTGGCAACACTTAGTGTTGCCTAGGCCAGAAATATATATAGCAACCCTCGTATTAGCTGCTTATTTCTATCGTGTTTCTTATTTCCTTCATTCATTCTCCATACATCTTTAGGGAAATCTAGGTCTTAAAATCAATACAGTATTGTATGTGATACCTGTACACATTTTAAGTTGGAATAATAATTTGACAGTCTAAAAATCCCAATAGTGGCCTACAAGATGGCTTTCGGCTTGTGAAGACGCTTCCCACTTATGACCAATGAGAATGGAATTCATCTACGACAAAATAGAATGAAATGTGTACCTTCTATTCAGAAACAGTATCAGTTCTTAGTTGGACCGATATTTTTCCTTTCATGCTCATATCCGACGAAGAAAAAGCAATTGGATTCTATTATGGTTCCCACTCTATTCATATGAAGGAAATCGTAACATATTTTTGTTCTAAATGTTTACTTGCCCTACTCTATAGACAAGTATAACGATAATAAAGTACAAAGCATGAAACATATAACATTGTCTTCCTATATTCCAGTTAAGAAGGAAAATCGAAGGGTTTTCCTTTTAGTGAAGACTACTTTTTTCACCACTTCTACATTCACTTCTTTTCCTCAACTGTACCTCAATTGGGCCGCGGTGTTTCAGTGGTAGAGCGTTCACCTCTGGTACTTGGGGTCCCGGGTTCGATCCCAGCCCCAGTCAAGTGAACTTTGTGGTGAACAAACACCGTGTGCGTGGGTTTTCTCGGGGTTCTCCCGTTTCATCCCACTTTCTTCATTCCACCATTTCTTTCATTACTCATCATCACTGTCTCCTTTAGCCTAACCGGCATAATCGTGGGACGTAAAACTCAAAGATTTCATTTCATTTCATTTTTAGTACCTCAATTGTTTGTATAAGATATTTCTTCTTCTATCCCGACCAGTGTAATACTAATATATTCCATTTTTATAGCTCAGGTTTTGAGGATCTTTTTTTTTTTGCGAATTAATGCACTATAAGAATATGGTTATCGTTTCCAACATTTAGCCAGTAATCTTGTTAATCAAAAGAATATATTGGTCCTCTCGTGCAGTATAGTTAACTTTACTTCTTATAGTGGGTCCAGACATCAATACTCTAAACTTCATTACTAAATATTATGTTATGTAGGAATCGTGTCCTGGGACAATCTCCAATAATATAAGTAAGTGAAGGCATTAAGCATGAAGTGCATTATTTTCCAGCGCAGATTAAGGACCTGGCTGGCAATGTTTTAGAAAATTTTGCATCGCAAGTTTGCTAATTGACAAAGGATTAATAAGCAGATGAAAATATTAATTTAACTGCCATTCCTAAAACCAAAGGGATGAGAAATAAATTCTATTAGTAATGGTCATTACCGCGTAATTTTCCATACGAAGAACATTAGTACCCAGCAAAAACTATGTAATACCTCTTTAGACATTTTAAGTCATATTGAGCTTAACCTAACCTTATGTTGCTTGGCTTGTTTCGCTTCTTAAATTACCTAACTTTCATATACATCAAGAAATAAATCCCTTAGTACTGATGAGGAGCTAGATTTAGATAAAATTATATTTTCAAAAATCTATTAAAGTTGGTTAAAATAAAGACAAAAAAGATGTAACAGAATTAAAGACAAGAAATTACAAAATTTTAAATTAAGTAAAAGAAAGACATTAATAAGATATTTCAAAATTATGATGAGATTGTAATGTTGTCCAAGTTATTGCTTTTGTTTTTGTAAGCTGTAAGCACAGAAATGTGGATTTGTAATGTTATGATGACGAAGGACAACAAATAAGCAGGTTGCAGAGTAAGAACTATTGTAAGAGTTATTGTAAAATTTATTTGTTAACATCACCACAATTTTGGGAGTGACAAAAATGTCAGATTACGGAGATGGATATCTGGAGATTTTGTCTATTTGAGGATCAATGCAGAAATGTGAATTTCGGCAATGAGATAAGCAAACACATGGAGTGACGTGAATCAAGGTAGCAGCTTAGAAATCGACGTGTTCCAAATAAATACTCTACTAAGGATTCATTCAGGATCATTCATTCGAAGGAGGTCATTCATTTAAAGAGATTCATTCAGAGAGGGTTAAAGACAGTCAGAGGACAACAAGAGTATTAAACAGCGAATAGTTACTAGTCATGGTGGACTATTATACATTATAACTTCTACCATCGTTTAAAGTTCTAAAAGTCTTGGTAATGACATCGTTCCAAGTTGTTGGAGTTTGCTAAGATGCACGTTGTTCCAGAGGACAACCAAGTACATCAATTCGAGAGGTATGTGTTTGCTATCTGATCATCGTTATCAAATAGAGAAAATAATCAGGCTTTGCGAGTTGTGATCTGATAATGTTTTGCATATTTCTTACACTCAACACACATTACACTTTAATAACAAATCACTTTTATGAAAATACAAATTTTTTACTAATGAAACTTGGCATTGTGTTTGCTTTCCTGAGATAACGTTTAAGTAACTTTCCCTGGACATTTTAGAGAATGTTCAGAGGACAATCTCCCTATGTTATGAGCTACGCGATTACTACAGAAGGCACAAAAGAGGGATTGACAGTACGATGTCGCAAAAAAAAAAAAGAAAGTTGCTAATTGAAAAAGAGCTTCTTAAGTTATTAAGAATTTATCATATACAGAAAGGAGAAGCTACGAAGTCCTACTTGGAAAGGCCACTATTGATAATCTGGACATGGAAGGAGTGAGGTGAAAAATTTGTTATAGTTCCAATATATTACAACCTCTCAAGGCCTTAGGAAATATGTTTCATATAATAAATTTTAAGAACACTGCAATATTTATTGATATTATAGTGATACCGAGACCTTCAATCTGTACAATATTCTTCTTTCATTGCTTCTTAGGTGTACGTCTAGAATCTAAAACTTTCTATATATTTTTTCCTTCACTCTGTGAGATCCTATTCAATTACTCTTCTTTCCTTGAATGAAAGAGTTTATTTATGTTTGTTAGGTTTAGTATTTAATAAGTTATATTGTTAATAATGTTATCTTTTTAATATTACAGCTGCAAGTGGATCTAATTTGACTTTAATGGTACAGCACAATCAGAATTCATTTGACAAGTACGCCTGCATAGCACATGGAAAGGCTGCAGCTTCTGCTCTCGACCTTAATTCCGAAAACCAAGAGTTCATAACAAGTAAGTAAATTCTCGTAAGGCCTTGCAGTAATCTAAATAATATATGTATAAATGTATTATGGCTAAATAATATAGTACTATGGCTGCGGAGAAAGCGACAGTTAAACAGGATGAATGATCTAATTCACGAGGATCTAATTTGAGTTCACCTCACATTCATTTTCTCCTAGTATATAAATGTTTCATTATTATGAAATATGGTTTTCTTGAGTTCATTACGAAGAGATACAAAACTTCTGAAATACCTCCTTTAAATTGAAATTTGATTACAAAACGAATACATAATATAGTCAAATGAACATCAATTATGCCTACCTGTACAAGAGAAAAGCAACAAAACTGTTCTGAAAAGATAACAAATACAATAGCAACCAGATTACCACAACGACTGAAATGCTAATATCGAGAAAATTTCTGGAAACAGCAAATAACTAAATCCTTCCCTCTTTTAGAGATGGAAGAAATAGTCAAGTTCGTAAGGACAAAATCCTGCACAATAACAGAACGGTGATGAAAATCTCGGATTTTCTCGTAACAGGGAACTGGAGATACTAAAATCTTAAAATTTTCTCTGTTTTGCCCTATATCTATGTTTGCTAAGAAATAGCTGAAAGAATTTCTTGATTCTGATTCCTTTTTTAAAAAATGATCTAAACCAACAACGGATAGTTTTAAGTGGCTAAAATTGGTCGTATTTAGAGAGCCTCCGAAGCATTTCTAGTTACGGCGTTGTTCGTTGAATGATCGCCGCCATCCCCGATACTTATCAATATCTACATGGAAGGGTAGTGAGACCCTGATGACCGACAGTTCTCTCCACCGACGCAGCAGTAAGTGTAGTCTTTAAAGGATCCAATCTAAAGTATAACTATTGCAATTTAAACATGCAACAAATTATAATTTGTTTATTAGAACAATATAATATAACAATATGCAATATACGAAGCACATTATCAAAAAGCAAACATAATTTGTGAAAGCAAACTATAATTATTGAAAAATTAAATGCGTTTTAATTGTTAGTCTAATTTTATTGTAACCAAAAACTACTAGTAAATTCATAATTTTAATTTTGTTTCTAGTAATAACTAAAAGACAGTGATTTAAGTCAGGTATAATTTAAAGATAGTATACTTAGAGAAAACAGGTGTAGTGATTGCGTATTTTCACATTACTCTCCCTAGTATAATTCACGGTATAATTCACGAACAATATGTCACTTATCCTGCATGCGCGGTCTCTCTCAATATTGCGTTTTTATTTTGTGAATTTCTTATATCTGTCCTACTTTATAATTGCCTGAACTGTTTTATTGAGCTATAAGATAACAAACCCGTAGAGCTTAGATGGAATTTTCTAGCCAGGCAGAAAAAAAATTACAACGCTAGTTTTCCCAATGAACTAACTCAAATACAACTCTACGCGTGGTCCCGGGTTCGATTTCGGTGGGGGTATAGTTGAACGTAAAATGTTGCTCGAATTCTACTATAATCAGTAGGTCCCGTCTGCCTTATCTAACCAGGCATAATAGTAGGACGTTAAACTAAAACAAACCAAACCAAACATAACCAAATCAAATACAACTGTCTTCCTGATTACACTAGCAGACACACGTTTGGTAGAAGTTTAGGAATGACTTATTCTGATTGTGTTACCTTCCTTAAAATACGGAAACTATATAGAAATTTTCTGGTACCCATAACGTTTCTTCTATTACATGTAACGTTTAGAAACCAAGAATTAATTTTACATTTTCGGACTGCTATTTTTCTTCGTAATGATCCCGTCCTAATTGTCAGAAGGTTACAATGTCAGAAAGGTGATGGAATACAAATTTAAAATTAATCTTTTAGTTTTACGTCCACACCCTTCTGCCAACTAGGCTAACGGACACGGTGATGACGAAAAATGAATGAAATTGTGGAATTGACAAAGTGAAAAGAAAAGAGAGAACCCTGAGAAAACATCTACACACAGTGTTTGTCCACAACAGAGTTAGCTGGCATCTAACCAAGGACCCCATCCACCAGAGGTGAATGCTGAACCAGTGAGCCACCGTGGCCGTAATATTGGTGTCAATTTTTCTCTATCGGAAGAAGAAAAGAAAGAAAGAACTAAAAGGATTATTGAAAAATTGGTAAATTAGAAATTTACAAGGTATCAAGACTCCATACAACGGTGCAGCAACAAAGCTTCGTTCACAAATACTCTATACATTCCTGTCGATCGTATTTAGAAATTAACAAAATCGATATTCTGCAAGACTGAAATATTTAACCTGTTAACTAGGGCATTTCCGAATGAGAGAGTTGGATCTCAATGTGGAATACATTTGTTGAATTACATACTATGAAATAAAATGAAATCTTTGATTTTCACGTTCCACGCGATGCCCAATATGATATGTATAAATTTGTCGCGCCCGATACGAATTCTATTATGACGAACGTAGTCGTCAGACTGTAAATCCAAGTGAAATTCTCATGACGAGTTAAATCGCCATTGGTAGTTAAGAGATTAAGAAACCTTGATCAATTTTAAAATTTTGGAATCTCATGCCGTATGTGGCCTTGTAGCTCCACCCCTATCCTCATCCTAACTGTCACATAGCCTTGACCCATACATTGTTCGAAAAGTTTCAAAATACATATTTCATTGGTGTAACATATGTGTCCATTGTTCCACATTTCTAAAATTCGAAGACAAATATAAAAGAGAGGAAACTTCGCCATATACAGCGTAAATAAGTACGTAGCCAAACCAACGCAATTTTGTTTCATACAATAAATGTGAGAACAAGAATCATATCACCTGTTAGGATTGTTCCATCTCTATTATTGACGATGGATATTGTTATTATGAATTATTTTGAGTACGGTACGAGATAGATATGTTAAAAATGACTCCTATACTTAGGTATCAAACATTTTATGTGCATCGTATCACAAAAAGAATTAGCGCATTTATTATGGCTGTTTTGAGGCAAAACATTTCTAATTCCAACTTCGGGTATCTTCGCAAACGGTAAACCAACGATGCCAGTTTGAAATCTCAAAGTCGGTCTTCGCAATTGGGAAAAATTGTGCTGATATGTTTTTTTTTCTTTAAGTGTAATAAGGCATAATGAACTGATATTAAATCTAGAAAAAGTAACATTGATTGAAATACTTTATGATATTCTGAAACTACATATACACGTGGGACACATGCTAGGTTTTGTCATTTACGTTTTCATACATAAAATACATTTCCAATGAAAGTAAATAAAGGGAACGTTTTCTCGCATTCATAGTAGAACAAATTAGGGAAAAGAGAAAACTAAGAGCATTTGAAACTTATATGAATGTCATTATCTTGGAAATTCAGTTATATTTCGTAAGAAGGAACTCGGCCAGAGTCATGTTAACTTAGGGCTAACCATGGCATTTCTAATCGTAAGGTCGTTGGTTCGGTTCCCGTTTATATCAAACATTTTAATATGCAATGCTATTTTCCTCAATGCAAGAAAAATTACATTAAATAATTATATTAAAGCAGATGAAGTATATATATTCATATAATCATTTCGGGAAATTAGTAATTGTTATGTTAAATATACTATATCTAAGATATGCTTTGTTTTGACAGATCGTCGCTATATAAGTGTGAATGTTAAACTCAAATTAAGAAAATCGTGCAATAGCAGTAAGTAAGTAGTGTGTATCGTATTTATTTGCAGATATTGGTCGTACGGAGCTTACTTCTCAATTTTGTCATTATAGCATGAGATTTACGTTGTTGAAATATAGTTAGAGGCGTAAAGAGCATACTCCGGTATCAAGAAAGAAGATGTAAAACCTGATCGTGGAACTCTGGAAAACTACTTCCAAACAAATAAAAAAATGCATGCTCCCAACAAATCACTTTAAGAGACAAAATTGTGCTTTATTAAGGAAGGCAAAACAGGGATTCCTTCCATAGGTTTTCAGTTCCATACCCTGCAATACTTTTGTATATGGAAGTAATGACACTTTCATTGTTTCATTGCCCTCTCTCTCTGTGTTCCTATTGTCTGTATATATATATATATATATATATATATATATATATATATATACATATACATATATATATATATATATATATATATATATATATATATATATATATATATATATATATATATATATATATATATATATATATATGGGGTGGTGGTAGATGTTCCAACATAACTTTGGTATGCCTGGAGCAATTTTAAAAAACCTTCCTACACATACCAACTACAGTCTGGAAAAGGGTGATGTTAGGGTAAGCTTGCTAGCAAATAATAAAGATTAAGAAGGAAACACATATAAAATGATAGCAAACGACGATATTAGTGTCGATTCCATTGTTTTCGGGGTCACTTAGACAAATAGTGGTACTTCTGATTCTGTTTAACTCTCCGATCCTGTTTAAAAACATCCAAATTGATCGATGTTAGTGTCAAGTCGTAAGTTTTCAGAGTCAGTAAGATACTCGGTCTCAGTTCTGTATCCGTTTAAATCCAAGTTCAGTTCCAGAGGTTGCGAGAATCCCTTAGGTCTCGTTTTGGCAATGGTAGAAGTATATATACAAATTATAAGAAAACGACAGATATTAATGTTGAATCCACTATTTTGGGGTTCGCTTACATAAAGAGTGACACTCCAGACGCCGTTTGGGTTCAATTCCACTCCCCATTAGCACCCTACAGGGGTGTGTGAAATTGTGACAAGTAACGTAATTGAAAATTACCGTTATTAGCTTTTGGGGTCTTTTATCCATTCTGAGCAGTTTAAGTTTAGCATGACTTTTACGTTTGAGTTCAGCTTTCAGTAGGAACAAGCCGCAATAGAACACCCACGAGAGTGTAAGGGAGTAAAATACAAAATAACTGAAAACGATTGAAGTTAGTCTAGACTCCTTAGTTTCGGAATCACTCACATGAATAGCCAAATGTCTGATGCCGTTTAAGTTCAAGTTCAACCTCGTTAGTACACATTGTGTCGGGAAGGAATGGTGATATGAAAGCAATACTCAAAGAAATTAGTGTAGAATCCATAGTTTTCAGGGCCCCAAAGTTGACTGTCGACATTCTCTATACCATTGTAGACTTTATGTTTAGCTCTCATCAGCAGCATGAGTTGAAGCAAAAGGATAGATGTATGAAAAATAATCGAAACGAACAAATATTAAAGCTAATTAACTACCTCTTTGGCCTACATAACCCGGAGGTTCAATGCCTCGTTCACAAAAGCTGTCCACTGAATTCTATCCTTAGCCAACTAGATACAGTTCCTACTTTGCAGTCCTATTTCTGCTAGATCCATCTTAATATTGTCCTCCCATCTACGCCTGTCTTTATAATGGTCGTTTTCCGATTGGTCTTCCAGTTAAGACTTTGAAACCGTTCCTACTTTCTTCCGTTCTGGATACATGACCTGCCAACCTGAATCCCCTAGATTTGATGACCCTAACAATGTTTGGTAAACCGTATAAACTATGTAGTTCCTCGTTATGAAGTTCTGCCATTCCCCATTCCCGTTCCTCTTGGGTCCAAATGTTCGTCTCAGGATCTTGTTCTCAAATTCTTTCAGTTTATTTTCTTCCCTGAGAGTGACCGACCATGTTCCGCAACCATACAGAACAACAGGCATGATTATCGTTTTATATATTTTTAGTTTGAAATTCCTCGACAGAATTAGCGACGAAAAAAGATTTTGAACTGAATAATAACACGAATTCCCTGCTTTTGGTCGACATTTAATTTCTTCATGAGTATGTTTTTCGTCTGTTAATATTGATCCTAGATATTTGAAAGTATCCACTTTATCAAAGGTGTTATTTGATATTTTAATGCATCCATAATTTGCCAACGAACTTCCATGTATTTAGTATTCTCTGAATTTACTTCTAAACCCATGTCCTTGCAAGCGTTTAATAAGACCTTAACATTTCTTTCTGTCGTTCCCCTATCATCCCCTATTAAATTTACATCATTATCTTATCCCATAACCTTGTGAATAACATTCAACTCTAGGCCCTGGTTGCTATCTTTGATTTTCCTTATAGCGTATTACAGAGCAAATTTGATTAATAATGGCGACAACGCATATCCTTGCTGCAGGCCATTGTCTACGTGAAAGTACGTGGACAAAAATTTTCTTACCCGAACTTTACTTTGGCATTCATTTTAAACATATCTGAGTTAATCTCATTAGCTTTTTCGGTATTCCAAATTCTGTAAGAATGTTATACAACGTTTCTCTCCTAACCGAGTCGCAAGCATTTCTAGAATCAATAAATAGTTGATATACCGGGGTATTGTATTTCCATTTCTTTTCGAGGAGTTGTCTAATGGTAAATATTTGGACGAAAGTTGATCGATTTCGTATAAATCTACATTGATAATCTCTGATAATTTCATATGCGTATGGGGCCAATCTTACTTACAGAATGTTTGAAAGAATCTTATAGGATGTTGACAGAAGAGAGATGTCCCGATAATTATTACAGTCAGTTTTGTCGCATTTGTTGTGAATTGGAACAATGATTGATTCTTTCCACTGTTGTGGAAATTCTTCCTTGTTCCAGGTATGAGTCTGTGTATCTTGTGTCTCCATATTTCGCCTGCAGCTAAAATTAACTCAGCCGGAATTTTGTCTCCACCTGGAGATTTGTGTTTCTGTATAGCGATTTCTACTTCTATTCGGCTGGGTTCTGGGATATACGGTTCTTTGGTATGTATTTCCCCTTCTCCACGCACATTAGTTTTTGGTTGTGTGTTAAAGCTACTTTTCTCTCCTCGCCCCCTTTCCTTCTTCAATTATTTTGCGTTTTCGTCACTAGATGCACAGTTTTTTTTATCCTGCTACCAGTACTTCCACCTCTACTGGGAAGAACTAAAAGATTGTAGAGGTCAGTTTGAATATCTTCAGGAAATTCCGTCCATACTTGAAGTGAGCGATGAAGAGAAATCCAACAGTTTCTTTTCGTGCACCTGCAGCCTGTTAGATTAGTCTATTTTTACAAGCCCTGTTCAGCTGCAGGACAAAACCTGTATTGATAGGTAACATATCTTTTCTTTCTAGAGGCAGGAATAGAGCTTTTGATACACCACGACGTTCATAAATACAGTTGGACATTACCAGACTGAAAAAAAAAACATAATCAAATTAATCTCGTTTCAGGAGACAGAAGAAGACAATCTAGCATAATTGATGTTTGGTCGTTTAGAGAAACTGATTGTGACACTGCTCACTACCTGGTAGTAGCGATAATAAGAAAGAGATTATCATTGAATAAAGGAAATATTCAATGTCTGGAAAGGGAGAGATGTAATTTAAAGAAATGAGAAGAGAGCCAAGTAAAAAGCGAATACCAGATTGAAGTTTCGAATAGAATGTCGGTTTTAGAAAAGCCGGAGTGCACTAGTGTTGAGGATACTTGGGTTGAAATTAGAGATAGCATTAAGATTGCAGCAAAAGAAAACTGGAACACGCGAAAATACATACTATGGTTCGAACAGGAATGCATTAAACTAGTAGAAAAGAGAAAACAGGTAAAATTACGTTGGTTACAAAATCTAAATTAAATAACTGCACAAAATTTTGTAGACATCATGCGGGAAACTTAAAAAACTTTTAGAACAAAGAAGCGCGAATTTTTGAAAGCTATAATTAAGAAACTTGAAGATAATAGTAAAAATAAAAACACATTTGAGACATGCATAAGGGATCAACGAATTTAAGAAAGGCTATCAACCTCATGCTGATATATTAAAGAAAGTTGACGGAACAGTTCTCCCTCATACAGATAGCATCTTAAATAGATGAAAGTATTTCTTTGACGATTTACTTAAGGTTATTTTTAAGGCCCAGATAGTTTGTTTCAAACACGGTAGGTGGCGCCACCGTCACCAATGTTAAAAAAATACAACTAATAAAATTAAAACAATCAAAAATAAAATAAATAATCAAAAAACTACGCAAAAACGAATACAGTCTGCTTAATGGATGTTACAAAATCTAGGGAATGGCACGTGCCACTTTCATATATTGTTATTAGTTTCATTGTTAGAGGCCACTATTGTTAAATAATCATTCAACTTTACCTGTCCTACTTTCTACCAGAAACTGACCAATCTTTTCAGCCCTATTTGTGATTGAAGTATCTAGTAAATATTACCGGTCGATTTAACATGCTGTTGTTAGTAGTAATGTTGAGGTGTCACGATTGTTAAATAGACAATCTTTGGAGGCCACCATTGTTAAATAAACAATCAACTTTATCTGCTACACTTTGTAACAGAAACTGACCAAACTTGCTACACCCATTTACGATTGAAATATCTAGGGATGGTGTATGTTGATTTCACATATTGTTCTTAGTTTAACAGTTATCAAGTTATCAGTCGTAGTCCGAGACTTGTGTAAATGTTTCTGAGCAAGTGCCTGCTTTTAGAGGATGAGGTGGTTAGCCTCACCCAAACCCCCAAGCTGGAGGATCACTCGTCATCTGTCCGCGACAGCTTATTCAGTATATTCGAAGCACTTCTCCTGTATGCGCAACCTGAGGACATGCCATGCCGTGGTGGCAGGATCCCACATTACATGGGCGAACGATTAATATCGAGTAAATAGTAAGCTATGTCGCAAGGATTAATAATTACAATACCGATGGCGCTAGAGTCCAAGTTAAGCCACCATCGGCCTGGAAGGTGAGAAGGGTTGAAAATTAAATGTCACAAATAAATAAGATTTTCGTCGAATTCACTGTTTCGGTCCATTAAGCTATCAGATTACAATCACAACTATACTTAATCCAAAGTCTAGGCATGAGCAAGCACCTTAGTTCATATGGAAATGTCCCTTCATTAACAAATCTTGTGGAAGGCTAGCGCCATATAACATACGAGGAAATTCAGTCAACTTTAGATCAACTGCAGCTTAGACCGTACAAAAAGATTATTTCGGTCTTTCCACACGTTACAGTCGCTGAGTCCCACATGCGCTTCGTCTGGGCAAAAAAAGACCGTTTGCAGTGTTGCCATTATATGCTTAAAGATTTTTTCGCAGCTTGAAAGTAAAGAAGTTTTAACTATCGATACAGGCGACGGAACATGGAATTATAATTATGAGTTCAAAACAAAACAGCAGCCAAGAGTATGTTGTCGAAGTGAAACTCCACCTTCGGAAGCAAAAGGATTACGCAGCATGGATAAACTTATGAAGGCATCGTTTTTTTAGGATTTCAGACAAGAGAAGAGGTTATTGCAGCCTATACTAATGAAATTCCTGATATTCCAAGAAACGAATTTTTGAAAATATTTGCCTCCTGCTTTTCAAGAGCAAAAATTTATTGATGCTTATAGGGACTATTTTGACAATTGACAGAAGGTGTTTTGAAAATAAATTGATTTTTTAATGAGTGTGTACGAACTTTCGCATATCATCTTTTGGTTTTACCACCAATCACCTCTAATCTTCATTAAATAATTACATGATTGACTATTTGACAAATCTGTGGGTCTCTGAGGACGACTTGCAAAGTTTCTGGTAAATTTAGCTCCAACCCGTTATGTTCAAACTGAGAACCCTAGAAAATTTGAACGAGTTCCCGCGCTTACTATAATAGAGCGCAAGAAGTATTTAATGTTTTATAACCAGAACCCTTCTCCGCTGTTTCAACGTTATATCTTTAAATATGTCTGCAGTAGAGTTCAAGACCTGAAACTTTCCAAGAAATGGAGTCTGTGAAACAAGTTTTGAAAGAATTCATCACTAATGACTTTCTTTAAGATGTGACCGTCTGATCGTGAGTTCTAAGGAATAAGCAAAACTCTAATCAGTTTTATCATCAATAGATTTTAATCGATAATTAATGTCATTGAACTGAAATCAGTTTGTCTCTGTTTTTCAATTAGGTGCTACAATAAGTTCCTAAAATAGATAAAGCTAAGCGAACGGAAAACACCTGCTAGTTTCAGAGTGGTGATATTAAAAGTGAAATCATAAACTACGATAGTGGGAAAGTCATGTCTCATACTAAATCAAAACGCAGAAGAGACAAGCGGCATTGTTCTTCATCGTTTAATTTACAAAGGGAGCCGGGATTCATATTTGGTAAGGACACAAGTGTTTCCACGTTAAACTGATGGTCCAAAACTTAGAAGGTCGAAACTATCTTTGAAGAAGACACCCGTGATAATCTCATTATTCACATTGCATTGTTTCGTTAATACAAATTTCCAAGTTTCGGTATTAGATAATTGGCTACTTTCCAAACACACTAGAAATGCACTTATTTCAGTAATTATCAACCGGAGTTCCGCGGCATAAAAGTGAGTCTGGATAATTGATCAAATCACTAATCTAAAGAAATTAACTTTTACTAGCCTACTGATCTAATGTGAACACACCTTTGAGAATTCTCCTGATTTTACCTTTTTTACCATGTAAATGATTCTTGGGATTATTAGTAGGATCTAGTAGAAATTCTTCATGATTATATTCTTTCGACCATACTTTTTAAATCCTTCTTTCTCTCTTACAAGTTGCAATATTCCCCTCAAGATTAATTGTGTGTATGAAAATAAAGATAAGCATTAAGAGTATCGCAGAATTAAGTGAGAAACATATCTCGATTTTACACAAAATCTCGGATCTAAACTAGATATTCCTAGTATATAGTTAAGGAATCATCCCGGAAAACACCAATCAAGACGCGAAACAATTGGTAGTAACAATTTCGAGATGTTAGACATAGAGCACATGTTCAGGATAGTACGGTTTGACGTTTTAATACATATATATATATATAGGGTTTATTCAAGTTTCAACATTTCTGTAACAGAGTTCTTTCTAGTGGGTGATTGTAAGTTCGTTACATATTTGCTTCAGTGATACAGAACCATTTTAAGACTGCTGTATCATTCACTCCTGGACGGAACCCTAGAATTTGAATTCAATTCGAAAATCGATTTGGCTCAGTCTTAACGGATAATGAAGCAATGAATTGTAAGAATGAAGAGAGTTGGAAGACAGTGACAAAACTGACATTTGTGATGTTTGTCCACCACAAAATCAACATGGCATGAGTAAGGATCAAAATGAGAACCCATATATCCCACAGTGATCTCTATTATGGAGCCCACTACGGCCGTACAAGGAATCACCTAAGATCTCATCATTACTAATAGAATTTCGACTTTGTTTTGTTCTCAGTATTGTCTTGCTTACTAATGGGAAGAATACAGCCAACCAGACTCGAGACTGTGTCATTGTTATTATTTTTGAAAGGAAAATCTTTAAATCTATTTCTACAAATAAACACAATGTGCTCAACATTTGTCTTTTTAAAACACTACTAGATTGAGTTGTGATAAGTAAACAATTTATTACACATTAGTGATTTTGGACAAGGGAGATCAGATTCGTTTAAGTTAATAATATATAAAGTTGCTGCTTGGGTAAGAAATGTTATTTATTTCATTCTTTTCTTATTCGTAACAGAACAATCCTGTGGATGTTTCTTTTAAGTTTAAATTTAGTATATATAACAGTATAACAGTACAGTTTTAAAACAGCTTTTCTTGTATATAAAATTCACTTATGAAAGCTATTTTTATTATTATTATTATATTCCTTGAATTATTTAACTTTCTTTTCACGAATGTTGACCAATTGGTTATCGATAAGTAACGAATAACATGTCAGTTTCTAGCTGTTACCTGTTGCTTGCTGCTAACAGCTAAGATCATTGCTGATCATAGACAGACGTTAGGCAATAATTACCTAATGGGAATTTTAAGGATATTCTGCAATTGCAGCTGGTAGACAGTTGGTATCCCAGCCTACACAGTTGGGATATGGATTCGGCAATATGATACTACAGGCCGGACTGGTACTTTATGATCTGGGTATCTTCATTTGTCTACCGAGGGAGATGATCCAAGATTAGTAAACGAAGGCAAGCTAGACCCCCTAAGGACGCCTAGAAAGGCGAGCATTTCACTTTTAGGGAGTATGCAGAGAGCACTCCGAAAGCCTCGTCATGCGAGGTTACGTGGCCATGTTATGCCGTGGAAGAAAACCTCTAAGACGAACCCAAAATTTTCAGTTTAATAAAAAAATTACCGTCCCAGGTATGAATGTGGACTGCAAGTGGGGAAACGTAGTTTTCTCAGGTGGATTCATATGCACAACATCGAATGAAGGACGACGTTTTATCTATCGTCCGAGAGGCACCCGATATGTCTCTGGATATGTGGTTGCTTGCAATCACAGCCATGTATCTATTTCGTGTTAAGGTTGGATTTCCAGTCGGAGTGCAGGACAGCTGCATAGAATTCTAGGATTTTCGCATATAATTTTTCTGTTGTGTTAAGCAGTCTAATAGGTCTCTATGACATCAAATCCAGTTTCACTTTATTCTTACTCTTTAATAGTACTATTAAGTTACAGTCTTCAAACTTTTGGAACTACCTTTCGCATTAAGCAGTGATTGATTGATCTTTAAAACATATATTGAAGACCAGAAATTTATGTTCATTTAAAAAACACTAAATTCCATCAAAACCTGATTACGTTTTGTTTTTAATTTATTTTATTGACGTCTCAACGTCTTCATTTGTAGTGCTTATAGATGAAATAAAATGTCATGTTGTTTTCACAAACATCATTTCAGTTCTTAATTTTATTTTCTTACAGTATGTGGTAAATTTTATTTCTTTAGAGTTGATATTGTGGTTTGTATTGTATCTTTTTTGTTTGAGTCGTAACTTTTGGATATCATATGTACTGAAGGGAACTCTAATATCCATTTCCATACAAATATTTTTATTCTAATGTATTCTGTTTCAGCGTCAAATTATATTCAACCTTATGAAAGGAAAATATGTGACTTCAGTAAAGAATTGCCCGACTGTAGCTGGATACAGTATCAACATTGGAGCAAGGTTTCTTCTTGGGAGCAGCCTGCAGGTCCTGTGTTGGACTATCGATGGGAAGGTACGTATTAAACATTTTCTATCAAAACTACCCTGGAGCATAACGCATAACAATAATAATAATAATAATAATAATAATAATAATAATAATAATAATAATAATAATAATAATTATTATTATTATTATTATTATTATTATTATTATTATTATTATTATTATTATTATTACAAGGTTTCTTAAATTGTACCCAATACTGGCCTAACAACATCTTTAATATTGTAATGGATTGTGAGACTGGTATGACGTACTGCTAAACGAATATTAATTGAATAGCTCCGTGGAACAACGTTTTAAGCGACAATTTCTTTCGCATTGAGTATTTAACAGAATAACATCGAAAACGACATCCTATAACACGTGGGTTATTTTTTTTCCATAATATTGAAGTTGGCAGCACTTAAGAGCGAGTGGGATGAGCGGCAAATCGTCACTCTATGCCAGAACAATGTTGCAAACGACGTGGTATCAGCCGCGGATAGTTTTATTATCTCGCCAGGTGACAAAATCGTTTAAATAATTGTACAAAGAGGAAAATTAATGCGAGTCAGTGGAAAGACTAACGTCATAAATATGTAGGAAAAGTTGGAAATCCATATATATCTAAATGAAAAGCAGCTTATGCCTGACAACTACCATATGAAAAGGTAAGTAAAACAACGTTGAAAGCGAAGTACATTAAGTTTTTATGCAGTATTGCTGCGAAAACGTTTGTTATTTTAGTAAAAATTCTACTAACTTAATCTGCTTATTGCCCATTTTTGACCGAAAACATAAACATTTCGTGGAAGAACATTCTACAGCGTCCTTCAAAGCTGATCAACGCACAAATTGACAAAAGAAAGTGAAGGGTCCTGGGAACAAACGAGACCCTCCGGTGATAGTTAGCAGTTTCCCATCTGTATATGGTGACAAACGTCCAACCAAAGCGCCAAAAAAGACTTATTGGAAATGTACAAGAAAATTCCTAAAGAGTTTATGGAATTTTATTTAAAAATTACGGAAGAGTAATGTTAAGGAACCCCTCAAACTTTTGATCCTTTTTTCTAAAATTGTTCATGTTAACGATGTCCAACAGTTAATTGTAATTTTACTAACATTCATGTATTCATGAAAGTCGTAGTTTTAAACTGACGAGCAGTTTGACTATGTCCCATCCCCAGTGTTTAGTATAGCTGTCCCAAAAACAACGTTACAAGCGCCATCTCTTGCAACGTTGTATCTGAAATAAATGCACTTGAAAACTCAATAGTTTTATGAAATGGTGTTGTAATAGAAGGTCCAATTCTATGTAACATCATTTTATGAAAAGACAGTTTAAAGCTCAAAAAGTAAATTTAAAGAATATGCATAATCAACATATATGTTTTCAAATTCTGTAAATTTGGATTGTTGTCACTCGGAACGTTGTTCGGCGGAGCCTTTCAATTCTTCACCGTTACGAAGCACATGAAAGAAAATAAGATGATTCATGAAATAAATCTCTACAAAACTGCACAATAAATCGTATGGTTCCTAAAATAATACTTACAAGCGTACGTGCCATCTTCATTTTAATAGTTTTATTGAAACTGATGATGGTAGAAATGTATTTTAACTTCCAGTTTCAATATTGATTGAAAAATATCATGAGATAAAAGTAAAACTCCTTAACGTACTCCACAAATGACAGTGGTACTTCTCTCTTATTTTTCTATTAAGAACTTTACCTACGTAGTCAATATAGGACGGTGGACATAGCTTACTAGAGATTACAGCTGACAACACATGCAGAAATACCCAATATAATTTCATTTGTTTGTATGAACATATAGAAGAATACTTTTCATAACGTTTTTTAATTATTTCCAACCATAAACCCCTTTTCATCGAATTCCCAGGTGAAAAAATTAGGCACCTTACACGCGTGCCTGTGAAGTGACTGGAAATCGTACATGTTTAACACCTGTCAGGCGAAAAAGAGGGACGTCTGTTCTGGTACAGAACAGGGAATATTACATTACTGAACAGACAAAGTCTTTTAGCCGTTAAACACAACATGGGCATGCCAAGTGGTGAAAATGAAACCGGGTGATGTACAGCACAAGTCAAAACTTAGAATGTACATGCCATGAATCTGGTACACACCACCTTAGAGGAATCAGATACAGAACACCTGAGATGACATGTGCTGTACAGCACAAGTCGTTACGCCGTTACCCGTGGCATGTTCATGTCATGTGGCATGGGAAAGAAACTAGGCGTAATTACCTGGCGGTTTTTGAATTATGTAGTGGAAACTGATAATCGTTTACTGAGCTCATGGATAATCTTATAGATTGTGCTGTTGTTTAATGGAAAGATAACACGACATGTGTTATGAGACTCGGCGATGACATAAACCAAAAACCAAGACCTAAAAGTAGGTGGTTACGCAACTTTCAAGTGGACAAAGAGCAAACGGTACCGAGGACTAATAGAATTCATAGGTAAGTTGGTCGTCTGACAAGTAAAGTAAAGTAAGTAAGTTCTTTCTTCAAGTCATAAGTGCTACTCTTTTGTACCTGTTAAAACTTTGTCATGCAATATTCTTAATGTTGAACGAACTTCCCTGTACTGAATATAATGCGATCATTTTCTTATAAATATCTACGGATTCTATTGAACAAAGGTTCGTATATAGGAAATGGAGACGGGGAGAGTTTACCAGTTTGACCTGTACCTTGTACTTGTGCAAATACTGCGAGAGTTCCTTTGAAGTTAAGCATCTTACCGTATCCTCCTCGGACCTGAGGCTGTGATAGCAGGTAAAAATCTACACCACTGTAATTCAATTGGTCATTCATGATCAAAAAGTAAGAAAATGTGGTCATCTTCACTGTAGGTGCATCACACAGTAAGGTATCATATTTGATACCTCAGGTCTTACCCAAGCAAATACATAAATTCCTTGCCTCCATGTTAGATGAGCTGTTGTGCATGTAAATGGTGAAAATAGTAAGAAACAATATTATGGTAACACGTCTATACAATATTTAAATTTCGATTACATTCTAAATAAATAAAATAAACAAGTTAAATATTACAATATGCATTTATTGTAATAGTATTCCAATAATAAATCCAGAAAATTAAGAAGCTTTCTTATTTCTAAATGTATTTCCTTAACATTTGGTGGCGTTTAGCCTCTCCACGGAATTCAATCCACGCTGCTGCTGCCACAAACTCGAAGTGAAAATACATCTTATAGTCCATTTTTGTCCTTGATATGATGGGAAAATTGGATATTACACGATCTAACATATCAGTACTGCCAAAATAAAGGTTGTACTTCCTCATAATTCTGGTTTTGGAGCCTGTGCATACTCTTTCTTCTTTTTACATCAACGGAGACATTCATATACAGGATTCACTCCAATATTCGAAGAAACAAAGAGCATAGATCGCTTGTCGATCCCATTTACTATTACTACTTTATCATAGTTTCGAACCACCTTTTCGTAGCTGCCTCTATCCCGAATTTTAGTTGCAAGTTGGTCTTCAAATGTACATATTTTGGAATGCGAGATTTCATTAGTGTTCATGTTTCCAGAATATTTCTGTCAGATAACATGTCCAATAAAGGGGTGGATGTAAAGTATCGCTCACTGTATAATTCTTTGTTATCTGGTGAACTGTCTCACAACTTAACAACAACAAGTCCACCAACATCAAGTTTCTCTGGCTTTTATAAAATATTAGAAACAATATTGCTTTTTTTATCACATAATACAGGTCGAAATGCAAACCATTCCGTGAGCAGACGACAAATACCTTTAGTCCTACTGGATTTGGCTTTCCTCTTGTGTATTGTTTCATAGCTACTTTCACATGAAAAGGAATCATTTAATCGCCAATAGAAACCTGTTTAGATCTTGTGTTTTCTCTACACGAATTCGCAATTTGGGACACCATTGGGCGTATTTTTCATAACCTCTTCTCTTCACGTTAGTGAGATGTAGCTAAATCATCGTCCCCAGCTTTGAGATTTTTTTTTCTGAGCTGGAGAAAACTGTCTCTGCTAATATTGTCGGACACAAGCGGTATCTTAGTTCATCGGACCCGGAACATTCTGTTGCTTGTTAGTGCGAATAGCTTCATTAAAATAGAACATGTACAATACTTCGTTACATCTTCAAAAAAAGTAATATCCGAAGTGTCTACTTAAATACTCAGTTGAATTCTGTAACTACATTTGTAACTACAAAACACCCTCCTGTAACTACATTTGTATCGGTTGTGACCTAAGATATCATATTCTATACCTTTACTGTTCGTTACTATTATGATGAAATAACTTATATGATATTTCATAAAGACACATGGCTTTTCTTGTAAGAATATAGAACGTAAATATTATTCAGTAATATCAACCACAAATAATGAAATAAGTGAAACGTACTACGAGAATTTCCCACATGTGTTCATCCAGAGATTCCTTCCATTCTTATGCCTCTTGCAGGTTCCACAAAACACACAACACCAATAGAATAATTTCTGATCACAGGGCGCACGCCGTATACTTGGTGATACCACAGGCACAACTTTATTCGTTGAGAACGTTTTAAAATACGACGCAAAATCCAAGGTGTCACATATGATACCCCAGGTCTGAGGAGGGTATACGAAATAATATTTATATGAAGCAGTTTCTGTTCTAAGACAGGAATAATATTGCACGACAAAGTTTTAACCGGTACAAGATACTAGCAAGTGAAGTGGAAGCGGATAATCCACTACACTTATAACTTGAAGAAGGAACTTACTTACTTTATTTTACTTGTCATACTTCCAACTTACCTATGAATTATATTGATCCTCGGTACCCTTTGCTTTTTGTCCACTTGAAAGTTGCGTAACCACCTACTTTTAGGTCTTGTTTTTTGTTTATGTCATTGCCGAATCTCATAACATATGTCGTGTTATCTTCCCATTGAACAACAGCACAATCTACAAGATTATCCATGAGTTTAGCAAACGTTTATCAGTTTCCTCTACACAATTCACAAACCGCCAGTTAATGATTCACACTGAAATACGATTATGATTGTTGGAAAGATAACCAAATAGAAAAACAATTAATAACAGTCGGCTTATATTACATTTTGTTTACGTATCACTGAAGAAGAGACGAGCTCTTTTCGTATCCTAAAACGCCAGCCTCGTAACAAAACTAGTCTGCCTGTCACATATTTCCACATGCGTTGATTGCTGAGTACTCGAGCGGAGTTTTTGGGAAACGACTGACAACTGACTATCGTGACTGTTACCTCCATGTCGGCAATACAACATGCCTTGTACATTTCCTGTCTATCGCACACAAACATACATGGGATGATCTAAATATGTTGTTTTGTAAAAACAGTTAGCGAACATTACCTTTGGAGCACTAGATACAGGTTCATGTGCGTTTATTATATTCTCTGCCTATTTCATCCCCAAAACAAACGATGTCCATGACATGGTTTAAACGCATGTACATGTATCAAAATTTAACGTATTTTTGCTATGCCTGTGCATCACCTGTACATACATATCAAACAGAGACATGTTTTCTTCATATAGATTATATGCTCACATGTTCTGCTTTGTCCATGTTTACAGTAACTGTACAGGTGCACTTCACAGATAAATGTTTTCGCGTATACTTAAAACAGATTATTCGAATTTTCACGCCGCTACTAAAAGCATATACGCGCTGCTTACTACTATCGCCTCGTTATTTATAAGAATTTGAATTGGTAAAATTTCTTTAAAATATGTAAATATATGCAGTAGTAGCATATACGTTAGAGTTGTCCAAACCGCATTATAAGTTACAAACCTGAGGAATTATGCTTTATTTCACTTAAAATGTATGGCTTGGATTTGTTAGAGAGTCTATCTATGTTATTCTCAATAATTTATGTTTTTAACTTTACAGTATTCCCAGAAACAGAAACAAATGGTAGCATGGATAATATACCTAGAATGCTGCTTAAGAATAAGGAATTTTCTTTCTCTGTAAAAGCTAGTAAAGATGCTCATATCCTCGTCTGCAAAGATGAAAATCTTTTCAGTGCTCCATGCTACATTCTCGTATTTGGAGGCTGGGAAAATCAATACTCAGCAATAAGAAGATGTGACGAATTCTCTAAAGTTTCTCAAATGTATTATGTTGCTGGGTCTTGCAAGAAAGTAAAAAATGACATAAAAGTAAGTATTGAAACCATAAACAGCTTTATGTTAGACATAACATGAACTTTAATATTGTTTGAAAGTATGACTATTCTATATATTTTATTTCTATTAAATCAAGCATTTTATCATATAAGAAGGTAATAAGTAATAAGGAATCATGTTCTTAAGAATACCTTTTACTTGTCCGAAATAAAATAGAAATTCTTAAGAATGAGGGTATTACTCCAAAGGAGCAAGTTTCATTGCCAGTTATAACAAGGAAAAGATGTTACAGTTGGTTACAGCCAACATGTTGCATTGATATCAATTATTAATGAAATGTGAAGATAAGTAAATTAGTTCTATTTACTGGAAATAAATTAAGCCATGATTATGGAACGTTGCATCCGGAGTTTGATTAAATGATGAACATGGTTTACGGTTATTGAAAGTAAAATGAGCCCATTAGGGATATATTTGGTTATGATTGAATTATGAAAGTATCAGACATATTCTGATTCTACTGTGATACCACTGTAATTTCACGATCAGTATTTGTAAAATGAAATTTGAAAATGGTGTTCACAATATCATATATATATTATGCTTTCTCCTTTTCAAGAATGCTATCAAGTTTTCAGATGTTTCACAGATTATAATTCATAGTTTTCTGCAGTCCCTCTTTCTTATATAACTAAAGATAAACGCAAATATGAGAACGCACTTGCATTTATATTCTGTAATAAAATACTTTGTTGAGCTTTTGTCGACGGCAGTACAGACTCTTGTCTCAAATTGATTAATTCCTTTATTAATTAATTTGTTTGCTTTCCTACAGTACGTTATACTGTATATTCTAAACTCGGATTTTCCTGACCTTGAAATAGAGCAAAGACTTGTGTAATATTGTTGTGTTGGTTAAACCAAAATAGAAATTATTTAGAAGATTCAGTGTTCCTCATAACTAACTGACTAACACGCATACTATGTGCATCTTAGTTCGACTTTCGCTGGAGCTGTTCAAACCCAAGTATTAATTTGGATAACCGCAAAAGCTGTACCATCCGTCTCATGTAACATTCCTACTAATAACGGAATAAAATTGTAAATTCAGAAGCAATTAAGGTTCATCTGGTCCTGGATAAGAATGCCATCATCACATGAGAGTGCTAAAGGAACATATCTGCAATAATGTGAAGGGTATATTGTTCCTTTGTTTATCTCAAGGAAATGTATAATCTGAAGGATATTACTTTTTTAAAGAAATTTGGTTTTCAAATAACACCTAACTACTTTTTCCGTAAAAATATTGAATAATTCTCTTAACATAACACATATAAAATTATCTTACAATACTATTCAAAACATTAATAAATATGGACTTGCTTATGTAATCTTTAGATGAATTAATGAGAAGTTAATTAACCAAATGAACATATTCTACCATTAACTAAGTTAATAGTTTCAAATACACTTTATCATCTTTCTATAATCCAGCTACCGTCGGCGTGAGATGTATTGTAGCATACATGCCCCCCGAAGACATTGTTGAACTAAGTACCACAAAGAAGTAAGCAGAGATTTTTCAATACACTCTTGGATTATTATTAAAATAAACCATTGTACAAGATAGAGTGTAATATTTAGTAAATATTTTCTACAATCACTATTTGCATTACAAATTGCTACACTTATAATCTCTGGCTGCATAAACAATTATATGATCTGAAGTGGGTTGCTTATTTTTAAGAATCAAATATGCATGGGCTTGTTTATCAGTGCTGTACATGACTTTGATTTGGTAACCAGTTTACAAAATATCGCAGCTTGTTTCCCCTTGGAGCAATCCATTTCTTTATTAAGATGTATCCCCTATCTAACGAGCAAACGACATAAGCTTAACTTAAAGGTGAAAGACAGTCATTACTTATTGATATCTATATATCGCGAACGAGTAAGTTCTGATTGATTTCCTTTCCTATGTTCATCAGAGTTTATATGATATGGTTTATCATTCTAACTATCGATAGCGTAGCTCACGCTTGCAGTTTCATTGGAAATCACATACGTGAAGAAGAGGAGGAACCATCGAGAGTTTTGTGTAAGTTAACTACGCATACGTGTTTGTGCGTTTGCTTTTCAGTTTAGAAAAGATTATCAATCTTTATTTTCTGAAAGCTGTAAATCTTTGTTCTACGATGTTTTAACATATTGATCATGAAAGAAATTTTTAAAACATTTTCAGCTCATTATATTTTCCTGGAGAAATAAACTTTTTGCATATGGGCTCTCTTACATGGTTGTCTGTACACCTGCCAATAACACAACATTCAATGTCTTATGATGTTTGGATTCACATCATTAGTTATTCCTTTCTTTACAGCTTCACTTATGCTTAACAACGTAATGGTATAAATATTCTTGCAACAATAATAGTAATTGCCCACGTAGCATATGCTTTCACTGATAGAGAACTTTTGCTTTATAATCCTTTTTTGACCTATCATTTCTTTCCTTGCTAAATATTGATGCACAATTTTCGAGTCATTGTGGAAATCAAAATTGGAAGTGGAAAAAACTAGGAATGTTCTTAGTAACTACAGGTAAGATTTTAATATACTGTGGTTTCTTTACAAGTAGTGCAGATTACCGATCGGACTAAATTATTCGCACACATGTTTCAGAGTTTTATTGATCACATTTTGTTGGATATGAAGAAATATGTTTCTATTTAAATGACGTTCTAACTTGGAACACATATCTTAAGGAATCCTAGTGAAAAAGGATAATATAAAACAAGAATAATAAAAAAACATTTTTCTCTAATGATTTCAGCTGGAAATGATGAACGATTATAATTTTTGGAAACGATGCTTATTTGTGCCTCGCCGCCTTAGACAAAAGTATCAACAAAGATTACATGCAGCGCATTTAGGTATACATGTTATGCTACCCTTTGCTACTTCAGAAGTATGATGGCTAAATGTTACACAGATATCAAACAATTGTTGTATAATTGTGATGTATTCCAACAGTCATCCAAAAACTATCATTAGCCTTTTCCACTAGCTTTCAAATCTTTCGATGCTGTGCATTTGGATCACTTCCAGCTATTTGGTTACATATTTCTTATCATGGTGAATGCAATTTCCAAATGTTTGCACATATAGAAAGTTGCGTCTGCCACAATTAAAGAAATTTAATAATATGTAGAGAATGTCTTCAAATTATTTCGTTGTCATCAAGTGTTAGTTTCTGCTATTCGGCACCTTCAAATAGCTATGACTTTTATAAGTACTGTCAAAGCAGCGAAATTAAGCAACTATTTGCTCCGTTATACTCACCTGCCTAAAATGGATAAAGAAGACTCTGTAGTGGGCTGCATATTTTTCTTTTGCTGTGTTCAACGAGGAATGAAATGGCCATTGGCCTTGAGTGCTGGAGACTCAGAATCCGCGAGCAAATTGTGGAAGACTGATAACGAAACCTTCTCATACAGTGTCATGTGTGGCAATCATCATTAGGTCAGTGGTGGCGGTACTATTAGTGATCGATGGAGTATAACAGAACACAGGACCAAAATCTCTTCACGATGTGTTCCGAAACTTTCCAAGTATGTTATTTACAACGTGGAACCAACATATTTATGCAATAGATACTATTAAATAATGTTACGATATGTACATCGGAGAAGTATTTTTAAAGAAACGATTTAATTTTCAGGATCATTCAGAATCAAGACAAGGAATCGTGAGATGGTACAGAAAATCTCTTAAAACTTCCTGTACACAATAGCTGAAAATTGATCTTAACTCGTTTGAAATAGAGAGAGACCTCTTAGATTGTACATAGGAAGAAGTGCATCAATAATAGTGACGTTCATTTTATATGAAAGGAAAAGTGAAGTATTAAGCAACGCACATTAATATGGTAGTTTACCTGTTATTATCTATTAAGAGTTTCCTACAGAGAGGAGACCAGTTGACAAAGAATTTATGTTATGCTTGAAAGAGGGAAAATGCCAAGTAAAGCAACTGAAACTGCAATTATATCGTTCATATATTGACGGCAGATCGTATATCTTGAACGAGTTAAAACAAAGGAAGTGACGGGAAGTTCTAGCGTGTGAAATCCATCAACTAAGGAAAAAAATCTCAAGATGTCAACATTGTACCAGTCTTTAGTGTATGATGTGTTATTAGCACGTAGTCTCCAATAGTCTTAAGTCACCGGAGAAGCATAACGCATAAAGTGTAATAAGCGCATCTACCCACTCTTGAGGTAGGAGTTAAACTTTCTGCTGAATCGTAGATGAAATCCTAGTTAATGAAACAAGTGGTTCACAGAACATTATAATTAGCGTCAAAAATAAAGGTGATGTAAATTCTTTAATTAAGTTTGTGAATATGGGAGAAAGATAACTAAGCTCCTGTCCTTTCAATACAACCTAGCCAATTCAATAAAGATATTCTCTTCAGAAATATTTCTCGTGGAAAGATTACAAGGAGTAAAAGGAGTACCTTCAAACGTATTCAGAAAGTTAACTCTATGACAATTTGTTTATATTTTTGAAACGGATTGTCCAATAGAATTGCAATTCTCTTGATTGGAGACGTAAACATTCATGTAATAATTAGAAAAGATTGTGGCTTAACTAATCCTCATGAAAAATCAAGAACCTTCTTTAGAACCAAATTTAGAAAAGCACATACAAACCCTACGAAAAATTTAACAATATATATTTTTTCAACTTCCAAATTTAAGAGGTGGACCAATGTACCTCTTCCAAATTTTCAAGGTAAGCATCAAGATACCGATAATGTATGGAAAAAATTCACATCTGTACTTATCTCTATAAGCATATGATATACTAACAAGTAAACCTTACGTTTGGGTGAATCGAGTTGCTGACTGAGACACATATGAGAAAGTAATACTAAATGTGGTCAGTATTTCAGTGAAGTTGTAGGTGCGAAGCTCCAGGGGTTTAGGAGATACAGCTACCAGAACATCACATGGAAGTACAGAATAGTCTTCATACACTTGGAGGTAAAAGCTCTGTAAGACCTCTTGTAACGACAAAAGGTAAATAACAAATATATGGGTACATATTAGGACTAGGGGGAAGTCATATAGTAAGGGTATACCTGACGGCGGCCATCTAGAAATCCGCCATTTTGAATTAAGGTTAAGTTTTTAAAATAGGACTAGGGTCATGTGATACATGATTTAAGGCGCAAATTTAATCAGAAGAACAATGGTGACGTTAATTTTGATTTACGCGCAATTGGTAAAAAGTTACAGGGAAATTACATATTGTTGCAGCATAGGTATTAGTCCTTTACCCCACATTGTAAATTTTGTGTTAATGATAATAATTAAATAAAAAGCAGGTGTTTTCGCCAGCATTTGTTTTCGCATAAACAAGTTGCTAATTTAAGGAAAAATGACCAAAGTGGAATTGAGTCATAATTGAACTTGGGTCTTTCTTCCAGAAAAGTCCTCAATTAGTACAATAAATATGTAGTTCAGAAAAAAGTGCATGACTTGCATAAATGCTCTGCTCACAGTGAGCACACCTGACAAAGGCAATCGACTTACACTTGACACATTTGTCGTTAGCAATTTCGTCAAAGCAGTAGTCGTAAGGAGCGATCATTTAATTTTGTGCTGGTTAACGATAAAGCAAAAACGGTTATACCGTTGGAGTTATGGTAAAATTTGCTATTAATAAGGTGTCAATGTTATGCGTTTTGTTTAAAACTTTTGTCTGATTCAAAATGGCGGATTTGAACATGGTCGCCATCAAGGTAACTCTTACCATGGACCTAATATTTATCCACCTGCTTTTTTTAAATTATTATCATTAACACAAAATTTACAATGTGGGGTAAAAGACTAATACATATGCTGCAACAATATTTAATTTCCTTGTAACTTTTTACCAATTGCGCGTAAATCAAAATTAATGTCACCATTGTTCTTCTGATTAAATTTGCGCCTTAAATCATGTATCACATGACCCTAGTCCTATTTTAAAAACTTAACCTTAATTCAAAATGGCGGATTTCAAGATGGCCGCCATCAGGTATACCCTTACTATATGACTTCCCCCTAGTCCTAATATGTACCCATATATTTGTTATTCACCTTTTGTCGTTACAAGTGGTCTTACAGAGCTTTTACCTCCAACTGTACGAAGACTATTCTGTACTTCCATGTGATGTTCTGGTAACTGTATCTCCTAAGCCCCTGGAGCTTCGCACCTGCAACTTCACTGAAATACTGACCACATTTAGTACTACTTTCTCATATGTGTCTCAGTCAGCAACTCGATTCACCCAAACGTAAGGTTTACTTGTAAGGACTCACCAACAAGGACATAATAGCCCATAAACCTCGAAATTTTGAAATTTAACAATTTTACTCACAAGAGAGAACGAAGACTACCAACCAAACGTATAGACATATACTCCTATACTTTAGTCCTAGAGAAAATTTACCAAGTTTTCTTCTTTTACAATTCGCAAGTCAATGGGTGAGTTAAAGTACCTCTCCCAAAATTTAAGAGGAGGGAATCACCTTACTTATGTCCTATGAAAAGAAACTTGATCCCTGCACTGATTTTTATCACCATATGTTACCGTAAAGCATCATTTAATAATATAAATATAATAATCTATCACATTGTAGTATGAATGCTTTATCATTTTTACCAACAAAGGAGAGAAAATCATTACCACACGAATTTACAAAGTTATCTTTGAGTCCCAGAGAACATTGTCAAATTGTTGTGTTTAGATGGTTCCTAAATTTAAAGATTGGTCTTATGTATAATCCCAATTTCTGAGAAGGAAGTATCAACGTATCCGTTCAATGAAAGAGAATGAGCCCTGTACTTAACCAGAGAATCACATAAATATTAAAAGCTCATTAAAGATCAATTAAGTCAGAACTGGACACGTGGTAATACTAATATTTTATGTCTTTCACCCTGACCTCTATACTCAAATAAGTTTAAGTCAATAAGTATCTGCAGTCAGCTTTTGATTATTTATTACCACAAGAGTAAAATATGTTTTATTGATATCATTTTTCAACATCGTCACCCTGCTTTTCAATGCACCTGGTCCATTGATGCAACGCTTTCTGATAACCTCTATAAAAATGTTTCTGATTGAGCTGTAGGCTACGAAGTTCACCGTTCCCTTATCTATTAATCGGCGTTAAATCGACGGCCAGTGAGAGACCTTTAAGTGGAGAAATCAGATTCTATTCCGACGGAACGAGATCGGTAGTTTATGCACGATGGTCAAATACCTCGAAATGTAGATTTTGAGAGTCTGGACAGCAGAGTGTGGCCGCGCGTTGTCATGCAACGCAAGAACACCTTCCAACAATCGACCTTTCCGTGAATTACGAATTGCAGGTTTCAACTTACTTGACAGAATATCACTGCTCATGTTACTGATTATTGTTGAACTCTTTTTCAGGTATTATGGGCCGTTCTGAGATCCAAAACACTCTGAGCATTAAATTTGCTGCTGAAGGTTCACTCTTGAATATCCTCTTGACGGGAGATACGGGTGCTTCCATTCAATGCTCTGAATTCAATGTAACGCATCTACTATTCATATGCAGTAATTATTTGCTTGCGAAACGCTTACCTTTCTTCGCATAACTGCCCGAAAGGTGCTGAAAGGCTCTCACACAGTTTCACTTGTAATCTTCAACAAATTTTTCTTGGAACCCATCTCGCACAGACTTTGTAAAAGTTGAGCCTGTTATTTATGATGTCACATGCAGAAATGTGATTAATCTACATATCGGTTGCCACTTTATCAACAATCTGTCATCTGTTATTCAGAATCAAGAGGCACAGACTCGTTCAATAATGTCATCAGTTATTGCTTTAGCTGGATTTCCTATTTTTTTCCTCAGCATTCACGCTCGTTCGACTAATTTGGAACTGTTCGAATAACTGGTAAGCACTTCACTGTGGCAACATATTTTCCCTGTATTGTGCTACACCTTCAGAGCACAAAAAACGGATGGCAGAATGCAGTTTTCCTTTGCTACAAACATAGAGTGCCGCAGTTATGTTTACTTAGCAACAGCGTAAAGCACATTGATGTGCTAACACTGCAATGTACCATAGGCGAAGACAACGGTGACACCTATTGTTTGATAAGGACACAATGCCGTAGAGTAGACCTGAGAAGAAATAGAAAAAAATATTGCAGTTACTTATTGACTTACCCTCGTATATAACTAAGTAAAATGATTACAGGTCAGCAAAGGAGATAAATTAAGTTATAAAAATCAAAGTTTTGAATTTGACCATTTTATACACATAAAAGAGAACGAGATTTGTCTGATTCATAGAGGTACATATCCAGGACATATAAATGTACTACCATCCGTACGAAAATTTTAAATTTCAGAATTTCTAAATTTGAGAGGAAATCCTACATATACTTGACCAAAATTTAAGACAGGTGCGTGAAGGTACCAATGTCCAATAAAATAGACTTAAAAATATAACCATATACTTGATAAATACTAATCAAAGGAATAAAATAGGTCAAAAACATCCGCAATTTGATCCTTAGCGCGAAACTATGTTTGAATTGCGTGCTTGACATGCTGTGTATTATTTGTTGTGTGTTGGTTCTTACTGCAAGCTGAAAACATTTAAGAATAAAATTGAGATGCCTATATAGTTGGACCCAAGAACAACCGGATTGGCGAATAAGTGAAACTTCATAATGACAAACTGCCTAATTTGTACCGTTTACAAGGCAGTGTTGGGATTATGAAGCCTAGCAGGCTCAGGTGGGTACTTCATGTAAGCAGAACTGAAAAAAAGTAGAAATGCTTTCAAACCTTTAACTGAAGAAACAATCGGAAAACGACCATTTGGTACTAGATCTAGCGCAGATGAAAGGACATTATTAAGATGGATGTCGCAGAAAGAGAACGACAAAGTAGAAACTGTACACAGTTGGCTAAGTACAGAAGTGAATAGAGAGCTTCTGTGAATGAGGCATTTCAACCTCTTACTTATAGTTAGATATAGTTAGGTGAAATTTTATATTAAGTTCTCTTTACGCTACGAAACTATTTTCTTAGTCGGATTTGTTGCGTAGCACGTGTGATGGGACTAGTAATAGCTGATATAGAAGGCATTTGTTCTAATATTTGAATGAAGAAAATCTTCAATATATAAAATGAGTAGGTAAAACTTAGTTCGTTGTCAAAAAGTCCTGATGCAGATTCACAAGAAATGTACAATATGAAATACACATTAAAACCACTTTTCATACAGGAAATCATCTCCCAAAGTTTTTCGGTGGAGTTATCTTTCACCCTGCATATAAATCCTATACATCCAACTTCTTTTTGGTATGATAAAAATCGTATAAGAAACTATTACCCAGGTCATAATTGCACTAAACTTTCGTAGCTGTTCACCATAAGCAAGAAAGCAATACTAATGTATTCCTGTTCAGAAGGGCAAAGCCGGTAGGCCAATGTGGATGAGTGTGCTTATATATGGCGTAGTAAGTACAGTGACAGTAAGAGCGAAACACAGTCATTAACCTGTGGTAAATGATTAGTACAAGGTAGGTTTTCGAAATGCAATTGTATAGCACATGCATCTTTGACCCTGGCATAGCATATGTGACCCTGGATGTGAAATACATAAACTCTCTGTGTGAATCGCACCCGTGACTGTCACACCAAAGACACGTACGTTAATAATTTGACCATAAGAGAAAGCTTTAAAACATGCTAGGAGTTAAGTATCTATATACTAGTGTTTAGGATGCTATGAATCATGGAAAACAAATAAATTTGGTGTTTACCTATTCGTTTCTCTGTGTTCCAGTATATGCAAAGCGGGAGAGGGAAATAGAGAGAATGAGACTAATAAATGTCTGTTATTTATTCGTAATTTCAGAATAGTCTTTACATGCTGATTTTGTAGCATGAACTTTTACAAATAACTGTACCCGGAACTTTATCCAATTCATCAGATGTCTTACTCTAATCAACAAGCTGTATCCTGTACATTCAACAAACTCATCCACTGCTATTTGGTGAGCTCCTCTCTAGTCTGTTCGGGTAGAGACAGATAAAAATATAACATGAGAGGTACGCTCTTTATTACGCACACTTTTCATTGAATTTGCCACAACAAGCTTGATTTCATTGTTTTACAATTTCCTGTGTGCAATGCTCCTTGGTTTGAAAAGCTGTCCCATTGTCAACATACTGCCCACCAACCTCGCAGCTTATATAAGGTAAGGAAGTGAAGGAAGATTGAAATGTTTTGTCCAGGATATAGTACCATATACAATGTATTCCTGAAATTACGGAGATGAATCTCTGCATAATTAAAAATAAGCAGACACATGTCCAACATTTTTTTAAATCCCGTCTTATGAAGATAGAGATATTTTCTATTATTATTTTTCCTTCGTACTGAGAGCAAAGTTGTCTGCTGTTTGCGACTGCGTCGCAGTGAAATAGCTGAAAACTTTAAAATTAATTTACGATCATACTTACAATCTACCTGCAGCTAGTTTTCAATCACTGGTTTGATAAAAGGATGTATCTTAAAGGAGTAAAAGGTTCAAAATTAATGCAGGGAATATGGTATTTTCTGAGTCCCTCAAGTTAATAAAACGGTAATCGTAGAAAAAAATCTCATTACAAATAAGCACTCACGTGTCTCAGCAGTTCTCAAATTTCTAGTTTTAATGGGTCAAAGATCAGTTTCTATATGCTTTTCCATACCTTGTTTATATATAATCGCATCACTGAAAACTCCTTACTCGTTTTAAATGAATTTGGAACATAGTGGGATTTTACTGCAAAGTCTATATTGATTATGGGATGTATCCTAATGGGAAAAAGGACTTATAAATATCTAAAAAATGTATTTTTTTCTATTAGTTTTTATTGTTACACTTGCCTTAAAATGTGTGTTATAATGGAAGGGAATTACAAATATTTTCATAAATCTTTTTTCCATGTATAAAGGCCAAGCATTTCAGATAGTAATTTACTAAGTGCTAGGAAATATCAAGATTACATATATATAGTGTGAACTGTTCTTTATAGATATTTGAAAGTTGTTCAGAGGAAAGGTGACTTCTTAGAAATATGTATGGATCGTTAACAAAAGAGGTATTAGAAATGGGATCTCCTACATGATATATAATTAACAGAATGTTATGGTAGAGAAAGCTTCTATTGTATGTTTAATAATGTTTGTAGATAATTTATAGAAGTACCGAAACTTTTCAAGATAAAACTATTTTGCTATTTAAATTCCTTCTAATTCTCAACAACTTTTTATGACATTGCTCTTACATAAATTTGCTCTACTCACCCGCAAATCGAGTTTAATTTAAAGTTTGTATATCCCACCATTGTATATTTGCTGGATTAAAATACAGGGTTCACATATGCACAAACTTCGGTAGGCGATTCGTAACATTAAAAGAAGATAAAATGTCATCTTGTATGTTGTAGAATTCCACATCATGAAAGAGCAACAGCGGTGCCAATTTGGAATGGAATATCTAATCGTGACAAGTGGAACGAAAGTGATAGATGTGCTTTAGGCTTTACGTTGTGCTAATGCTATTTGCTGTTCTAATAGAATATTAAATTAACATAGCAACTGGTGTGTTGATGGCAACTTCTAGAATGGAATTTTATGTTTGTGGCCAATCATTTATTGTTTTATTATTATTATTATTATTATTATTATTATTATTATTATTATTATTATTATTATTATTATTATTATTATTTGTAGATTCCTGGTTCGATTTCCAATACTGAATGGAGGCATTTCACAGTACGTTTTGTTGGAGGGAAAATTGAGGTATTTCAGTTTGGAATTGAAAAACCATTTCTCCAATTACAAGATTCGAATCCAATTGATGTGAAGTACGTTGCTTGGAGAACTAGATTTGTAAAAGGACAATGGAGATTCCATATCTGTAAGTTATTTGATGTAATAAATAATACTGCATACTCGAAGGTTGAAAGCAATGACCTGGGTGGGCAAAAAAGAAGACGATTTATATATGGTTGATCATATATATTCAAATTCATTTGTAATCTTCTAGCTACTAAATAAAAAACGCTAAAAATTGCACAGTAAAATGACCGAATATGGGATACCTAAAATTGTTTCTATATTGGAAGAATAAAAAGGAATCCAAAGTTTTTTAAACATTGAGTATTGATACATTATATCTAATTTAATAATTATTTGTGCCTGCCGTAGAAAAAAAAATGATTATATGTAAGTAACATCACGAGAGACAACAATATTCGAAATCTGAGAGGTGAAAAATGATACTCTAATACAGGCAAAGGCGTTCCAAATATCAGATGGTAAAATATGGAGTAATAGAAATTAATACTTGTAATTAAAGTGTGAAATAAGATAGTGAAAACACAGTTTAACCAATTACGTTGCAATAGTAAACATAACACTTCTGTAAAGATACTTCAAATATTGCTAGATACAGGTATAATAACAGTAGAACACACAAAAAGAAAATATTTATGGTTGGAATATGATGGTAATGGAATAGAAAATACAATTACTTCCAAGGTCAGTTTTAGCCATGAGAAATAGAAAGCTCACCTATCAAAAAACAATTTTCCTCTTATATCCCACACACAATTCATGAATCCATACAATGCAACTAATAAAATCTTACTGGTCTCATTACCCCGTTCGGGTTCATTACACTATAAACATCATCTGCGTTGTTCTCTTCATTGGTATATACTAGCCAGAATGATTAAGAAGGCTTTGTAAACTCATTAGAAGGTAAGATACGTTCAACTGTTTCTCGGTTTGATGCTCGTCTACTATTTCTAGAAGCATAGATTCCCGTGAAACGACTTTATTGTACGTACATTTTATGATTTATATCCTCATCTTTCCAACAGACTTCTTATCCATCTTTATTATGTCCGTGGGTGTTTTTTGATTGGCTTCTTACTTGCAACACTTTATTTATATGGACAATAAGTTATTACGGTTGCGTTACCTGTGATTTTGTTTGTAGAAAAAGTTCCTTGTAAATTTCGAGTAGGAAAAATTAGAATGTGGAGAAAGGTTTAGCAGAGAAAATATATCCATCTGATGTGTTCGAATTGGACGTTTCGTTGACTTCACGTTTTATGTACCTATCAGCAATTGACGATAAATTGTTTGGATTTTAAAACATAATTCCGCATTTTCTGAAGTTATTGACATAAAGCTGTATAGATTCAGCTTTTACATAGTTATCTAAAGTGGACTGTGGTACCTTATATGTTTCTGACACCTTTAAAATTACAAGCAGTGGCGGCGGTTGGATGTTAAAAGTGGGGAGGCAAGACGTGATCTGAATATTTGCATGTAAATGCAGTTTTCCTGCTTGTTTCTAATATTTTGTTTGACAAAAGGTTGTATAACTAATAGGATACTACGAGTATCTTTTTCAGTTAAAATACCGTATATAGTATTTCATGTTTTATTAAGTAAATTGACAAGAGCGAGAGCAAAGCAAATAGGTTGTAGCCCTTTGTAGCCTTAAACAACAAAAGTGTAAGAAGCGATTTGATTCCTTGCTCATGAACATCTTAAAATTCTGTCTGGAAAACTGTGTCATCAGATTATTGAATAACAAATTTGTAAAACAATTAAATAGAAAGGATAATAATAATCATAGTAATAAATAATGATGCTTGTTATTCAATAGTCATATTGAAACAGGGATTAATGAACAACATAATTTTTAATTCCACACATGCTATTAAATGTATGTTACTACTCTTATAAAATGAAAGACAGTAAATACTACAAGCATATACTACGACATTTAAAGAAATATTTGCTTTTGCAACCACCTGAAACATGTTCCTTGCCATTAGGTGTAGTTTTCACTTTCAGGGAGCACATCAAAACACAACAATACTTAGAATCACTCCATACTCCAGTTATACAAAATAACACTTAAACCTAGAATTATGTTGAATTCACTAAATTGAATTGTATATACACTCGTACATATATACTTTTTATTACGCTTTTCCCCCTTACTTTAGAAAGAAGAAAAGACATTTTAGAAACTGTCAATTTTTGTGCAATTAAAAAATAACTTGTAAAAGACTTTTTTTTCTTTCGCGAAATGCTCTCTGAATTAGTTTCAAAGCGGCTGACTAATATATTGATCCCTTGTAAGGAGTGAAAGTATGCTGAAATTGTTGTGCTCCAATATGTTAATTTTGGGGTTATAATCTGTGGCAATTAAAACGCAATTCCTGTAGTTTTATTTACTTCAGAGGAAGACAACCAATACATACTCATGGAACGGCAAATATATGGCACCATTTTTTCTATGAACCAGTAAATACATACAAAAACTTTACTTTTCTAAATGAAACTATATACATTAATGAGTTACTTCAAAAAAGTGCGGGGGCAACTGCCTCCCTTAATCACCGCCCATGATCACAAGAATAAGCGTCTTTACGCAACCAGAATATTCCTTGTAAAGAAACATTTTACACTGAACACAATTCATGCATATTTCACCTACAATGTGCTCAAGATAAAACATTACCGCAGAAGAACTACTTCACTTCGTTTCCAGTTTATAGAGACCTCTCAGTCATCGTATATTCTTTCTCATTGAGATTTTGAAATTTTATTATGCCTGTGGGAAAGAATTATGGAATGAGAAGTGCTTTTGAATAGGCTATTTTTTTTGTTGATGTATAACACATAGAAGTTTCGAAAGGAACTCCAACAATTATACCATTGATTTGTAGATTTTAAGAAAATGATGTTTAAGTACACTAAAATTGGACATTTAATTTACATAAATCACTTGCAAAAATACCGGTCTTTTGCTGTCCAATCTCTTCTGCCCTTCCATCTTTATCATGGTAATTTGAAAGTCTGATAAGTAACTCATAAATGATACATCTAGTTATTGGTACATAGAACTGACTCAGATATATAAATTTTGCTACGCGTTCATGCTTTTCATTTAAATGGTTAAAGAAGAATAATATTTCCTTTACACCAGTTGAGAAAAATGCACTACATTTGAGTAGCGTTCGGCTATTATATGAGCTACAAATTAAAAAAAATTATGAAATTACATTCTCTTATTTTTATTATAAACATGTAGGATTACTTCGCACATTTTGTAATCGTATTTCCTTGTTTACTGGTAAAATTACTGATTCATCACTGAGGAAATATTACTTGTTCCTTACTTTGCTTTTGATTATTATACTTCTTTGTGATACACGCAATTTAATTACTTTAATATTCGTGTCCCCATAAGAAGACAAAATACGTAACAATAACAAGTTTCCTTCTCTCTCTCTCTCTCTCTACTTGTCTACGATAAACCATATTTATTGAAACATCCTTTTACGTTTTTATGTGATACTTAAAATTCGATTAAATTTCGTAATTTGCAATATAGATAGATATCGTACGACATATTCTGTAATACCATCAGATTAACATCAGTACCAAGCGCAGAGTCAAGCTGTGGTGTTTCAACAACACTACATCATCTTAAAATCATGTAATTGCTATAAGTTTATCTTGCATAATTACAATTATAGAAAACTCTTGTTGTAATGTTATACAAACAGATGAAAGCAACAATTTTTAAAACATTTTATCATAAGTATGGCATTTTAAGCAATAAAGTAATCTCTGTCCATGTTTTTCAAATCTTCAGACTGGGTTGATTTATCAAATTGCTGTAAACATCATTACAATTTTTACGTTTTTGGAAAACCAGTTATGTGATTAGACTTAATAATTATCTACAAATAAGTACATATAAAACCTCTTGAAATAATTGCAATTTCCGATCCCCCTTGTTCTCCTTGTTAGATATTTATAATATTATTCTTACAATGTTCGACATTAAAAAAGCTGCGATGTGTATTGAAACGTCCGTCTCACTTGAGTTAGTATTGTTGTAGAGACCTCCAACTTTGTTTTTCTAGAGGTATTTGCGATACTGTAAGCTCTATAGTTTGTAGCACTGAATAATGAATGAAATATTTAAAGGTTTTGTTTAACATGTACATTTCAAATATGCAGTATGCTGGCGAAGTGCTATTTGTAAAATACAACCTTATGTTCAAGTAACAACTTAATTAATCTGGTGGAATTACAAAGTACGTCAAAAGATATCCCCGTATCGATTTTTACATGTTACACAATTTTAATGAATTTTAACTATTAGTTTAAATGTTACGACCTGGTCTAAAGATAATGATCCACCTATATATAAATAATATCTCTTCCTGGTGTCTCTATGTTAAATTAAAACATAATGTTGGACCTTTATTCCATGTAAGAATCTATCCGAATGTCTTCGATGACCAATTTTCAGTAGTTCACAGGTGCTCCATTTATACAATGTTCATCTTCACATGTCCTAAATTTAGATTTGTGTTGAGATACAATTCACGAAGCACATGCGTCACTCATATTTGCTTACCAAACAGAAATAACTGAAGATTCTGACGTAAACTTAAATATTTGGATTTACGACATATGCCATTTGCATCGTATAAAAATTAGGAATGCATACTCTAAAGATAGAAAAAGCTTCAGTATTCATAATAATTACTTTAAGTAACTGATTCCAAATACTAGGTGTTCCATATAAAATGATTCATATATATATCCTGTGATAGAGCATTCTGAAATAAAGACAATAAGAACATTTTGATGATAAGTAGAAAAGCGCTTTGACTAGATGTGTCCCTATTGTTATCTATGTTATCCATATGTAAGTAATCACGAGTGAAATAGTAAGCAAACATAAGTGAAACGTTAGTAGACATATAATTTGACAATAGCAAAATGCATCAGTAGGTGGAGGAATGCTTTTCTTATACCGAGTTGGACAATTATGAATGTGTGTTTGTTATAAACAATTTTATATTGTAATTGCCTTGTATAGGTTCACGCATTTGACGTTTTATTATTTCAGAAACAAAAATGATATATGGCAGTAATATTGTGTTCAATACTGTTCGCCGAAAACTTTAACACGGTCAGTGTATAAACCAGACTCCAACATTTGTGCGACAAATAGTACGTTGGTTTCATATCTGGAAAAAACAAAATGCTGCATTTCTTGATTGGAATATCCCACTTTTTGTGGTCACAGTTTATGTCAAAATGTAACATTTAAGCCGAAGATTAACTTCGAATTGTTTGTAGAACACCAAAATTGACCTCATTGAAGATAGTCGCCATGACCCATGAAATTGCCTTTTTAAAGTAACTATTGCTTCAACACTACTCATTAGATTTAATGATTAGTACCGCGTTAAAACCGTGTTTCAACTGCATAGTAGCACATGTCTGTATAATGTAGGAGAAAAGGGAAATTTGGGTAAAATAGGGAATTTATAAGGCAAAAATATACTTTTTGAAGTTTCGGGACACCTTGAGCGACCACAGGTAGGAGTAGGAAATGACATTGTACCCTGATAAATGTATTTATTTATTGGTAATGTTTTGGCCAAATATGATTTTGATATCGTAAATATAGTGACGTGAGAAAAACATTTCCGAATGTTATTTGAAACTAGAAAATATATATCAAAGGAGAACATTACGATCTAAAATTCCTTGAGCGAGTACAATCCATCCAAATTTTATGATGAGCACGCCATTTTCTTAAGAATGATGCAATATTTTAAGTGAAATGTTGTTTATATCCCGATTAAGTACGGGGAATGGGAAAGTAATACATATATACAAGTAAGGGAAATTACGATATAAAATTGCTGGACACAGTTCTACCCTTCCAAATTGTGTGGTTAGTTCGTCATTCTCTTTACAATGTTGGAGTGTTTCAAATGCAATAATTAGCGTACTTGTCTTTGAAGTGAAAGACCCGGATTCGATTCCTGGCGGACCTCATGTGTCTCAGATTCCACGTTAATTAGTAGACCCACGTCTGATATAACATTACTGCTGAATCGGTTCTTAAACTCAAAATCAACTCAAATGCAAATTTTGCATGACCCCATGAGATACGAAAAAAGGTAATTTATGTCCCAGATTTATTGAGAGGTATATCTTATGGGGTTATTCATGACATTTAAGAAGTTCACTAAATTCTTTTGCATCTTATCAACTAATTGTACGATTTAGATTCTTTTATAATTCTGAAGCTTTGTTAAGAGGAAACCTTTTTTCTCCTTATACATCCTTCTCATATATACTTTTCTACGGAAAAGCACATCATGCTGAGTTAACTGAAAATTTGGATTTGACTACACAAAATGTAGTTCTCCATATGTATAAAGCCTACAATAATTTTTTGTTCAAATATATTGGATTTTCCGTGCCGATTGGATCAGTGCCTTAGTTTTTTGAACGGTCCCTGAATCGAGCTTTCATACCTTATACGGAATAAGCACATCATACTGAGTGCTTGGGTTTTGCTACATTATACGTAGTTCTCCATATATAAGGTCTAGAAGGAGATTTGTGTTGAAATATATTGTTATTTTAAACAGATTTAAAATTTCCTATTGTTTAAGTGATTAAAATTATATTTTATTTTTTAATCAACAATGGTGGATGGAGTCGGTTCACGAATATAACAATCAAGAGTTGTGTTTGCTCAGCGTACCGGCTGACCAGCAGAGGCTTGTTCAAAGTTATGATGACGTAAATCATCTAATCTCCAATGATTGCTGCCAAGAGAGTCACAATATAGAGGAAGTTTCTGACATTGGAAGCGTGTCAGTTACAAACAACGATGAATTAGATAATTTTTCATACGATGAAAAATATGTATCCTGCTCTCATTGTGAAAAACATCTGGCCAATCAAAGAGGACTTGCTATCCACATTAGCAAAAGTCACCAAACTCTCCGTAAAAAAAGTAAGCCGTCCATATCAAAACATAACTCATCTCTAAATTATAATCCTTCTTCATCAAATGGAATTGAATGCGATAATCACAACGAAAAACATCTGATCTCCGACTTTTCAACCTAATAGCCGAACTAAAATCCTCCGTTCCTTTACTAAGAAGAGTCCCAAGAGGTGCTCGGTCATCTGTAGCTACCTGTCTCTATGACGTCATCCGTCGTATTGTAAACAGAAACGACCTACACGCATGGATGGATCTTTTATTATTCCCGTATGCAGTACTCAATGTTCCGTCACAATCATATCAAATTAACAACTTAACGTCTTGGGTCAAGCAACGAGTTTGCGAATGGGATGATTCTCACCAAGATGCGTTACCCCATGATTATTCCAAAAAATACAAACGCAAATCTCAACATTCTTCTGACTCAACATCCTTTAACACCAAAAGAGTCGAAAACAAACTCAACGATGGAGACATAAGAGGTGCAGTTAGATTACTAATTTCTGAAGATATCATCGCCACACCTAATTCATCTGTTTTAGAAGTACTTAATGAGAAGCATCCTTCACATTCAGACACCTTTTCATTACCAGACCCTCCTAAAGATCACCCTAATATACCAAGAGTTTCAGTTTCTGAATTATGATACGCTGTAAAATCCTTCCCATCTGGGTCAGCTGGAGGTATTGATGGTCTCCATCCCTCGATTCTTAAGGATCTACTTTTACATCATTAGTCAGATTCAAAAGAAAGATTAACTACGATGATTCTAGAATTACTTCATTTAATCCTTTCAGGTTATATACCTGAGGAAATAAGACCAATTTTTTTGGAGCATCACTTATTGCGCTTAATAAGAAGAGCGGTGGAATTCGACCAATTGCAGTGGGGAACATTTGGAGAAGAATATCAGCAAAAGTTATATGTTCCAGAATTAAAGAATCCGTCGTAAGTTTCCTTTACCCTCACCGATTGGGAGTAGGCGTTTCCAATGGAGCCGGAGCCGCAGCACATGCAGCTCGCATTTACTTTTCTACTCTCCATTCACAACAAAAGGCTTTTGTGAAATTAGACTTTCGTAACGCTTTTAATGAGCTGAACTGAGACGCTATGCTACTCACAGTAAAAACTCATTTTTCATCGATTTATCACTATGTATATCAATGTTATGCGCAACCAAGTAACCTATTTCTAGGTGATAAGATTATACTCTCGCAACGTGTAGTACAACAAGGCGATCCTCTAGGTCCCGCTTTGTTCGCCATGACAATTTAGTTCATAGTGTCTAGGATTAACACTGAATTAAATATCTGGTACTTAGGCGATGGCACTATAGGAGGAGATCCTGACACAGTTATAAGTGAACTACACAATATTCGAACTATGGCAGCAGACATCGGACTACACTTAAATTTTATGAAGTGTAAAGTAGGATTTTTAGAAATTACGCAAGATCAAATAGAAGTGTTATAATCACAATTTACAAATTCAGCACCAGGAATACTACTTATCACAACCTCGTCAGCCTTTCTACTTGGTGCAGCCCTTTCACCTGAGGCAACACGTAATTTGTTAGTAGAGAAAACTAAAAAGTTAGATTTTTCTTGTCACGTCTGATCCTAGTCTCCGCACATTCATCTTTTTATCTCCTTCGTGCGTCGTTCTCCATACCAAAAATAATCTATTTTTTTACGCTGTTCTACTTCTTGACGTGAAGCCGATTTACTAGAGAAGTCGATTTACGTCGTTTGACACCGTTCTGAAATGTGGACTGGAATCGTTACTCAACTGTGACCTAAATAGCAACACATGGATACAGTCCTCCCTTCTAGTTGATTCTGGAGGTCTTGGTATTCGTCGGGCTGTCGATTTGGCGTATCCTTCATTTTTAGCGTCGTTCTATGGCTCTCGGCATACCATTGAGATACTCCTGAACCAACTGAATGAGCCTCACATAGAATCTGATGTCCAAGACTGCATATCTGACTGGTCTAACCTAGTTGGTTTAAGCCCTCCTGAAATAACGGGCAGAAGTTCGCAATCAATTTGGGACAGGCCAATCATCAAATTACATCAATCAGTGTTACAAGAAACAGACAGTCAAGAAGATAAGGCTAGACTTCTCACCTCCTCATCAGCAATTTCAGGGGCTTGGCTACAGGCATTACCTTCACACACACCCTAGGACTGCACCTTCCAAACGAAAGTTTTCGTTTTGCAGTTGCACTTCGCCTACGAGTAGACATCTGTGAATCACACAACTGCTCTAAATGTGGTGCATCAGTCAAGCAGAATAGTCTACACGGTCTGTCTTGTATAAATAGCTCCGGAAGACATGTAAGGCATTCGAACGTGAATGACATTATCTGGAGAGCACTCACATCGGCGGAAGTTCCATCTGTTCGTGAACCTGTGGGATGTAACAGAACTGATGGAAAAAGACCTGATGGCATGACGCTGGTACCATGGAAGAGGGGAAGGATTCTTCTCTGGGATTTCACCTGCTCTGACATTTTCGCGTCATCTAATCTTACTCTTTCTTCATTTCGACAAGGAGCTATTGCAGCCCGCAGAGGCTGCACGAGGAAAGAAGAAAATATAAAGATCTGCTCAATAGATACATGTTCGTGCCAGTAGCCATTGAATCGAGCGGCATTTGGGGCCTCGAAGGACTCAATTTCATTAAAGAAGTAGGCCAACGTATAGCACACCATACTGGTGACAAGCGGGCTACTACTTTCCTGATACAACGTATCAGCATACCAGTTCAGCGAGGAAATGTGGCTTCCATTTTAGGTACATTACCTCCTGGAAAATTATTAGAAGAAGTTTTTCTTTTATAAGTAACTGTTCAGAATTTGCTGTTTATCTTGTATATCTTATAAATAAAATAAAATGAAAGAAAATAATTTAATTTTTTGTACCAATTAGATCAGAGGCAACTTTGCATTTTCATATTTTCTGCGAAATAAGCACATCATACTGAACTAACTGATAGTTTGAGTTTGGCTACACTTTATGCAATTCCTCAGACATAAAGGCTACAAGAAACTTTGTGCTGAAATTTATTGGACCTTTTGGGGCAATTGGATCCGCGGCCAAAAAATTTTGAACGACTCATAAATCTAATTTTGGCATTTTCTACGAAAAAGCATGTTATACGGAGTTAATGGATAGTTTGAGTTTGGCTACATTATATGTCGTTCTCCAGATATAAGGCTTAGGAGAAAATTTTTGATTGAAATATGTTCGATCGTTTGGGCCAATTCGATCAGGCTCCACAAAATTTTTGAACAGTCCGTAAACCGAGTTTTCGTATTTGCTATGGGATAATCGCATCATACTGAGTTAACTGATAGTTAAGGTTTGGCTATACAATATGTAGTTCTCTAGATATAACGCCAACAATTTTTTTGATTGAAATATGTTGGGTCTTTTCATCCAGAGAAAAATAAATAAAGGCTATTTATCAATAAAATTTGAGAGATATAGAGTTGAATGTATAAGAACAGAAAAATTCCCTCCTAACAAGATCCTGTTATGTTTTTTGACTACCTCACTACATAAGTTATAGGAATGGTGTTTGATGCACGAAGCATTAGCAAAAGTCGGCGCATGAGTTATGTTCGTGTAGCATATTTTCTTCTAGGGCTGGGCTAAGATGATCCAAAAGTCCAACAAATCAGGAATTTTTCGGAAAAATTTCCCCTTTCCCGTATTTTATAAGGGATATAAAGAACATTCCATTGTACATATTTCATTATTCTCTTGACAATGGCGTACAAATCATAAAATTTGGATGCATTGTACTCGCTCAAGAAATTTTAGATCGTAATCGTCCCTATTGATATGTATTTACTAATTCCAAATAGGATTGAGGAATATTTTTCGCACATCACTATATTTAAGATATCAGAACCATATTTGGCAAAATCAATACCAAGTAATAAATGTATTTATCAGAATACAATGTGATTGCTTACTCTTACCCGGGGTCGCTGTAGATGTCCCGAAACTTCAAAAAAAGTTATTTTTGCTGATAAATTTCCATCAAATTTCCCTTTTCTCATACGTAATACGGACAGGCGCTACTATGGAGTTGAAAAAATGTTTTATTGTTAAGAGAATACGGTACTAGTTATTGAATTTGGATGAGTAATGTTGAAACAATAGCTACTTAAAAATGACAATACCGTGGTTCTTGGTGGCCGTCATTTTGGTGTTCTACACGGATTTTGAAGTCAATCTTCGGCTCAAACGTTACTCTTTGATAAAAACTATGACTACTGAAAGTGGCATGTTCTAAACAAAAGCGCAGCATTCTTTGGTGTGCCTAATGTACAAAAATGCGAACAGAGTACCGAGATTAATTTACAATGGTTCCCGAATTTTTGAGCCCTCAAACTTCTCTGTAGAAAAGAGCGGTCCAGGCTGGATGTTGCTGAGTCCCTCAATAACTTCACAAAAATATTGCGAAAGTAAGTATTTAACACATTGGAGAAAGAAGTAGAGTTTGTTTTACAAATTCTGGACGGCACTTACTTTCTTTCTTATTTGATTTCAGATAAGTATTTGTCACTTCGTGACTTTCAACCTGAGAACAACATTCTCGCAACGTTTATACCAATTTCTACAATTTTTTGTTTTTCATTCTTTTATAACTTCCTGTCAAACTACTCAGAATTATCCATTGAAGTGCAATATGCAACGACAGGAACAACACTCTATAAGGAACTCCTTACTACAACAGAAGAATCCAATGTAAGCATTATAGATTAATTAATGTAAGCATTAATTTCTCAATGACTCATCAGACTATTCCAAATAAAAACTAACGTTTTTAGGTCCAAAAAATATTCCCTCTTGTAATATGAGGCATTGAATGACAAAGTGACTTATATCACTTTTGAGACATTTTGAGATATTGAGATTTACTCCACTTTGGCGTGCTGGTACATCGTCAATTCCAATTTATGACGTTCTTTGAGCTTCCATCTTTTGGCCTATTTTAAACTCTGAGATACGTAACTTTGCCATCCAGCAGGTTATGGTTTCAAGTAAACGGAAATGGCTTCATCTACTTTTTCTCATGTGTTACACCACTTTGTCATCCAACGCTTCATATAGGGTCTACCAATAAGAACATCATAACTTTAAAATCAGATTGGATGAAAACTGTAAGTCATGGTGATTTTATTTTTACAATGAATATTGTTAAAACATTCTCTTATTAATATATTGCAGCGGAAAAAACATGATTTGAGTGGACAATTGATAAATCCATTTCTTGACAGAACGTTTCCGGTTCTGTTAAGTTTTGATGGCGAATTCGAATAATTTCTATGAGTTATTCAATTATGTTTTTCTGTGGTAATTTACCCATAGACTAGAACATGCTATTGTCACAATTTAATCTCGCCAATCTAGTCAGCATTGCTGAGACTAGATTTCGAAGTTCTAACGTGTTAGTGGTAAACCCTACATTAACTTATGTTATTTATAGACCAAATGCAGAGCAGTCTTATCCATATAATTCTAGAATTCATTGGGTAGTATTATTAAATATTAGTTCCGTAAATATGCTTCGCTTAGTTTCAATAAAGAATTATTCCAATGTTCTTTCTTCAATAAAAGAAACATAGACTTTTACGTCATTATAAAGTATTGTTACTATCCTTCTTTTAGTAGTATTTAATTTTATTTATTCTCTGATACATATTTTACAATTACAACTTCTTAAATTTTATTAACATCTCTATCAAAATGCAGCATTCCGTCAGACATAGATTGATTTTTAAAGGATTAGTTATACGTGATGTACATAAATTATACTTCTATTACGGAACATTGAACACAATTATATATAAGTCTATTATTGGAAACGTCTTGAAATAGCCTTGAGAACGTAGTCTATAAATAAATAGTAAAAAGGCGAACAAGTTGGGTAATTGCAACGAGAAAGTCTACATTAACCGTGTAAGAAGGTGGAGGAAAAGACATACATTTTGTCGATACCTAAATAATAGTGTTTGTAAACATATTAAGTGCAAACATAATTGCGTGGTTAAGAATAGTAACAATATAATCACTTTCAAAGGCATTGCTTTTCTAAAAATGCATTGACACAAGAAAAAGAACTTCATAGTAGGCTGGTTTAAAATGTTTGCCTATGTGATGGGATTGGGCTAAGAAGATGGTAAGTGTCACTTCCGACGGGATCGAGGAATGGCTTTGCATCGAACCACAGAACAGTATTCAGGTACTTTAGGTTCCGAGTTATGCCTACATAGAGCAGGAATACTTGTTTAATATCTCATTGCATTGCATTGCATGGAAATACTGTGTGAGATCTTCTCTCCCTTTTTACTCTAAAGTTAAAAAATAGCGCTTAGCATTGACCTCCTTCGAGCAGCTCATATACATATAGCGCAATAACATGAAGAAATGGGAGTAAAACTAAAAGTAGTCTACGCGATGTAATGTTGTATATGTTAGAACTTTAGCCTTCAACTTTAGGAAGAGAGACCAATTTCAGATTGGTAGCAAGCTTAAAGAACATTAGAATGGACACAATTTGCCTATAAAAGACATGTTCTTCAAACGGAGGTTCGCAACTAGCTCTGTGTCACGCCAGAGCATTTTTATCGACAGAGGATCGACTGTGGAACATTCCCTTTACTCAATGCAATTTCATTAACATATACCGGTATATTGACATATATATGGTGTGTGTGACGGAAAGTGAAGTAATTTGAAACCTTTACAGACTAAAAATAGGTAAAATAGACCAAACTGGAAAAATTTTACTAGTTCCAATAACATGCAGACACTGTCGTTAACGATAATCTTAGTTATTCTACAGTTTGTACTTTCTACGGATAAACGTAGATCTTGCTTAAAAATTTGGCACACTGAAACTTCAGATATGAAGAGTGTTCTGGCATGGCACCAAACTGTTCTTTCAAAACTGCTGCAAAGCCTAGCGCATGATGTTACGAACTGTTCTCGAAGGTCCTTCATGCTTCTTGTCAATGACAGACCCACTTTCTTTACAATCTGTCACCCACTCGATAATCTCTGTTCTGTCCGGGACACGAGAATGCTGCCCTGCTCACGGACAAACTCGCACTCTTCGTGCAAACAAAGACTTCTGCTGCTTCAACCCGTACGTGCATTAACGAATGACTTATAGTGAACTAAATGCAGGCATTGCTGATAAAAACGGCATGGCAAATAACGTTACTAGGAGTTTCCTTTGGCAGTTTGTCAACTACCTTTTGTCTATTTCTTATGTCAACAATATTGAGCCCGTTACACAAGAGATGACGTTAGTTTCCCAAATAGGAGGACATATTTGTCACAGTAGCAAAAATCCTTACGTCATTTGAGAACTGACGGTTGAAGATAGTACTTATGCAAAAAGTGTTGGAACGTTATAATCAAACTTATGATATTACACCGCGAAGATGGTTGAACGTTCCGCAAAACTGTGTTACATTTAACAATTTTATTTCGATAAAGGCGCAAATGCTACGTAATCATGTGAAGAAATTTGTAATTTGTATTGGCAAAAGGCGTTATCAACCACGAGGCAAAAGGCGTTATCAACCACGACAGCCAGAAGGTGGTTTAGTCGCTGTCGCTTTGGAGATTTCGTGTCCAATATGCTCTATGCAGTGAGTGCCCATTCACCAAAATATCTGGTAAAAGTCAGCAGAGACCTGAATGTTACCACCCACTACATCGCTGATCATCAAAACATCCATTACTAAACAGAGTTGAACAACTTCAAAATAACTCGCTACAAGAAGAAAGTCGACGGCTTTGTGCCACATGAACCGACTCTAAAGCTTTTATTCAATCTAATCGTTTCCGAAATGGTTGTTCAAGATTGATCATGAAAAGTGGACAACTTTGACAAAAATGTGGGAAAAGATTGTGTCAAAGAGATCAATTCTACAGTCTCTCGCAAAACGCAATATCGTGCAGAGGAAGGTTATGCTGTGCGTTTGGTGAGATTGGAAGGGGATCAAACATCATGTACTGACGCCGCCCGGTAGAACAATAAACCCTGGCATGTGTTATTGATAATTAGCGTAAAATAGAAATTTAAAGATAATGGCTGGAACTGATAAACGGAAAGGGAAATCATATACCGTGCAAACAAAGCCTGAAGGACTACATATTTAAAGATATGTCGGAAGTTGCGAGGGCTTGGCTAAGAGATATTAATGCATTCGCTGCATAGTTTGCATCTCGCACCATTCGACTGTCGCTTGTTTCGGTCTATGCAGAACTCCTGGGACTGTGTTAAATTTGGTGTCAAAAGAGCTCTGTTACAACCACGTATTGTAATTATTGATCACAAATTACGTATGTTCCAAAATGACGGAATTGTAATGTTTGGCAGAAAAAAAAAAACAAAATATAATCCACGAAAAAAGTGCGTATGTGTTTTATATGGTTAATTCTAAACTATTGTATAAAGATAGATAGATAGATAGATAGATAGATAGATAGATAGATAGATAGATAGATAGATAGATAGATAGATAGATAGATAGATAGATAGATAGATAGATAGATAGATAGATAACGCTTCAATATAACAGGAAAGGAACTGTAAATTTTAATTAAGCTAAATACTCAAAATATTTTATTTTATGTTATTTCTTTCAGATACTCTCTCAGTGGAGGGAAAAGAGACACACCATGCAGATAGACGGTGCATTTGATAATGCAATTATAGTTAAAATTACAGGAGTTACCATTGGTCACTCTGGTGAATTTCATATCGGACTTGCCAATATTGGTTCATGTAATCCTAAAGGTAGAATAATAGTTCAAGGAAGATTCATTTAATGTTATCAACGTATAATGCGAAATCCACGAATAAGATTAATGATACATTTACCGTTTACATAGTTTTACAAAGTATGTGCAAATGTCTCAAATAGTCTATTAAATTAATCGCGATATTAACCTACGTTTGGGTTATCAGAGATGCTGTAAGACAAAGAAATTACCTCTCGTTATATGTGAAAGATTTTTTTTATATCTAAAAGATGAAACATGTAGGTACGCTTATGTTATTTTAGTGTTTTTGAGATTATCAGTTTGGGTATAGTATGTAAGACATTCTGCATCTAATATTCTGGCATCTTGCTTGTTTTATCAGCCATTTGGTCACAATCCATTTTGTCAAGTTTTTGGTCTTTCAAATCATTCATTGTGAAAGATTTTCTTACGGCATATTTTTGTTTCTTCAATTTTATATGCGGTATTGCTTTCAGGTACACTTCTTAATATATACACTCATATATCAGGTTGTGTAAAAGGCATTGAGCCTTGAGATCGAAATTGAGAATGCGTGTATTATAGGATCATTTGGAACGTAAAGCAGCAGTGAACTCACTCTATCTCGTCCTCTTGCTCTTTACTTCTCCCACTTTTCGCTGTTTCCTCTAGGTATTTCTGTCCATCCTTCTTTGCTTGCTCCTTGCGTCTAGTACTGTTTTCTCTATTGCACCCTACTGCTTCCTTAATGACTTATCCAGTTCTTTTCTCGGTTTTTAATTTCATCTTTTATCGGACGCTAGTTTGTTCTTTTTCATAATTGTTCATCGATAATTATTTTTAGTCATCCTATGTATAGAATCATACTTAGACAGGGGACTGCGGTGACTTAGTGGTAGAGAGTCCACCTCTGGTGTTTGGAATCCCGGGTTCAATCCCAGCCCCCGCCAAGTAAACTTTGTGGTGCACAAACATCTTGTGTGTGGGTTTCCTCGGGATTTTCCCGCTTCCTCCCACTTTCTTCATTCCACCATTTCATTCATTACTCATCATCGCCGTCTGCTTTAGCCTAACTGGCATAAGCGCGGGATGTAAAACTCAAAGATGTTATTTTTTCATCCTTAGGGATCTACTTACAGATAATTTTAATTGTATATTAATACTGGTTGCCACTTCCCATGTTTCGAAGGTATACAGTAACTTTGATTTCACACTTGAGTTGAAAATTCGAATCGTAGTTTCTTACCATTTGTTCACAATGGGTGTAAGTGTACAATTTTCCAGTCTGTTTGTTGAATTCGTCTCTTTACATCTCCTACCCTGTTCATCTTTGTGACTTTACTTCCCAGACATAAGAAAGAATCTACTTTTTCATTATCAACATATTTGATCCGGAATATTCTTCTTATATGTGTATTTACAGTATTTTCATTGCTTCTGTTTTGCATGAGTTTATTTTTAGTTTAGATCACTTAGCTCCCCCCTATAATAAGTGTATTTTTTTCCACAAAGTATTCTTTCAGAGTAGGTCTGTCATATTATCGATCTGGTTACAAGACCAAAAGCCTTTTGAAAATTTGTGAATAAAGGATATAATGAATTCTGCCATTCATGTGACTCTTCCAGACCAAGAGAGAGTGAGTTTATTAAACCGAAAAGAAATTTGTTGTTTTCCGAATACTATTTGTTCTTTCCTAACTATTGGTTCTTTGATTCAATTGTGAATTATTAGAGATAATATTTTATTAGGAACGGAGAACAATGTCATATCCCTCCAATTTCCATGTTTTGAGAACATTTCTTTCGCTAGTAATTTCCTAATATACCTTTCCTACAGCCTTTTGGTACTTTTTTACTGTCTTTATATTTTCTCTATTAGTGGTTTGATTAATTTCGGTTGTGTGTATTTATCCACTTTTATCTCTTTGAGAGAAATGTGATTTATTCCTAGAAATTTGTCAGTTTTGTTTCCTTCAAATTTTCACTATTTCTTCATATATCGGCACCTCAATATTTACTCGTTTATGCATGATCTTCGCTATCATTACTTATTCCTTTTGTTCTGGAGCTTTAGAATTTCTCGAATGTGTCCGTTTCATTTTTGGAACTCTTCTTTGTGTCTCGCTAACAGTTTGACTTCTTTATCTTTGATTTATTTACAACGAACTTGAAAAGTGCTACACTGAAAGTGTGACATTCTCTATGTCCGTGTATGTATGTGTGTGTGTGTTACTTGCAGATATTTCAATTTTGAACCCTACATTCGATATAGCATCAAAAATTATCTGAGAAAGTGATGGAATTTTTTGCTTGAACTTTATTGGCCGAAAAGTTCCAATTTCCAGAGATTTAAGAAGCCATATCTCGGAAACCGTAAGTCATAGGAAGTTCATATTGGTTTAATCAATACCTAAGAAGATGGTGAACTTTTGGATACCAAATAGTAACCAGTGACTACCAGCTAACTTGCAACCATTCTCAAGAAATTGGCCGAAAGAGTTCCGATTTGGGAGATTTGAAATCCAAATCTCCGTAACCGTAAATCACACAGAGAGCATTTCGTGTTGGTCAACACGTAAGAAAACGGTGAATGATTTGGTACAAAATAGTAGCTGGTGGCCAGGAGCCAACTAGCGGTCGTTCTCCAGATATTGGCCAAAATTTCGGATTTCGGGAGATTTAAGGACTGATGTCACGGGAACCGTTAGTCATGAAGAGATGATATTTTGCGAATTTTTCAAATTTTGAGTCCCCTATTTTGAGCATTTGTCTTCCTAAAGCTACATATCGTAGAACGTTTTAACAGAACCCTTAAACAAAATGCGTGGAAAATATTTTGCACTCAAAGAAATTATATATAGATGGATATATTACAAGAATTGTTTAATGAGTACATTAATAAAGTACAGAGAACAATTGGTATAAAGCCTGTAAAAGTAAATAAGAGAAATAATTCTTTTTAAGTTGGTTCTGGCAGTGCTTTTGGATCATTCTCAAGTTTTTTTTTTTTTAATAAAATCCTTCCTTGCTAAACATTTTGTAATTTTATATAGTTCCTCACTATTTCCTCTCTTTGCAGCTCACTTGGTACATTTCCTATTCCATTCCTATTATTTCTATTGGCACTTTACTTAACTTACTTATCACAATCTGCATATTCATACCGATTATATGTATTTTACCCGCTTCTTTTACATACGCCAATGTAGATACCTTTGTGGCTTGTCCAAAAGGTCAATGAATAATGATTTCACATGCAAATCAATGTTAAATTCTGATATATTTCGTGAACCACTAGAGATTACATGATTAATTATATGTACTTGTTCTCGCACAGAAAAATATAAGTAGCAACAGCTAAAAAAATAAGTTTGAATTAAATCTTAAGCTTTATGTATGTATTAGATATTGCAATTGAAATTAATATTTTCACAATGTCTATCTTATTGTTCTTTAATTTTGGAATAGGAGATGAACGATACATATCAGCGAGTGTTTGGCACACTCCCCAAAACAATGAAATCGTGAAATGTCAAGCACTGTTAAATCGTGAATCCATGGTAGTGACAGCGAAAGCAGCAAGCAATGGAGGTATAGTGTTTTATTGGTGTTACATATAATTAAAAATACAGCATTAGTTGGTTTATACGTATCCATCTATACTTACAGATTGTATGGTCTTATTCAAATACATTTCATTAAAATGTTTGTGCAACCATTTCTTAATCACAAATGTATAATTTCCATGTTAATGATAATTTCTGTTTTCACTTTACTTTTATATGTAGTGGATGTTTGAAACATTGACCTGCAATTTATAATAGGCTTTATATCTCAGGAGTTTCCACAACTAATCGACTCCAGATCTCTCACACAAAAGACAAGAACTATTTAGGCACAGAAAAGCCTGTACTCACTTTGTGTATTTGACTTTACCAATCTACGCTTTATATCTGCATACATTCCATTTCTTCCTATTAATAAATACGGAAGTTCCCGCTTGATGTATTGCAGTCGCGAATTATTGCTTCAGATCATTTTATTTGAATTAGTTGTTCAAAGCTTATGTAGTATACTTTTTGAAAGTGCTCTGCATGTTTAACATGACATACAGTTCTAAATATCACAAAGATTGGTAAGTTGAAGAAATATAAAGTGATATACTTGCTGCTCACCAGAAATATAATTATAAGTTTGATCCGGTCTCCGCCAGTTTCTCCTATCTTAAACAGACTGTCTCATGTCATTAAATACCCTAAGCTACACGTTTTATCTAATTTCTCTGAAGTGTAGATCGAATAAATAACGTATTTCATTCTAAATAGGGAGATCTATCTCACGTTATTAGAAGTTGTATGTTCAGATAACCAAATTTCATTGCCTGAACGAAATGTGTACATTTAAGTGTGTAGAGTACAGCATATTATTTAGTATCGTGTGATAATGTATTTAATCTCCTTGTGTGTGATGTGTGTGTGATTTTTCTACTACTCATGTGTATTCTTTGTGGTTGATTTGTTTGATACATACGAAAACTTGAAATATAAGCGCAAGCTTCTGGCAAAATTCTATTGAAATACTATCAATTTATAGCACCATTCTCATGTGTAACTGGTAATTACAAATCAGCATTTTTAGTCACACAGTTTTTGCTAAGTCTCTCGTTTCTTAATTTTTACGTACATTATGCGTTTCTTTGCGAGAGATGGTAACACTGGATTCAACTAAGTAAAAATATGTCGTAAATGCCCCTCTTCTAATGTGACTCAAGATCACTTTCTTCCGTCTCTGCCCCCTGCCCTTTCTTCCCCCTTTGTACACTAGAATCAGAAGTTAAATCATATACTAGTGAAGTATAAAATTTAGGATATTCTGCAAGCGAAATATCATTACCTTGATTAAAATAATAAATACCAGATCCTATAAATAACGTAGAATAATCTTGCATATATAGGTTATTATCAAAACTTGCCTGTAATGGTTAAAGTTAGAGGCACAAGGTATTCAAATTTGACATTGTCGTGACAAGTCGCATAACATCTTATGACCAAAGGTGGGCCATTGTGGCCAAAATATCAAATAATCGTAAATTTCTCGAGAACGGTTAGAGTCAGAGGCACAAGTTTATCAAATTTTGACATTGTCGTGAAAAGTTGCATACCATTCGTTATCCTATGACGAGAGATGCGGCATTTTTGCGCCAAAATTTTAAGAAACCGTCGAGTCGCTACAATGTTATCTTTACCCATAAAGCCACACGAGCTTTGAAATTTTGAATTCAACACCGAAAAATTAATATTGATGTCATATACGCCGAACACCAATTTAAGGACCCCAAATCCGTCACTCGTTGCCGAACAGGATTTGACCCCTAAATTTTGGCAAGTTCGATAAATCAATATGTATGTAACTCGATCCGATGATCACGAATCTGAAAACAATACGTCGCTACAATGTCATCTTGACCCATAAACCACACTTCGGATTACGATTTTTGAGATTTTCAATTCCACACCACCGAATTAGTATCAATGTCATATACGGTGAGTACGAATTTGACGGTTCCCGATCCGTCACTCCTTGCCAAATAGGACTTTGGCTCCTAAATTTCGAAAATTTGGAAAAATTATTGTTGGTGTAATTCGCTCCATTGATTACGAATTTGAAACCACCGAGTCGCTACGAGGTCACCTTGACCCACAAACCGCACTTCCGGTCAGGATGTTTTGAGATTTTGAATTCGATACTATCACACTAATATCGATGTCATATACGCCAAGCCCGAACTTCAAACCAACGACTAACTAGGAGGTCATTTTGACCCAAAAACCGCACATCCAGTCAAGAATTTTGAGATTTTGAATTTGGCACCACCAGATTGATATGGATGTCATACACGCTGATACACTGAGAAAAAAAAATGTAGGTGGCATACTTAAAAACGTAGGTTACATTCGTAATTCCTGTAGTTTCTGGACTTAACGTACAACCGTATATAACATCCTGCAGCAAACGTATAGCTGAAAAAGTATGTATTATACGTACTGTCTGCACAAGTGCAATGACGTCATTCGTGTGACGTTATCTGCAGTAACAAGTATATACGGAGGTAATATCTAGCTTTGTGACGTCAGGGTCGTATGTAGCATGTGGGTTAATAATGACGACATACACTGACTATCAGGACGGAGCATGATTTCAAGAAGTATGCAATATACGTTCTGTACGTATGTTTCTTGCGTTCAACCCCGAGACAGCATCTATATTGTACTTGTGCCCCATACGTACGACTAGATACAGTATACGTATTGTACGTATGCATTATACAGATTTTCCTTATGTCGCACACAGCTTGTCCAGATACAGCATACAGAATATCCGTATGCACCATACAGAGTGCATATATGTAGCTTACAGACTGTCTGCATGCAGCATATAGATTATACGTATGTCGCGTACAGGTTGGCCATATGTAATGTATAGATTGGATGTATATAGCTAATAGGTTGTCCATATGAAATATACAGATTTTACCTGTATCGAATACGTATTGCCTTCTTGTAATGTATGGATCGGACATATGCAGGATCTAGAGTGTACGTATAGTGCACCATTATTAAAGTGCTGCAACATACTGCAAAGTGCATGATACATTCTTACTGTAATGTTGTCAAATATTGTTTTACTCTGTATGAAAACAAAAATAGCTTAAAATATGGTTGATCTCCTTTGTGCCAATAATAATAAAATTAACAATACTACACTTTTCAAATCTTAGTTTGGAGCAGTGAAACTGTCCAAAGAAATGTATTTACCTGCAGGGTGTCCTATAAGTTTGGGCTTCCTGCTAATTCGTTGGAAAGCTACTGCAAAGTCAAGTGTTGAAAAGTGACACAAGCGTTAATTTTAAAATTATGGGCACAAAGCAGGGGCGGATCCAGGACGGACTTCTGGGGGGGGGGCGGTCGGCGGTAATACTGCTACTTTTAAGAGCTCCAAACTTGTTATGGATGGGTTTATTTATATATAAAATAAGAAAGTTTCCTCTTGTGGGGGGGGGGCGATCGCCCCGATCGCCCCCCTCTGGATCCGCCCCTGGCACAAAGGAGGTTAACCATATATTAAACTATTTTCGTTTCCATACAGAGTAAATCAATATGTGATATATTACTGTAAGAATTTATCATATGGTTTGCAGTTAGTTAGTTGCAGCACCTCAATAATAATGCAAAATGCACAGCCTTATACAATACTATATTCAAACTCAAACAAGATTTACGTACAATCATTTATTAAGCTGTTATCATCCATTGCTTGTACGATATAAAGATTATTTTACCTCATTCTTTTCCTTAATAGTATCTTCTACTAAAGTGCAGTTGTTACCACAAGAGGCCTGAATAGAATTTTCCAGAAATAACTTCTCTGTACATTTTAATTAACAGGTTTTTTTTTTTTTTTAAATGTCGCAATAATTAAAAGTGTGGTGTCAGCCGGAAACGCATTCGCTTACAATATTATTCCTACTCAGTACTTGCCATTAAAAATGAAACACCAAGAAGGAGACTGGGTAGATGCGCCAAAGTTCCCAGGCCGATACCTAATAGTAAGTGCAGAATACTCTTAAACGTTCGCTGTATTCGCTGTGTGACAACGTGGTGACAGCGGAGGCGTTGTGCAGCCATCGACTAAACATATTTATTCTTCCCTGCTATAGACATTCTGCAAATTTGGACTTTCCTGGATGCATCCTTCTTAGTGCAACATTTTAAGGAAAGAGCAATTTAACAGTCTCATACATTGCTTAAAGAAAGAGCAATGATTCTCAGAATTACTCGGAAGATATATATACACAATAATTTAAAACGGTTATTTCAAACTTTGCAATTCAAAGCACGAAAAGAACTATAGATAAAGGAACACTGATTTTAGCCAAATAGTAATTAGTAAACTCAATCACACTCAGTACCATTAGTTGCTTGGTGTTATCCGTAAGTCAGAGATCACGGTATCTCATTTCGTGTAGATTTTTGCATTTGTTTAACGCTAAAAATGTATTTTATCGCTAATTGAACCCAGTACCATATATATACCGACAGGACGTACCTTAGTCACAAGGTGACATGAGTGAAACACTAAACTATTCGATTGACACCTGCGGCCTTGTCAACACTAGAGAAAGTTACAAAGTGATTAAGTAAATACGGAACATAGTTCATACAAAGTATAGCGATGTATGAAGTTTCCGTTTCATACGACTTGGATAAAGGATACATCTGAAATAGCAACAAAGAAATATATAATGATTTCTCTGGATAATTTGGATTAGTCCAGAATTCGAACACACACACTGGTAAGTCCAACATTTTTTTTTTTTTTTTTAACTTCTTTCTTCGGATTCCCAATAAAGTTGACTACTGAAAAGCTGAGTTATAGATTCTGTATTAAAACAACACCTTCGCTAGACATGTTCAGTATACACATTGTCTTACATACAGAACAATACATTAGTTATTAATGCATGTCTGAAATAATAGTGCTTCGTATAGAATTTTACTTCATCCAATCGCAATAGCACAAAGATAAAAAAATATTGCTAGGGATAATGTTCTTATTACAGAGAAAAAGAATTAAAATGACTTAACATTAACAATCATTTTCTTTAAACAGAGATAATATTTTATTATAATTTATGGAAGAAAGAAATAATTTGTAGTACAGTATCTTTATTAGGGTTATATATTCGTACAAAATAATGTAAGTACAACTGAGTCTGTCTTCAGAAAGGGCGTACTTTTAGCCACAACCTACACTGCTTCTTTTGACTGTCTTTCAAGCAGAATCCTGGTTTGATGCACGAAATACCTGCAACAAAAATCAGAAAATATTTAAAATGTTATATTCAGTGTGCTTAATTTGGTTGTACTTAACAATACAAAGTATCTTAACATTTTTGAGATTAAATGGACAAAATCTGTTCGGTCAGGTATGGACTTTTGGGTTGCACGTAGAAAAACTATGAAGTGTTTATTGATGCTGAACAACAACTCAAAATGTATTACCATTCAAAAGTAAGTGGGTACCTCAATGGTGTTCGGGCTACCATGGGGTACCTAATGTCTGTATTTTTTAGATATATGAAAATATATGTCTCTAAAATGTAAGGAACTGACATCTGTTTACCGAAAACCTCAACTCGGTAAGCCTTATGGATATCGAGATATGGGAAAATAAAGAGCGACACTACAGAACTGTGGAGTTTGCGTACTAGATGGTGCAGTTTCGGAAACGTAATTACGAGGGCTTACAACAACCTCAAAAGTAGTTTCAATTAAATACACTACACACACGCCCTGATGGGGGTTTTCGGGTACCATGATATTCCCAGAACTCTCATTTCTAAATATTCTAAAATATGTCTTAATAACGTTTTAAAGAACGTTAGAGGTGTGTGTTTACCGAAACCGCAAGTCGGTACGCCTAACAGTTACCGAAATATGGTGAAATAAAAAGCGACACCATAGGTACGTGGAGCTTGCATATTAGACAGTACAATTTAGAAAATTAATTAAAATATGACTATCAAGATATTGTCAAATAAAGGGAGGATCCATATAGTTATGGGGTTTTCGTGTTAGGTGCTAAAATTTCCGAAACCGGTCATGTAAAGTTAATAAGCATCAGTAGCAATTTCATCTTAAAATAATTAGGTATTTCTATGGAGTTTAAGAACATCATGGGGTCTACCAAGATTAAATTTTAAAAGTTTTGTAAAATATATTTTGACATTTGTAAAGAGTATTAGAAATATGTATTTACCTAAAAGTTCCAGCTAGTACATCTAGCAGCTAGAGAGACACCATACAATAAAAGCGTATTAGATCTTGAAATTTCAGAAAACAATTATTGATCCTAACAAAAGTTAAATAAGATGGTACTTATATGGGTTAAGTGAGAACCTCAGACTCGTCAGTACAATTTCGATCGAAAGATTAATTCAGCTCTAAATTTTCTTTGGACAATTCCAAGCGTTCATCGGGCTCTGAAATAAAGTGAACATTTTTTGTCAATATCTAATATAGCAAGCGAGATATAAGGAATTATGTATTTTATGACGTCGTAAAAATAGAGACCCACATGGATTTGTACTTTTGAGTATTTGCTGTAAGAAGAAGAAATTTCAGAAAACAACCGTATATACCTTAATAGACAATTAAATGGGCGGGGGCACAGTGGCTTAGTGGTAGAGTGCTTACCTCTGGTGTATTGGGTTCTTGGTTCGATCCACGGCCAAGTCAGTTTGTAGTGGACATCGTATTCGTGGGTTTTCTCGGGGTACTCTCCTCCCACCTTTGCATTCCATCAATTCTGTCAACAACATTCACTTGCTTTAATCAATCTCCCTGAGACTAAAATGCATAATCGTGGGTCGCTACACTGAAATATTTCCTTTTATTTAATTTTAAAATTAAATAGGGAGTTAAGTATGATCGTATTTCTATGGGTTAAGTGAATACTCCAATAGTTTCTGCAAAAAAAAAAAAAAAGATTAGTTAAATACCCTACCACTAAGCTACTGTGTCCCCGCCCACTGAATTGTCTATTAAGGTATACACAGTAGTTTTCTGAATTTTTTTCTTTTAGGAAAGACCCAAAAGTACAAATCCATAAAGATCTCTATTTTCACGTCATAAAATATATAATTCCTTATATCTTATTTACTATCTTAGATATTGACAGCGAATTTTCATTCTTTTGCACAGCTCGATGAACCCTTGGAATTGCCTGAAGAAAACCTAGGACTGAACTAATCTTTCGATCGAAATTGTACTGAGGTAGTGATTTAACCCATAGAAGTACCATCTTATTTAATTTTGTTGCGACCAATAATTGTTTCCGAAATTTCAAGCTTTTATTTCACAGTGTTTCTCCAGATGTTAGATGTACTAGCTGGAAGTTTTGGGTAAATACATATTTCAAATACTGTTTACAAATGTCAGATTATATTTTCAAAAGCTTTTAAAATTTAATTTTGGTAGACTCCATGATGTTCTAACACCCCATGAAGATATCTAATTACTTTAAGATGAAATTGCTACTGGTGTTTATTAACTTTCCATGACCGATTTCGGAAATTTTAGCATCTAACACGAAAACCCCTTAACTGTGTTGGTCCTCCCTTTATTTGACAACATCTTGATAGCCGTTAGTCATATTTTAATTCAATTTCCGAATTGTAGCGTCAAGTATGCAAGCCCCACATACCTATAGTTTATTCCCCCCCCCTAAAAAAATCAGTTCTTTACATTTTAGAGACATGTATTTCCATATATCTAAAATGCAGAAATTAGGTACCGCATTGGAACCCCATTGGAGTACTCACTTACTTTTGCATAGCAAGGTAAAAACGCCAGTGGTTCTCACTTTAAGTTTGAAAACATACTATTTTGTCTCTTCTCTGAGCATCGTGAATCTGTCGGAGCTGTACCATAGTTGGAAAGACTCACTGATCCTTCCTATAGTGACCATGTAGTCAGAATTCAAAAAGGAGTAGCCCTTGAAGGAAAAACAATATTTTAAAATCCTTGCACCAGTAGTCGTCACCTTAAAATCAAAATGTTCCAGTAGTAGTCAGGATTTTCTACCAGTGTTCATCACTCAAATAACTTGACAATTTATTCAAAAACGCACTGTGTATCAGTTTAGGGTTGAGAATACAATATAAAGTAGTAAGCTTAATAACTTTGCATCACTTTTAGCACTCAAGAAAGAAAATAAAAACGTTTTTACATACTTTTTAAAGCAATTTCAGAAAGAAAAATGTTAACTGAATACAAAAGTTAACTGTATATCACTTCCACGTTAAGAGTACAATATTAAATACTATGTTTAATAACTATACGTCACTTTAAACTCTCGAGAATGAACATAAACAATTGTACATACATTTTAAAAACAATCTGAGAAACAAAATAAGTTAACTGAATTCAAAATTTAATTATACATCACCTTAAGCTTAAGAATACACTATAAAATGCTGAGATTAATAAAAAATGAAATCTTTAAGTTTAACGTCCCACGGTTATGCCGGTTAGGATAAGGAGACGGTGATAATGAGAAATGAGTGAAATGGTGGAATGAACAAAGTGGGAGGAAACGGGAGAACCCCGAGAAAACCCACGAGCAAGGTGTTTGTCCACCACAAAGTCCACACGGCGCGAGTTGGGATCGAACCAGGGACCCCAAGCACCGGAGGTGAACGCTCTACCACTGAGCCACCGCCCCCCCCTGAGATTAATAACAATGCATTACTGAAGAATGAAAACAAAAATTTTTAGCTACCTATATTGTATTTACATGTTATTTCTCATTAACATTTTTTTTTTTTTTGATAACTCATGATCAAGTCTAGGGATGCGCAAGAGAAAAGATTTGAGGTTGTCTCCTCTCGGAAAGGTGCCGCGAAAGTTGTCTCGTCTCGAAAACTGGATCCGTTTCTATTGGAAAAGCTCTATCTTGTCTCGAATTTCGTAACAAAAATTGTCTCGTCTTGTCTCGTGCGCATCCCTAATCAGGTCCATAGCCAAAAACTTCATTTCGGAGGGTGCTCGATAGGGCTTTGGGATATCCGAATTTAGATATAGATAATCGATGTCGACAAACTATCGAAACTTGTTCGAAATATCGAAAAATACAGCAATATCGAAATATAAACAATATCAAAAATCGAAAATATAGAAATATGAAAGAGATCAAAAATATGGATATATCGAACAAAAATGGATATATGATCTTGGAATACGATTTGGTGGAATAATGAGGGAGAAAAATAATCATTGATTAAATATTAAATTGAAAAGAAATAAGAGCCTGAGGGAGAAAAATAATCATTAATATATAATTTACTACGCACCTTGAAATGTAGAAATTAATGATTGTAATCCCCAGCTTTCCAATAGACCTTTGATTTCTCCAAATGAAGATTCGGATATCTTGTTTCTTCTCAAGCAATAATGGGTTACAATAATCAGTTGCAGTCCAAAGCCAAGTCACTAAGTTAAGCATAAAAATAAAAGAATTCATTAGTTAGATGCATACAAAATCCTACGCATGTAAATCCGAATCTACTTGTATTAAATTGTAAATTTAAACAAACTAAATTATACTACAGTTATAGTGACATCAAACATACATTAAATAAGGTATACAGGGTGTCTCAAAAGTCCCCTGACATAGGGTAACTCTGTTATTATCAGAGTTACAACAGAATGTAGGAGGGAAAAGCATATCCAATTATGATGTTTTCAATCTAAAGTGAAGGAATTTTTAAAATCGGATGACCCGTTTGCGCTGTACACTCTCTATGCGCCCAATGTGAAATGAAAATGCAACGTTGCCATTTACCTGGACCCACAACAGAAGTGAGTGAAGTTACTGTCTTTTACGCTAACATGTCGATGGCCAGCCCCCGTTTCAAACAGTAACTTCATTCACTTATGTCGTGGGTCCAGGTAAATGACAACGTTGCATTTTCATTTAAAATTGGGTGCATAAAGAGTATACAGCACATTCATCTTGTCCAATTTTTTAAAAAAGTGTTCACTTTAGATTGAAAACGTCATATTTCGAGATGTTTTTCCTCTTACATTTTGTCGTAACTCTGATAATAACAGAGTTACCCTATGTCAGGGAACGTTTGAGACATCCTGTATACATCATAAGAGGTTCCTTTCTTAATTCTACACGGATGTGGTTTCATTGAATGTGAGGTGGGTGATACACATTAGGCCTTTTGGGAGTACGTCACACGGACGACCGTAATTTTGTGTTCAAAATTTTTATGAACTGGTGGGATATGTGATACATATGGCCACGGGCTAGAATTTTCTCAGTATGTCAAATATGCAATCAGATTTCATGCAGCTTAATTTGGTGAAAAGCTATTGCCAATTGAACGTTACATTTACCTCTTTCTTGCAGATGTTGAACCATGCCGTTAGCACGTGAGGAATGGATCGAAATAATCAAACTGTGGGGCGGGAGGAGTATATGTGCAGTGGTTGCCGATTGCAGAGTCATCCACAATGTGACTCTGTGTCACATGTTTCAGTGTCACAGTAATTAACTAAATTTGAGAAGACGGGCACATTCGTGAACATACATCGTAGCGGTTCAAACTCGCGGGACCTTGTTCCTTCCCCATTTTGAACCGGTACATGAAAATGCCATTTACTCCATGTTTGCCTGCGCCGATTTTGAAAATTCCTTCACTAATCGATTTCTCCCGTTGAGTACTACAAGAACCAGTTAAAATCTCGCGGGCCCTTTATTCTTCCCCATTTCGAACCGGTACATGAAAGTGCGATTTTTTTTCATGCTTGCCTGCGCCGATTTTGAAAATTCCTTCACTAGTCGATTTCTCTCGACGAGTACTACAAGAATCAGTTAAAATCTCGCGGTCCTTTTTTCTTCCCATTTTGAACCGGTACCTGAAAATGCGATTTTCTTCATGTTTGCCTGTGCCGATTTTGAAAATTCTTTCAGTAATCTATTTCTGTCTTCGAGTACTACAAGAATCAGTTAAAATCTCGCGGGCCCTTTTTTCTTCCCCATTTTGAACCGGTACATGAAAATGCGATTTTCTTCATGCTTGCCTGCGCCGATTTTGAACATTCCTTCACTAATCGATTTCTCTCGTCGAGTACTACAAGAATCAGTTAAAATCTCGCGGTCCTTTTTTCTTCCCCATTTTGAACCGGTACATGAAAATGCAATTTTCTTCATGCTTGCCTGCGCCGATTTTGAAAATTCCTTCACTAGTCGATTTCTCTCGACGAGTACTACAAGAATCAGTTAAAATCTCGCGGGCCCTTTTTTCTTCCCATTTTGAACCGGTACCTGAAAATGCGATTTTCTTCATGTTTGCCTGTGCCGATTTTGAAAATTCTTTCAGTAATCTATTTCTGTCGTCGAGTACTACAAGAATCAGTTAAAATCTCGCGGGCCCTTTTTTCTTCCCCATTTTGAACCGGTACATGAAAGTGGGATTTTTTTTCATGCTTGCCTGTGCCGATTTTGAACATTCCTTCACTAATCGATTTCTCTCGTCGAGTACTACAAGAATCAGTTAAAATCTCGCGGTCCTTTTTTCTTCTCATTTTGAACCGGTACCTGAAAATGCGATTTTCTTCATGTTTGCCTGTGCCGATTTTGAAAATTCTTTCAGTAATCTATTTCTGTCGTCGAGTACTACAAGAATCAGTTAAAATCTCGCGGGCCCTTTTTTCTTCCCCAAGCCAATATTTTTTTGTATATTTTGAATGTATTCAAGTATGGAACAAAAGTATTATATAATTCCCTTAGTAGGCTTCTCAACTTAATATTTTTCAACTTAAATTTTATTTATTTTAATTATTTATTTTCTTGTGACTCAATATTTAATTGAAATCGTTCATTGGGGAGAAGGGTGGCCATTCTCAAATATATAAATATAGTATTCTTAAAATTTATGTGTTCTCGTACTATTAGTTTCTTCCACTAGACCTGGAAATTGCAAAATTAATACCTGGAAAACCTGCAAAATTCAGGGAAATTGAGTTCCATATTTATGTATGAACACTGCTATTTACATTTTTTTTTTTTTTTTTTTCGAATAGGGAGAACTGTACGAAAGGGTGGTTTGAGAATAGTATAACAGTAGGTTTCTGGGAGTGTTGTTCGAAATGAAATCTTTAAGTTTTACGTCCCACTATTATGCTGGCTAGGCTCAAGATGACGGGGTGTTGTTCGGTGGGGGTCAATGTTGCCAATTTTGGGTAAAGTCGCTAAATAAGGGGAATTCGACCTCAACGATAGCGCAGGGTGACCATAAAATTTTCAGTTAAAAACGGGACAGGTTCTTGCAACACTAGACTTTTAGATCTACCTTTGTTCTTATCAGTGCCTTGATATCAGAGTTCCCCCTCTCTCTCTTCGTTACAGAGCGGGTACTTATGAAAAAGGAAAGACACGTTGAAGTTTGTTTAACACACAACCAACTGCTAAAACCTCTGCTGCCTTTCGAGCAGTACTGCGAACTATAGAGTATGTTTAATATAGGGATTTTCAGTTCAATTTTTGCCGCTTTGTTATTATTAATACTTTTAAAAGGAGTAAAGGTACTGGGTTTGTTATTTACTTCTTTCATTTACATAAAACGGGACGAATACTACTTTTTTCCATCTACTGACGGGACGGCCGCGACACGCCCCTAAAACGGGACTGTCCCGGTCAAAACGGGACGTATGGTCGCCCTACGATAACGACAAAAAAAAATCCGATTGGAGACTTTTTTGGGTGATTTTTAAATAACGATTTACCTACTTACACATTTAGCGACTTTTTGCTGCAAACAAAATGTTCATCTGTAGAGAAGCATTATTAGTTCAAAACAGTTTTTACGTTCTTTTTTTCTGTTTGTTTGTTTTAATCAGCGCAAGTGATGAAGAGTTTGGAAATACAGCGTACTCACTACTCCACAATCCTGCATTGTTATGTTACCCTTGCCCTCTAACGAAGAATAACTACAAACTTGATGTCCTTTAGTTCGCAGAGTTTCCGTTGAGAGACACACGTAATACATCATTACCGATAGCAACAAGATTAGCTATAGATGCGTGAAAAAAGGCGAAGAAGGTGTTTGTTATATTTGTCCTCTGGGGTCTTTTAATTATTCTGCACTTTTTCTTTTACAAAAAATTGCTTAACGAAAGTACTGTAGTGTTAATTATTTCGGAACTATTTTGACCACAACATGAACAAAAGTACCCGAAACAACCTGAAATGATCCCTGAATTAAAGGATTGGTTGCGCCCTGTTTACAAAGATGTGAATAGAACCAGCGGCGCAAATCTGTCTTCAACATTGGGGGGAGGGGGGGGGGGGGTAAGACCGTTACCATACTTTTTTTGGCGATGTCCAAAATACTTATGAAGTTGAAAAACAATGTTGTGGAGGATCAGAGTTGTCTTTAGCGTTAGGAGGCTGCAGATTTGAGGCTTATTCTGGGGGACATCTCACGTTCCTTTGTAGCAATCGGACAAAAATAATCAAATTTCTCCCAAAAAACGCATTTCAAATCGGATTATTTGGGAGAAGTCCCCCTCAGTTCCAAGATTGGAGGGGACATGTATCCGTCATCCCCCCCCTGGATTTGCGCCAGTGAGTAGAACATATTGTTTAGTTTACATCTACAACTTTTACAATGCTTATAGACAATGAATTTCTCGATTATTTCTTATAGCGACTTTTCACCCAAAATTGGAGTCGTCACCTCTCGTTTCGCAAACTTATTGCCAACATTTTAGAAACTGGTTGCGGGGAGAGCTACAATGGATGATTCAAGTTATTTCGTCGCTTCCGCTGTGAACCTAAGTACAAGATTCCAAAAGTCACATTTTTTTGGTTCCAAACAATATGTCTGCTGGGTGAAAGCATAGACTGGAATGTGTTGCCTTTCCTACCTTATCTTTAATCCCATAGTAGCTCCTTTCCCAAAGTTAAAAAAATGCAATTCTTCCTTTCTTAATAGTACTTATGACCCAAAGTATTACGTAAGCATTGTATGTTACTTATGTAGCTCACAGAGCCGCAGCTATGGGCGAGCAAGCAAAGCACGTGTCCCGGGCGCGTGGTTGGAGGGGCGCCTAAAAGAGAGGTTATATATTAGTACTTTTCCTGGCGGTATTTAATACTTTTCATCAGAGTGCGAAATCATGAAATCAAAGTGAGAGGAAAAAATGAAATGAAATCTTTGAGTTTTACGTCCCACGGTTATGCCGGTTAGGCTAAAGGAGACGGTGATTATGAGAAATGAATGAAATGGTGGAATGAAGTAAGTGGGAGGAAATGGGAGAATCCCGAGAAAATCCACGCACACGGTGTTTGTCCACCACAAGGTTCACTTGGCGGGGCTAGGATCGAATCCGTGATCCCAAGCACCAGAGGTGAACGCTCTACCACTGAGCCACGGCGGCCCTAAAAGTGAGAGGAGACTGGAGGAGTGAAGAGAGAGAGAGAGAGAGACAGAGAGAGAGAGAGAGAGAGAGAGAAGAAAACGCTCGCACTTTTACACTTCAAAGTAAATTAAGTCATTTATTTTTTCTGTCCCCCTCCTCCCCCTCCCCTAAGTTCTGTCAAAGTAAATAGCTAAAAACACTCCCAGGCCAGAACCGCATCTACGTTGGAAATTTGATCGAGATCGGTCGGTCGGTGCAAGAGATTAAGAAAAAATGAAATGAAACCTTTGAGTTTTACGTCCCACAGTTATGCCGGTTAGGCTAAGGGAGACGCTGATGATGAGCAATGAATTAAATGGTGGAATGAAGTAAGTGGGAGGAAATGGGAGAACCCCGAGAAAACCCACGCACACGGTGTTTGTCCACCACAAGGTTCACTTGGCGGGGCTAGGATCGAATCCGGGACCCCAAGCACCAGAGGTGAACGCTCTACCACTGAGTCACCGCGGCCCCCGGCCGGGAATCGAACCCGGGTGTCCCACGCCAAAGGCGTGTTCATTAACCACTTAGCCACGAGGGAGCTCATCTGTGAGGCAGTGTAAACCCCCCAAAAAAGAAAGAAAATAAACGCACACTGGATGTTTGCGCAATTGAGGATCAAAACATTCTCAATGGAGTATGAGAAATAGTAAACGTCAATCAATGTGTGCTTTTGCTTATTCATTACTTCGTTAATACTTAATTCCTTCTAGAAATAATGAAACAATACTATGAAGAAACACTAATTAAACTAATAACAATTACGTTGTATTTCTTACCATACCGTTTTTACCACCCATAGAATTTCAATCTAGCACTATACTGCATTAGTCACGCCGTAACGAAAGCTGAAATTCAAAGACCTGGCACTCGTTAACTGTTGAAGCTGTGTTGCAGCTACCTGTATATCACGCGGCCTGCGTTGGTACTCCTCAACCTAAATACGTCACAGCCCAAAGCCAGGAAACATCACAAACAGAAGACAGGGGCACAAGCAGTGCCTGACACTTCACGAACTCAAACCCACCAAGACTCAACTCAACATGACCTTCAATTACGTTCTAGAAACCAAACCAGTGCTAAGGCACAAACTCACCAACTTCCTATATGAAAACACAAGAAAAAAATCTAACGTTTTGGTTCCAAAGTGATGACATAACAATAATACTAAAAAGGTTTTAATTTTCAGTAACCCAAACATTAATTAACTAGGGAACATAACAAAGCAAAAATAAATAAATAAAAATAAATTAAATTAAAAAATAAAAACCTGACAAGTAAGCTCTCCCTGACTACTTTTTTTTTTAAATTTCAGTGAGGCTGTAAAATATGTCAATATCTTCGTTATATATATATATATATATATATATATATATATATATATATATATATATATATATATATATTTCATTGTAAACAAGTTCTTTAAACAAAAGAAAGCTCTGAGAGCGCTTACCTCTGACGCGGTAGGTCCCTGGTTCGATTCCTGCTCCCGACAAATAGGCTTTTGGTGAAAACTGTAGTTGTGGTTATTCTTAAGACTTTCCAGTTTCCTTACATTTTCTTGATTCCACCATTATCATGTATCTCATCGTCACCTTCTCTCTTACATTGATGTACAATCATGGGGCGTTAAACTAAAAGAAAAAAAATCTTGCAAATATCCTAGTAAAAATGAGTTTTCTAAACTACACTAGTGGCCCCGCGTAGCGTATTCGCTAACGCTCTCGCCTTCGGTGCGAACGGTCCCGGGTTCGATCCCGGTGGGGGAACTCGGTCGAAAAAGTATCAAAAGATTTTAAGTCCAGCCATCCTGAATGAGGTTTCCTTGGCTTTTCCTCATTCACAGCAGGCAAATGCCGGAGTGGTACCTAACATATAGGTCCCAGGCCGTTTTCTTCCTTTAGTTATGCAATTATGTTAAGCAGCCCTGTAGTAAAACTGCTCCAAGTAATAAATCGTCACATATAAAACGGAATGAATAAACACATAACATTCATTTTGCTACCTTGAAATGTAAAATGTTTCAAAACATTAATATTCAAAGATTTCTCAAAATTCAGATTCACCCATTCCATTGTCCTCAATCATTAACGAGTTTTACAATAGTAAGAATTGTATTCATAAACTACATTACTTACTTAGTACTATATTAAAGCAAGTTACACTAAAAGAATATATAATTAATGGAATATTTAACTAAAGTAATAGTTAACTAGTGTACTTACCCAAGCACTTGTTTCCTTCCTCTCTTCTTTTCCGTTTGTAAACAACCTCGTTTCGCAAGCAAAAGACGGTAGTTCAATGACGTCAGCCATGGCGAAAGAAAGAGGTGTCTATAGGCGGCCTGGATCTCACACACAGATGGACGTATTTAACATATAGCTGAAGTATTTAACATACGTATACGTATGTAAAATACGGAAGATTGTTAGATGTCAGACATCCTCCAGCGACATGATGTAATATCTAAGCGGGTAAAAGGCAGTACCTATGTAGTATATGGATAAAGTACGCTCCGTACAGATTTCCTTAGTAAACATAACGAATCCTTGTATTTGTACAATATACCGCTGTCCGGATAATGGATTTTTCTCAGTGTAACGAATCTGAAATAGCCGAGTCGCTACGAGGTCCTCTTGGCGCATAAAACTGCACTTCCGTTCACAGTTTTCTAGATTTCGAATTCGACACCCACAAATTAATTCAGATCCTTCTTCTTATACGGTTCAACTAGGCGCAAACAACATATTCCGAAAGCGATTGACCCTAGGCCGTGTCTCATCTTTTCCCAGGTAAGGAAAACCATTGGGGCAATAGTTACCTTTAAATCGACAAATAACAGTATTTTAGCCAACTTTATCAGGGTTTCCTGCCATGTATTCCATGAAGCGACACGTGCATTTTGTCGGGAATAACATTTCATCAGATGTGACACTTTCGGAAGCTTTGTAACATTTTTGCGATTTTGCTATAAATAAATCCCAAATGGACTATGCCAACGCAAATTTACTTTATAGAAGTATTGCACGTCTTTCAGCCCTAATACCAAACCACATTAATTTCATAATTTTGAGCATTTTATCTCAGGACATTGTCTTTTGAAAAATTCCTGGATCCCACTGTCTAAACCAGCAGCTTTTTATTGGGATGTTTCGTAAGCCCAAAACTCCTCTAGCATATAACAGTGCAGAAAATGATAACAGTCTTGTTTACAAACTGTCCAGTTGCTAATTTCGTCTCGAACCTTAGCCTCAGTACACCGTTTTATTACAGGCATGAACTGACCATTTACAATCAAACGGAAAGCACTAAAAGGTGAGTTTTCAATAACATTTTGAACAGCATACAGTGTGCAACCTTCTGCTATTAGTAGAATATTTTGAGACACATGTCTGCTTAGTGTTGGTAAAGATGATTCTAAATCTTCCATTTAGTCCCATTCGGAGAAATCTCCATATTAGGCGCAGGACCTCCTGACTGTCCCTGATCATTATATTGACCCTCGTTGCTTGGTCCTTCACTTGATTCGTCATCTATTTCGTTACCATCACTGAACGATGTATGTGATACAGCATGTAGCTCCTTTCCTGATTCGAAGTGTACATCACCATGTCCACTCTCGAAACCTTCCTTTTCACTGTCTGACACATTTGGAGAGAGTTGCTGCAATTCTTGTAATATATCTTCTTCAGTACGCAACAATTCTTGAGTAATTATCTCGATACAACTTCTCACACAAAAGACAGAATTTTTACTAATGGAAACAGAAACACAGTAGTCATTGCCCCACCTGATCGAAGTTTGGAATTTGACCCCGACCCTTATGACGTCATAGGTAAAAGGTCAATGACCTTGGCCCGGGGTCAATGATCTAGGACCACCCCCTCTAAATTTTGGCAGGGGTACCTTGGCCCACCCCCTAAATTTTGTCAGGGGTACCTAGGACCACCCCCTTAAATTTTGGAAATTGCCAAATCTAATAATTTGGTATGGTAGCCTAGGACCATAGTACGTACCTCTATCAGTGTTGGGAGTATATGTCGTTCCCTTTCATGGGTAAAAAATTGCCAAAAATTCAAATTCCGGAGGTTTTTGACCAAATATATTGCCTTTGATGAGGTGTTATTATCTTATATGGTTATATGGGCGTATACAGGGGTCCATTACCTTTCATTAGACATAGGTATATTTGTGCGCCCCTTTAAAAATTTGGGAGAGGTATCTTGGCCCACCCCTCAAATTTTAGAAATATCCCAATTTAAACATTTCGTAAAATAGTATAGGACCCTAATATATATTACTATAAATTTTGGTGGTCCACTTCGTTCCCTTTTAGGAGCACAAAATTAACAAATTTTACTACAACCACGTGTTTGGTATTTTGGCTCATTTTATCACCTTGGATGAGGTTCTATTATCTTATATAGTTATATGATCGTATGCAGGTGTCCATTTCCTATCATAAGACATAGGTACATTTGTTCAACCCTTTAAAAATCTGGGAGGGGTACTTTAGCCCACCCCTTAAATTTTGGAAATCGCCCATTTTATATATTTGGTATTATAGTATAGGACCCTAATATAGATTACTATAAATTTGGGTGGCCCACCTCGTTCCCTTTCATGGGTACGAAATTGCCAAATTTTAGTACAACCACGTGTTTGGTTTTGGCTCAATTTATCCCATTGAATGAGGTCCTATTACCTTATATGGTTATATGGTCATGTATATTGGTCCATTTCCTATTATAACACATAGGTACATTTGTGCATCTCTTTAAATTTTTTTGGAGGGGTACCTTGGCCCACCCCTTTAATTTTGGAAATCCCCTATTTTATATATTTTTATTATAGTATTGGACCCTAATATAGATCACTATAAATTTGGGTGGTCCACCTCGTTCCATTTAAGGGGTACAAAATTGCCAAATTTTTAGTACAACCACGTGTTTGGTTTTTGGCCCAATTTCTCTCCTTTGATGAGGATCTGTTACCTTATATGGTTATATGGTCATGTATATGGGTTCATTTCCTATCATAAGACATGGGTACATTGATGCACCCTTTAAAAATTTGGGAGGGATATCCTGGCTCATCCACTCGGTTTTAGAAATTGTTTAATATAAGCATTTGGTGTCATAGTACAGGACTTCAATATGTATCACTATAAATTTGGATGGTCCACCTCGTTCCCTTTCATGCGTAAAGAACTACCAAAAAAAATTCGGAGGTTATTGACCCCATTTGATAAGGATTTAACACGTTATATGGGTATGTACAGAGGTTTATTATCTTCATATGTTTATGTTCCCTTTTAAATTTGGGAATTATCAAATAACAAAATTCGGTAAACGTTTTCTAGGACCCATTGTAGTTGTTGGTGTTCCTCTTATGGACATCAGCCCGTGTGAACGAAAATCGAGAATCTAATCTCGATCGTGAAATGCAATCTATATTGAATACATCGTATCCAAGTGATGAAGAAAAATGGAATCAGTACAATAGAATATTACAGAAATATTTTTATGTGATACGTAAAGTAGAAGAACCAATACCAGTTACAATTACATCAATGAAACTTGATGGTGACGTTCCGAATGTTGACGATAGCACGAAGCAAGAAATTTTAGCCGCAATACCACAAATGTATCGTAAGAAAGCCAAACTACTATTCCGTAGTTTAAAACAAGATGACGCAATTACGTGGGATCATAAAGGAACAGCGTACATCAACGATAATAAACTACATGGATCCAATATTGTAGATTTAATGTGCGATGTGACTCGACCGAGGAAACATTCTAATCCTCAAGGCTTGGAATTCTTTTGGAACTACCTTGCATCGTCAAACACACCTCAAGAATTGATTGGTAATCCACGAAGATTAAACTATATTTTCAAGCATAATAGTACAACAGCATCTGAAGGATCTGCACCACCAAAACCGGCACATGAATTACAATCAGATTGCGTGAAAGATAGTGATCAACGAATCAGATTGCATGAAAGATAGTGATCATCCAATCAAATTGCATCAAAAACAACTTTGCCAGTGTCAGATTACATCACCTTGTGACTAAATTTCAGTGTTGTAGCATGTATTCCCTTAAGACTATGAGTCATAAGATTCAATAAGGTTAGCTATCAGATTTCTAAAGCACAAGGTCAAATCAATCACCACAAATGATCTTAGACTAAAGTTCAAAATATTGTTTCAAATTTCGCGCCTTATGTTAAAGTTCTGTTTATCACAATTCCCAAATTTAAAGAATATTTCTCTCGATATACCTAAGTCTTAGAATTAATCGTATCATTATATGTTCAATAAGGTCAATAATGTCCGTCAATTGTTTACCTGAGCAGAACCAATTGTTTTCTACAAGTGTGTACTCAAACTTAAGAAGTACCATAACAAAGGAAATGAATCCCTGTACACTACCTCATCAAGGTCAATCACGTGGTACATCGTATTGCTTACGTTCATATTTGGTCCATAGGCTGGAATAATCAAAACAAATGACGCAATTTCATTTGACAATTCTCAAATTATCCTACAAAATTTCAATGTACCAATGTCCTGGACTCCTAATCCCATCATAGGTCAATAACTGATCACGTGATCATACTCATATTTGACAATGATTTACCCAATTAATGATTGATTGATTTTTGAGTTTTACGTCCCGTTCAGCAGCGAGGCTACATGAGATGTGGACCTACTGATTAACGTGGAATCCGAACCACTTGAGCTCCCGCTGGGAATCGAACCCTGGTCTCCCACACCCCCAATGAATGAGATACCACCCAATTCTCAGAAAAACTACCAATTATTGATACGACAATAAGAAATGTTCCCCTCCCAAAATTTAAGATTGGTACACAAATACACCTGTATCTTTTGAAAAAGTAATAAATCCTGTACTTATTCAATAATAAAGCCGGTCAATAACCTTTAAATTTTGAATATTTGGCCATAAGAGGAACACCAACAGCTACAATGGGTCCTAGAAAACGTTTACCGAATTTTGTTATTTGATAATTCCCAAATTTAAAAGGGAACATAAACATATGAAGGTAATAAACCTCTGTATATACCCATATAACGTGTTAAATCCTTATCAAACGGGGTCAATAACCTCCGAAATTTGATTTTTGGTAGTTCTTCACCCATGAAAGGGAACGAGGTGGGCCATCCAAATTTATAGTGATACATATTGAAGTCCTGTACTATGATACCAAATGCTTATATTAAACAATTTCTAAAACCGAGTGGATGAGCCAAGATACCCCTCCCAAATTTTTAAAGGGGGCATCAATGTACTCATGTCTTGTGATAGGAAATGAACCCATATACATGACCATATAACCATATAAGGTAATAGAACCTCATCAAAGGGGAGAAATTGGGCCAAAAACCAAACACATGGTACAACATATTGCTTATGTTTATATTTTGGCATTTTTTTTTACCCATGAAAGGGAACAAGATGGACCACCCAAATTTATCATGATACATGTTGAGGTTCTGTACTATAACACCGAATGCTTAAACTGGGAAATTTCCAAAATTTAAAAGATTGGCCATGGTACCCCTCCCAAAAATTTATAGGGGTGCATCAATGTAGCTATGTTTTATGATAGAGAATGGACAGCTATACATTATCATATTATTATATACCATACCATATAAGGTAATAGGACCTTATCGAAGAGAATAAATTGGGCCAAAAACCCAACACGTGGTTGTACTAAAATTTGGCAATTTTGTACCCCTAAAATGGAACGAGGTGGACCCCCCAAATTTATAGTGATCTATATTAGGGTCCAATACTATAATACCAAATATATAAAATGGGGGATTTCCAAAATTAAAGGGGTGGGCCAAGGTACCCCTCCCAAAAAATTTAAAGGGATGCACAAATGTACCTGTGTCTTATAATAGGAAATGGACCAATATACATGACCATATAACCATATAAGGTAATAGGACCTCATCCAATGGGATAAATTGAGCCAAAACCAAACACGTGGTTGTACTAAAATTTGGCAATTTCGTACCCATGACAGGGAACGAGGTGAACCACCCAAATTTATAGTAATCTATATTAGGGTGCTATACTATAATACCAAATATATAAAATGGGCGATTTCCAAAATTTAAGGGCTGAGCCAAAGTACCCCTCCCAAATTTTTAAAGGGTTGAACAAATGTACCTATGTCTTATGATAGGAAATGAACACCTGCATACTCCCATATAACTATATAAGGTAATAGAACCTCATCCAAGGTGATAAAATGAGCCAAAATACCAAACACGTGGTTGTAGTAAAATTTGGTAATTTTGTGCCCCTAAAAGTAAACGAGGTGGACCACCAAAATTTATAGTAATATATATTAGGGTCCTATACTATTATACGAAATGTTTAAATTGGGCAATTTCTAAAATTTAAGGGGTGAGCCAAGGTACCCCCCCAAATTTTTAAAGGGGTGCACAAATGTACCTATGTCTTATGATAGGGAATAAACCCCTATACATAACCATATAACCATATAAGGTAATAGGACCTCATCCAAGAGGATAAATTGGGCCAAAAAACCAAACACGTGGTACAACGTATTGCTTACGTTTATATTTTCTCAATTTTGTACCCATAAAAGGGGACGAGGTGGACTACCCACATTTATCATAATACATGTTATGGTGCTATACTATTATACCAAATGTTTAAATTGGGCAATTTCCAAATGTTAAGGAGTGGGCCAAGGTACCCTTCCCAAATTTTTTCAAGGGGTGCACCAATATACCCATGTCTTATGAAAGGTAATGGACCCCTTATACGCCCATATAACCATATAGGATAATAACACCTCATCAAATGATATAAATTAGGTCAAAAACCTCCGAAATTTGAATTTTTGGCAATTTTTTACCCATAAAAGGGAACGACATAGACACCCAATACTAACAGAGGTACATAGTGTGGTCCTAGGCTACTATACCAAATTTTTAGATTTGGCAATTTCCAAAATTTAAGGGGGGTGGTCCTAGGTACACCTGCCAAAATTTAGGGGGTGGACCAAGTTACCCCTGCCAAAATTTAGTGGGGTGGTCCTACGTAAGCACTCGGTCATTGACCCTGGGCCAAGGTCATTCACCTTTGACCTATGACGTCAGAAAGGTCGAGGTCAAAGTCCAAACTTCGATCAGGTGGGGCGATAACTACTAACGCTGACCTTGATTTCCACAAACGCTTTTCTTAAAAAAAAAATTGTTTTCCATTTTTGTCAGGTTTGGACTGCATAATAAGAGTAACAATTTGATAAAAACAAAGAAAGTATTTTGAAATCCAAAAGGCCTAAAATAAGGAAAGTGACTTTTTGAAATATGTATCACATTTACAAAACTATTATTTATTATGACAGCACTCAGAACTCATACACACACACACAAATATATATATATATATATATATATATCCACAAGAGCGCCTATTTCTCTGTAAATTTGGGGGCCCATACAGATACAGAAGGTATTTAAGTGAGGATTTGAAGACAAATTGCATTGAAATTATGCCAAGTATTGTATTTTCATAAATACAATAGGGGCCCACATGAACTTTGGGTGGCCCGGCCCACTCCACCCCCAAAAGACCGGCACCCCTGTATATCCCTAAAAATATTCGTATTTTTGTCTGCTTATGCATGTATCATAGAGAATTCAATATATGACAAACTTGAAAAATTGCAACAGGGAATGTTCTGTTCTTTGTCAAATAATAATAATAATAATAATAATAATAATAATAATAATAATAATAATAATAATAATAATAATAATGATAATAATAATAATAATAATAATAATAATAATAATAATAATAATAATAATAATAAATAAGTAGATGTTGCTGCTATCAAACTTTACGCTACTAAACCTTCTAGTTCGAATGATTGAAAATTTTAATCAAAACCTCATATTATAAAACTCATGAGTCAAATGACTCTCTCACCGTTCTTGTAGGTATATATAGCAAAATCCTGAGAACTAGGCGTTCAAATATTTTTAAAATGCACATATAACATACTGGGAAAATATGTAATAAAGTCAGGAAAGGTGGGAGGAATCGAGTGAAAAACAGTTAAAATATATTCCGTTAGAAAAATGAAATGAGTCATTTTGACTCATGCCGTCCTTCTAGTTTTAATGTCCACGAATTCCACCTTCTGAACTTCATTACTTTGTAGTCGTTGTATAGAACAAAATCCGTCGCGAGACGCTCCGCTCGGCTCTCTCTTTAATGCTCAACTTCAACACCATGTTTGAACTGCGAAGAAAAATCCATGCCATAACTCAATAATTCGTATATATATTTTCACAACTTAATTAATATTAACTAAACAATAAGAAAGCTACACTTATTCTAAAATAATCAGAGATTTATAACAAACTGTATAACGAAACATTCAAGGGAAATTTGGTCTACTTAGAATAGAAAACTCAAGAATTTATTAACAGTGTGCACGCAAATTACTACTTTACTTATTAAATGAATATTTCTTTTCATTTTAGAATGTGAGTCGGAGACATACAATAGAAACTGTGGAGTGTTATGCGGTGAGATCTTCCAGTCTGATTGTCAGTCAATAATGTTCTGTAAAGAAAATATGAGTTGTTTTTGTGCGATTGGATATAAGGGAGAGAAATGCCAAACAAGTTAGTACATAAATAGTTTAAATATTATTTATTTGTTTTCTATATTGCATTTATTAACTAAGAATACTATTACACAGAAATATTGTTATGTGTGGTTTTTAGGCATCTGTGGTAACGAAATACCTATAGCGGAGCTGCACAAATCTCACTTTAAAAAAACTGCCAACTGAAGAATTCGAGAGACATAAACAAAAAACACCTGAACTTAAAAACATCTCAAGCTCAATGGGTCATTTTTGAGGAAGTAAAAAAACATAATAATAAATTATTTTGCTTGGAAGTGGTGTTTCTGTGTTTCTTTATTATTGATTATGTAGTTTTTGTTGTTCCTTAAGACTCCATTTTAAGGCTAAGGGAAAAACCATAATAACAGAGAAACATGTACCTAGGAATAAATATCAAGCATCTTTATACGTCAATCATCTAACTGTGTAGTTACTGTATGGTGTTTCTTAAAATAAGCGACATCACCACATCCTCACCCATGCTTCATCCTCGTTTAACTTTCAAATGTGGAGCTACATTTTGAAAACAGCATACAGTCGATTTTGAGTTTTCGTGGTTATAGTTATAAATTCATGTTTCGTAAACTATGACGATATTACAAACATCTCTAGATCGCTTGTGCGAAAATAGTTTAAACATATAGCGCACCACTTCACGCGTTAATATTTTTGCTTTGGCGTAAGATCATGTGTTACTTAGCGACTCAAACGATTGGACAGATCGAGATAATATGGGTGGTTCCATTCCAAAATAGACTATCCACATTTGTAAGGAAATTGAGATAGAGTGATATTTAGTGAAAGGAGAGTTTTATCATGCCAGAATGAACGAAATTAGTGACTTCTTTAGTATTCCAAGACGTAGTAAGTCCTTGTGATGAGTGGATTCTATGGCGAGTGATGAGCTTTTCAGTTTTCAACACAAATGTCACTATTTCAATTTCATCAAAAATGTAAATAGTCCGTTTTGACACGAGGCCACCCATATGGTTTTCCATGGACTGGGATATGAGTACAATCTTCAAGGTTGGCTGAATCTACCAATGTGATATGACGATCCCCTTTCACAAGATTTCTTACTGCTGTGAAATTCTCAGAAGTAACTATATATTACATTTCGAATTTAATATATATATATATATATATATATATATATATATATATATATATATATATATATATATATATATATATATATATATATATATATATATATATATACGTGTGTGTGTGTTTGTTTGTTTTCATTATATCGTTAAGGGTGCCTTTTTCAGTGTATCCTGTATTGAAAGAACCCCCAGAAATCGTTGAAAATAGAGGAATTAACGTAACCGTCAAATTCAGCACAGCATATGACGGAGAAGGGAATCCAAAGGAGTATGAAATCCAATTAAAGGTATGTAGTTATATTTGTACTTCGAAGCATCTACGATTCGACTCCATTGGCATTTGTGTGTCTATCCGTTTGTTTCAAGACAATTCTCGTAACACTTACCCGATTTCACTGAAAAATGGTTTGTAGTCCTAACCATGCAGAAGTAATCCTGTTGTTTAAAGTTGCAACTCATCAAGTGTAAGTAGGTAATGAGGCGAAAAATTCACTTCTTCTTTGCAAGTTAGTAAACAATTGTGCGGTATAAGCTACTTAAATATTATTAGATGATCACAAAATTACGTATAATTTCTCTCGAGCATTGCTGTTGCCCTACAGATTGTAGTTGTAGTTAAAGTTCCTCAAGAGTTTAGAATTTACGGTTGGATTAACTCACCCTATATATACACGACAATTTTCGTAAAAGAATATATTCGGTCTTGGTACAATATAACACATATTTTCTTTGATCCTTTGCAAATGACTTCCTTTGGATTGAGTATGAAACCATCAGTGAAAAAGGATAGATTCTTCCCAATATCACGAAATATAATTTTCCAAAAGATCTGGTTTTGATGCAATATGATGCATATGTTGATTGAGGTTTCTACACAACACCTACTACATTAGTCAAAAAAGATGAGTTGTTTCCCCTACCTCGCGAATTGTTTAGGAGATTCATCCATGATCTTCCATAATGACCTTAAATTTGCATCAATTTTCCACAGATGCATCTATTATTTGTTGGTGACTCGAACGTGGTTCTGCACAGAAATATATATAATTAATTTGACATTATGAAATAATGAAAGGGAGAAGAAAATAGAATGTATGTAGTAATAAATAGCAGCCAAGAGATTAATATTTGTTACTAAAGAGCACTATCTTCAATAAGGGAGAAATCGAACATGGGAAAGTTTTTTTTTTTTTTTTTTTTTTTTAGTAAGAATGTATTAAAATGATTCATAGCACTACTTGTCATAGGTTTACATTGCAAATAAGTACAAATTTGCAAGTTCCTAATGATATATTACCTCTGCTTTGAACATGTTTAATAGAAATCAATATATGTTTCCAAAATGACTTAATCCCAATGCAATGAAAGACACTGTTAAGATTTACAATAGAGAAGTCACTTTGTTAAATTATTTCATATCACTCTTAATGCTTTAAACAAGGCATCATGTATCATAGAATTATCTTTCAACGTTATATACACACATAGCCGCACACGGATTTGCTAATAGACTTGAAAACAAATATACATATTTTACTGATTACAAATTTTATATGATCTGTGATCGACCTGGGCACCGAAGTCTTCTGGACAATGCGCAATCAAACTTCTTGATAGGCACTTTAAATAGCTATTGTTGATAGGCACCTTAAATCACCAAGAATAGCTCTATTGATTTTATAAGAGAAACTGGACTGATATAGTAGGGTTTCGAGTTTCTAAATTCTATAAAGATTAAACTTATCGAAAGGATGCGATGCGGAGGTGATCGTATTATGTTTATGTTCGTTTCTAAGAGACGACAGTAAAAAGTACAAGTTATTCTCTCCCAATTTAGTTGGTTATTATTTCCGTTTGGATAGTTCTAAGCATTTCATATTGTAACGAATATGTAGAAATTAGTTTGCACTTCAATTCAGTCTGCTAGTTTCACCTAATAAGAACCTGTTGTTGAGTCTAAATGTTAGAGAGAGACAGTGTGAAGCATGTTGATTGAACTTAACGAATAACATGTTCAATTATTCTTCCACAGGTAAAAAAGATTATACTTTAGTTTTTAAACTAGGATTAACTCAGAGGACTTCTACCCACTTTATGCACTGTATGCACTTCTATGTGTGTGCACATAGTAGAGCTGCAGACCAGTGTTTGCAAATCTAGCACATTAACCCTTAGATTCATGGTAAGAAAATTATACATAAATGCATATGCAGGGCCTCCGAGGCCCTGTAGATTTTTCAATGGAAAAAATACGCTTTTAAATCATTTCACCTAAATAACATGCTATGGCGTTTGTAATAATGTATTTTACTAGAACTATAGTCTATAATTTCTTATTTTCAGAAAAAAACAATAATGAGATACGCGTCTCAGATATTTGTATATTTATTTTCGATGCGGTAATTTTGATTTTCCTTTCTTGTAGTTTGTTATTTTTTTCACTAAATTAAACATTGAAATGTCCTCAACACTTATTATATCAATGTTCATAAGATACTTACTATCATATTGTAGAAATTAGTAACCAAATTTCAGATACATAACTTGAAAAACGCATACTTAAAATATTTGCATTAATATATATATATATATATATATATATATATATATATATATATATATATATATATATATATATATATATATATAAAGCTTTTGAACTCTAACTATGCAGCATGTATTCCAAGAGCTTTAGTGATTTGATTATTATTGGGATTGTAAGCCTTTTATGACATTTATATTATCACTACAATGACTTAAGTACCATTAGTTCCTATATCACAATACATAAACTTTTCTAAGCATGTGCCGTCCAGTTTGCAAAGTTCAGTAGTTCAGGAAATACTGTTTCCTTATGAGAAGCATGAGTTACAATCTAACTTACTGTGTTGCTTACAAACGTTTTTTCCACACTTGGAGCATGTCAAGGTGCTTTTTCTGTGAAGATCGTAAGGACAGAATCCGCATCTCCTCCTTTTTGGTTCTTGAGCTCTGATTTCTTCTTCGGTTGGCTTGGAAACTCTACATCTTTTCAAGGCATCTTGAACTGACTTTGGGAGATAGGTATTGGAAGTCTGCCTGTATATACACACCCATCAACAGCGTATGATGATTTTGCATCGCACAACCAAAAGATCTTTATGCCATATTTGGAAGGTTTTTTCGGCATATATTGGATGAAACTACACTTTCCGCGAAATGGCACTAATTGTTCATCAATCGTTACAAACTCACTGGGAATAATTACTTTTCTGCAATTATCAAGAAAAAGATTCCACACATAACTAATTGGTGCAAGCTTGTCCGTTTGGAGACGAACACTTCGTGTACGCTTGTCGTCAAATCTTAGTGCTTTACGGATATCTTCAAACCGGTTGACAGACATTGTTGCTTTGTAAAGAGGATTAGACCTCTCGTCCAGGAATAGCTCACGAATAGGCACATCCCAACTCTTTTCAACTCCTGCTTGTAACAGAATAACGAAAAATGCATTCATTTCTTCAACGGAAACGTTTTTCCACTGCTTCCCCTTTTCCGTTGCTAATATTCTCCCTTCCAAATTAGTGCAATGTATAATTTCTTCTATTATTGAATGGGCTATGAAACAATCCCATGTGTCTTTGGGACACGATGTTTTCACTTCCCTTGAAACACCGGGGGTACACTTTACAATATTATCTATTACATTCTCCAAAATTGTTATAAGTTGGATACAATTTACTAAACACATTTTATTTTTTTGCAAATTTACAATATAAAATGCTTTGGGGAAAAAATCTACAAGAAAATCACTATCAACGTGCGTAGTGCCATCTATTGACAATCTTAAAATGTATAAAAGCACCCAGTTATTCAATGCCAGGTCTGAAAATATTATAGAAAGATATATTTTACATCAAAAAGTTTGAAAATAATGCAATGCGAACGCAATCTGGTCAAGGGCCTCGCAGGCCCTGCATATGCATTGATAGGGTATAAATGAAAAAATGCAAATTACTAAAAAGCGTTGACAGCTAATGGGTACAGAAAAACAATACACATTGTACATCCTCAATCCGAAGATTACGCAAAGCCACACCTTTTACACAATAAAATATTTCAAAGGCTAAGGAAACAAAACTACATAGGGCCTCGGAGGCCCTGCTTATGCATCCAAGGGTTAAAATTCACTCGACGCAGTCATATTGTTACAATAATTATTTTTAGTTTGTTATTCTCCAGAAAGTCACAAACTTGTGGTTCACTAATTTATTATTTGTCTGTTTATTGTTACATGTTATTTGCACTCTAATAATCAATAGTTCACTTCATTTATTTGAATCTAATTTTGTTATAAATTTTGTATACATATATCAAAGCAACCTTCGTCGTTTTATATAACGTCAAAATGTACAACAAAATATAAATTTTATATAAGTTTATATAATTGTAAAGAACTCTTGCACCGATTTCTGATTACATACAACGAACGCATAACTGTGTATAAAATAAATGGGAAAAACTCTCCCTTCCCTTGAATTTTGATTATCGGTAAGTATTGGCAATATAAGGATTAAAAATTACGGTCCAAAGTAAACTAAATTTATTAACATAAGTAGTTAGAAAAACTTCACGTTCCTGCCATGGATCAAATGAAGATGAGGCAAATTTCGGTTGGAGACGTGTTATTTCACTTTAAACATAGTAATGGGTATATAATACCGTAACATTTGTTGTTTCTATTAACTGCACATACCCATGTTAACAGCAGCTAAGAATTTTGGACACGTTGTTTGTTATATCTTAAGTGGAAAAGAACCTGATAATATAGCTAGATAAGTGGTCACGCAAGTTTTGTTTAGAATATACTTTCTTATCTATTCCGTATAAGTTAACTCATCCTGCTGTCTATTGAAATCATCCTGATTGAAACGAAAATAATTATGTTAGAAATAACGTATGCTGCTTCATTCCCGCGATCCGAAATATGCATTAGGTTATTAAAATGAATAATATATGGTCTATTTATGAAATAAGTAGCAATTAAATTACATAAACTGTAAGGACACTACTAATAATAAATGAAATGCATATGCTTAAATAATGTGACAGAAGAATATGATAATAAAACTATGATTAGTCGTTAAGTATTGAGTACAAGGAATAATAAGAAATTAAATAATATTCCATATAATAACATATAAAACACTTCACTTATGAAGAACTAAACTGTAGGACAGGTAATTTTATATATAATTTTTACTACGCAATGTTGCGAGGTATTACGCTGACTTCATAATGATACTATGCTCAGTCGCCTCGATTTTACATATGAAATAATTACGCAAATGGAGAAATCCTGGATCGAAAGCGTGTTCGAATTACGAGCTCTCAAATTTCAAAGTTTAGCAGACTTTGCAAAAGGCTTGAAGTAACTATTTTTGAGATGCACTTTTCATTTTTGGTATCGAGGGTATTCTTGGCTGCCCAGCATAGTGCTGAGGTAAAAACGTACCAAGATAAGAACACTTATTATAGATGAGGTGAAGGGTAATGGTTTTTCATAACTTGCAAATTGCCTTCTGTTTGGCACACCGGGTCGATAAGCTGGTAAAATATATTTGCCACCCCTATTCGACTGTATTGTCATTCAAATGATACTTTCCTGCGTGGTCACTTCCAAATTGAACAGCGACATCTGTCTCCGAAACGCATGGCCGCTGAACTAACGTGAACGAGTCCCGAATCCAGTCGACCTCTGGGAGAAACGGTGTTTGTATATCTCATCGTTAGCATTTATTTTTAATTTGGAGACGGATTTTAATGGCGATTGTTGGAAAATAGTTAGCAAACTTCAGAGAATATTTTACGGCAATCGGCGTTAAATGTTGCCAAATAACAAACAATTAGCTAGCAAATATGGATGCAAACATTGGTTTTCTCCAAAATAAAAGGAACCTTTTTTACAGCTTTGAGCGCATATTCCCACAAATCGTTTCCTTTTTTTAATGCTTCGGGCTACTTTGTCCCTAAATATCTTCAAATATTCCTTGGAGTCTGCCCAATATGTTCCCATAATCGACATTTGAAACACCGTCTTCCGCATTGCATAACCATAACACGACACGTTCAGAATAGTTCCGCAGCCGACCGTTTTGACGCAACGTAATTAGTTTGAAATTTAAATTCTGCGCGATTGACTACAAATGAAATGCCTGTACTGTAAGCTAATAATCGTATTCACTGTTAGTGCCAGCCTGTGGTTTATAATTTATTGGTGTTAACTTCATTTTAAGATTAAACTGTTTTATTCTTTTCCAAATATGATATTATGTTGTGCGCCCCAGGGCAAATATTATGTTGGACAGTTAATCTGGGCAAAACAACACACAGGTGAGAGAGTCTTTTTCAGAAATTATTGCCCTCACTTGTAATTACAGAAGGGAAAGAGCGTCACAATATTAATTAGCACAAGATAAACTATGAATTCCATGTCGTTCTTCATTGAATTTCACACGCCTGGCAAAGCGTGTCAGCGACAAATGTCATTATTCAGTTTGAAGGTAGGCACACAGGAAAGTGAAATTTGAATGATATTACATTCGAATATAGGTAGGAAATACATTTTATTAGTTTACTATGTGCCAAACAGGAGGCAATTTGCAAGTGGTAAGACGCCACCACCCTTCATCCCCAAGAAGTGCCTTTATCTCGCAAACTGCGTATGTTTTTACCTCCTTACTGTATTGGGTACCCAAGAAACCTCCCGATACCAAAAACCAAGTGTATATCTCAAAAAGTGGTAAATTCAAACTATACTCAAAATCTGTTCAAATTTCAATTTTAAACGCTCGTAATTTGAAAACATTTCCGATCGAGGATTTCTTCGTTTGCATAATTGTTTCATATGTAAAAGCGAGTCGACTGAGCATAGTGTTAATTTGAAGTCTGAGTAACACCTCGCGATTTTTGCTAGTTAGATGAAGAATATTTTCCAACTAACTTTGTTTCTAACACTGTTTAATTTATTCAAATCGGACAACATTTAAAAGATGCAAGAGCTTTAATAATTTTGCTGTCTGTATTTATACAACCACTAAACATAGCTAAAAAATAAAAATAAAAATCAGAGTTTTCAAGAGGAAGGTTAATTTTGTGTACATCCCTTTTATATTTTGTTGCCGGTGATTTTTTAAGGTACCGAGGGTCCAGATTTTACTTTCTAACTGCTTCCCAGGTCTGAGGCTCTTTGTTTGTATTTTCTGCTCCTTTAGCTGATGAAGTTGTTTCTGCTCTTTCTGCTGATGCTACTTCTGTTTTGATTCTACTCTTTCTGCTGCTGCTTCTTGCTCGCCCTGACTAACGTTAGCGTCTTTTCATATATACTCGCTCTGGCTCTGTATCTTCTAGAGAAGAGAGTGAAAACTACTTCATTGGCTGGCTGTCGACGTTGAAGCCGACGATGACCCATAGGTGGTCATTCAAATCAAGTGAAAATCAATCCTTATATGTGAACAAACACTTCTACAAGTAACAACTGTCAGCAAAGTTTTGAGTTAAAATGCAGTATTGCGTACATGAATATCTGTTTGAAATTAACGAACTATCAACCTCGACTGGCAAATTCAAAACATAATAGTCTTGTGTAGGATTACTAAAGTAAGTGTTCTCAGATCAGAGTTTTTTTAATGAAATCTTTACAAAATATTTAAAGAGATGTCGGTTTATAACTTCTAGATTTACCTTTAAGTCATTAGGGCTGAATATGGTTATTTTTTCTAGCGCATTGGCAACCCAGATATATTTACAACATCACTCTCTCAACTAATTTTAAAATTAAATACCTCATTTAAGAATTATCGTAATTCAAAACATCAAGCAGAGTAATTCTTTAATTTTCTCGTCGATCATTTAATATGTACTCCACTTCGCATAATTTTAAAGACAAACTTATTTTGAAAAAACTCACTATATATATTGTCAAATATAAAAATAAAAACACTAGTTTACTCAACACAAATTTGAAATACTTTCTTAAAGCTTAACATTTTTCGAAAAATAAAAAATAACCCCTTAAAACTTCAAAACATGAGATATTTGTTTTAATCTTGCGTAGATTGTTATATTTATATTTGCAATGCTATATAGATGATACCTTAAAATCATGAAATTACACTTAAAAAATATTTGCTCAGAATTAGTAACAACTATTGATGGTGACCAAATCGTTTGGTCACCAGCAGCAAATAATTTGGTTTCAATGTGATTGGTTTCAACAACCACGATATATGCACGATTTTTTAGGAATAATTAAATATTTGGTTAAAGTTCACGGTTTCACACTTAGAAATAAATAATTTTAATATGCTAAATCTTCAGTGAATCAAACCAAATATCCTCTTGTTTAGTTTAACTTGCCTAAATATTTGTTAACAATCACCAAATACACAGCAACAACATTTCAACACCTATTTGTTTTAGCTGTATCTTCAAATCTCATCGGGAGATGGATGGGCTACAAGGTAACGTCTTTCCTTTGATTACAGTAACTTTTGAAAATGTGAAAACATTCATCATTTTAATGATAAACAGTTTAATGGGAGTTAGATATGCTACTTAGTATACTATTCTGTATCCGTTTGGTTTGTAATATGCCTCGTATTATTATCTTTCCATTCTTACTATTTCTCCTATGTTGTTGCTGTTGTAAATTTACGTTATCAGAATGGATCTCATTAGTTATTTCTATATTTGTCTTTTCAGTTTTGGGGATTGGTTCATCTTGATTTTTGCTGGTTTCATTCTCACTATTATATTCCTTCTTACGTTAGTGATGTCTCCTATGAGTTTTAACCTGTTGCATCCCGATACTTTACTTTTTTTCAGGAAAACGTGTTTGTTATCTATCATTATTTTATTATCGAGGTCTCTTATGGTTTCTTTTCCATTTTGATAACATAGTAATATCTACATTTTGTGAGTTTAGTTTGAGAAACCATATTCTGCACCATTAATTCATATCTTTTGTCGGTTTGGTGTCTGCCTAATATGTGCATTGTGTTATTATTCCTGTTCCAACAGGCTGTGTGATGTGAAATAAGTGCGACATGACATTAGTTGTCTGGTAGGAGTGGTTCCTCACTGGCATATAGAATTTACAATTGTGCTGTTCTTGTTCCATGTTGTACTCCTTTGTGCAGTTTGATTTGATTTATGAGTTGTTCTTTCATCATTCTCTGTGTCTGTTGGTTGAAGAGTTTCATATCCATCGGATGACTATGGCTGATATCTTGAGGTTCTGTAGGCTGGTGATTAGCCCATAATGCCATACGCTATCGAAGGCCGATGTTAGGTAAAAATCATAGCTTCTTTCTCTTTTCTTTAGTCTGATTTTTTCATGTTAATGCTTATTTTGAGAATTTGCTCCATGCAAAAGTGTTCGGGACATATCTTTCCTTGATTTGGTGTTATTTGTTTCTATTCTGTATAATACCTGTGCAATCGATTGGCTAGCTGTTTCTGCATAAGTTTACGTAGATATAAAAATATGTTAGTGTTATTGGCTGGTGATTATAGGATTGTGTGTGGCAGGCTCGTATCCACGGGGGGCAAGAGTGGAACCGCCCCCCCCTAAATTTTTCTTGGCCCCCTAAAATTTTCATGGAGGCTTGCAGAAAACTCGATTAATTCTATGTGCAAACACTAAGAATAAAGTGCAATATAAAAGAGATTATTCCAAGAATTTTTCCATTTTAACTATTTGATGAACACTTCTAAACACATTGTAAAGGAGTTAAAGTAAAATTTATCAGTCATCTCGATATGAAATGACACAATACATATTGAAGTAAGTTTTTACAACAAGAAGGAATATGTTCATAATACTTCATGCCACAGTTGTAATAGCAATCTGCAAGGTAGGAGACGAAGTGTGAAGTGCTTGCTGCAAGCCAAATCATAAAAACAGTAGCAGGAACAAAGCATTAATCTTTTGTCGATTGCAGTAACAGCGGTAGGTTATTGTTATTGTATTGTGTACTTTCAGTACATACATGCATTGCAAAATCCTCGTTAACAGCAAACCTTAGATTAACCCTGGAACAATTAGTTGTGAATTGAATTAAGACCTCCGAGTTCCGTTAAAGGCGATTGATTCTAATAGGGTCCAAATTATTGTTGTGTGATATGTAAAACAAGAACTGGGGTGGAACATTCACCGAAAATGTAATGGTTGCAAAGACTTCCATATGTTTGTTCTCGTACAAGAGTAAATTTAAGCTAAATTAACTTAATTAGATGCGTAACTGAGCAAGTCAACATATTTAACGTTTAAGTTTAAGGATTTAATTCCAGGTTGTGGAGCCAGGACTAGTAAAAATATGCAAGATTTAGAGGAGAAATTAAGTAGCAAAATATTTTGTATTGTACTTGTGGTGGGGGATCCCGTGGAAGTACCTAGTTTTCATATAAAAACGTTGTAAATTGGAACTATTTCTTAGTCGCGTACGCATAATAATGTTGTAATTCAACATGAAAGAAGCAGTGATGCTTTTACTCGATACTAGGTGGGTGTAGCGTTTTACTTACATTGAGAAAAATCCGTTCTCCGGACAGTGGTATATTGTACAAATATACGGAATCCTCTTGCTTACTACAAAAATCAGAACGGAGCATATGTTATCCGTATGCTACATAGGCACTGCTCTTAAGTGTTACATCATGTCGTTGCAGGATGTTTGATGTCTAACAGTACATACATATATGTATGCTACCTTCGTCAGCTATATGTTATATACGTCCATTTTTATGTGAGATCCTGACCGCCTCCATTGTTCCATACGGAAAGTACGTATAGATGGAGCACTTATACAGAAAGTACTATAAAACATGCGTTTTCAGTTATACGCTTGCTGTACGTTACGTCCAAAAACTATAGGATTTACAAACGTAATCTACGATATTGTATAACATTATAGTATTTTTAAAGGTGTTTTGGTATGTGTCTTCTTGGTATAGTGTGCAGGTGGTTCATTTATATAAAACGAGTTTAATCTAAGATTTTAAACAATAACTTAGTATAAATATTTTAAAAAAATACAACTGTAATTGTAAACAAGTGAATTACTTCAAAGTTACCCATTTTCAACAAAAACCATAATAAAATCTATAATCATCAATTTCTACTTAAACTTTACTCATTTTATGTTATGTTACGTTACCTCGAGGGTGTGAGTATGGGGGAGGAACCACAATTACATATGGAAATCCGTTTTTAACCTAAAGGGGAGACTGGCTTGCCGCGCGGAGCACGGTTGTGGGTAGTTAATGGGGAGTGCAGAGTTGAGAGGGAAGAAGGAGCGAAGCGAGAAGTCGAAGTAAGTTAGGATAACGCACTACTAGGTTACTAAGGTTAGGTTATGTCTTCTTCGCACTTACCTTAGTACGTACTTAGGTTTGCACAGCTTTCCTATCTCAAACAGAAAATCGTGAACGATTGTTGGTCGTCTTTGTTCTTTCATTCATTAAGCCATGAATATTCAAAAGTTTCCCTTGTCCGGGCAAGATATTTTTGTAACGTAGACGTGCAACTGGTGCCTTACCAACTCTATTATTCTTACCAACTCGATATGTTCATCACTTTAACTTCGACTAAAGATAAAGAATTCAGAATTTTATGTCATCGAAATATTTATGGTTATTGAGAAATTCGAAAAAAAATGAAGTTAGTGGGCCTGGGAAGCCTCGCTTGCCCGGATAACATTATGTTTTATAAATGTTAGTACTGTCAACTCACATACAGCGCAAAGACCCTGTAGGCTTGCAGGCGTGTTTACTCCAAAATTATCCACAATCCGACCGTCCTGAACCTAGCGACAAGTAGTTCTCTCTACTTGCGAATTAGTCCCGTCTTTATAACCGCTTATCAAAAGGCATTACACATAAATTACGCTTCACTTACATGTTATCAAGCACACAAGCAATCAAATTATCAAATTCTTCTAGATAAATTTTCAAAATTTTGATAAGAACCGAAGGGCAACTTCGCAAGTTAACCCTAAACAAGATTCTAAGTAAAGTTGAATTTCCTTATTTCACAGTATATCATCTCTCGTTCTTGATCTTAATGTTAGTATTACATGTGGTACTAATAAAATATTTATATTTTAATTGTAATTCGTGTATTTAGTAATACCTATTTAATAAAATTCAAGTTTTTATCATGCAGATTACAGAATGTTAACTTAATGTGTGTGTGTAGAAGGATAATAGAATTAACTAGAAGCAAAATACTTAAACATTCAAGAGAAGATATGATGAATTGCTAATGTTACTATTTGATGAATTATAATATGGTTGGCTCGCGCCCCCCCCCCTAACTTCTACCGAGCTCCCTCTACATTTTTGGGCTGGCTAAGGGCCTGGTGTATTTGCATTATTCACTATGAATATTGTGTACGGCTGTTTCGAAGCGTCGGGTATGGATCCACTGCAAAGACTGTATTTCTACACTTTTGCTACAGCGTGCAGTGGCGGCACTCTGCTTTTTGTGCAGCTATTGGATAGATCATGTTATTCTAATGTGGTATAATTTTTGTGCTGCTTCGTTGGATTTTGTTGGTTGGTTGTCTTCTAGTAGCTCTTTTACGTTCTCTAGTGTTCGTCTGCTATTCCTTGGTTTCTGATATCTATGTTGTGTTGTAGGAATGATTTGATTGGTATGATAGAATATGTATTTATGTTTGTCTCGCGGGAGTTATTGTGCTAAATCTTTCTCCATTTTGTTGGAAGAAATGTAGTTTTCCTTTCGTTGTGACGAGTATAGTTTCATCCAAGCTTTTGGTACATCTTTGTTGTCTGTTCTCTTACAGCTGTAGTGTAATTCTATGCAGAACTTTAGTGAATTTTACCTCTGTATTCTTTTTCAGTTTTTTTTATTCTTCCGGCAGTCTTCTTTCTCTGCTTATTGATTTATTTTCTCTTTAGTGTTATTTTGTTGTTTTTTCTTGTGTAGTGTGAAAATACATTTGTCGTGATTGAATTTACCAAATATTGTGTTGAGGTAGTCGCTTTTTCATTATGTCTATTGTTCATGTTACTATCTTTTTGGTGAAGACTTCGCTAATTGCATTCGTAATACAACTATAAGTTTGTTCTATTAAGGTTTCCTTGCTTCGTATTTGTAGCGCCGCTAGTGCGTTGGTTATAACTTTTAATGTTGTGTCCAGTTAGCATTCCTGTCGTACTCCATTGCGATGTTTTACTTCTCGAGAAAGTACATGTATTTTGGTCGTACCTCTAGCTCTTGTGACCTGAAAGTAGTGAATATTTGGTGAAGTCTTCTGTGATGACAGTTTCCCGGGAAAATGTATGCTATCTGGATTACTGTCTTGCTCATTGTATTTTAGGCCACCCTGATTCCTTTGTCTGTTCTTACTATGAAAAGTGAATTAATCTAGGAGTTGTGAAGTAGTCTACGAACAATCTGCCATTTATATTTGTTGAATGGTCGGTCTCATATGGGCTAAGTTGTACATTCATGTCTACCAGAAGCGCACCACACTGCGTTTTGTCTCTCAATATGCTCAGTAGAAATCGTGACCACTAGCTTTCTACATTTAATAAAAACTGTTTACCATCCACATGAGATATGACTTCACACTTTCTATCGTTGCTGTGGCCAATGCAAGCTTATCCCCTTCAACAGACCACCCATATTCGTAATCTATAATAGGATATTTGATTGGATTTATTAATTTTAGATTTAACACATAGAACAATGAATTAAGTTCCAAGAACCAATCCTTGAACACCTTTTTAGTGTTTCCAATCAATTCCCACTTATATGGTGGTTCTTGTAACAAATCTCATCATAACAAAATTATTTTATGCTGGTGACCAGGAGGTCCTGCTGCTATTGGGATCTTTTATTCACCACCAGATATTAGTAATGCTGAATAAACTAATACATTCTTAAAGTAAAATCTGTCTTGAATATTTGTTCTTTGATTCATCTTTGCACTTCATCTTTTTGTCTAGTTTCCTGGCACTAAAGAAGTCCTTATTTTACAATGTTAATTAATCTTGCAAGTTTCATCTAATATAATACTTAATATTAAGTAAGTTAAGATTACTTTTGGACTATATCTTCCTACGTTTTATGTTATGAGCACTACTTTCTCCTGAATTAAATTTCGCTATGTTAACGAAATGATTAACATGCTTCATTCTTCCAAATATTCCTATTGATATTTACCTTTAGGTTTTAGTCATAATATTTCATACTGTTGGTAAGGTTGCTTTTCTTTTATAAATAAGATTATACAGCCTTCTTCCCTAGAGTTTCTTATCTCGTTCATTAACATCAATGTCTATTGTTCAAACTTTCAATCCGTGAAACAAGATAATTTGCCAATATCTGTTCAAAAACTCCTTTCGTCTTGCAATGACCAGCTTAGGATCTAATTTTTATATCTTTAAATAATGCTACTTTTCTATTCGCAGAATATGAGTTTAGGTTTTGTTTCATTCCTCGTTTATCACAACCTTGAATTCTTAAAATTGAATATTATATTGAGTTTCTATTTACTGAAGTTTATTTCGGATTCCACCTCGTATTATGTCAATTGATTAGTAGATGAAGACTTCTGGTGCTCTACAGTCATCAAAAAATGAATCATATTATTATGTACTTCCATAATATTATAATTGATCCGCAAACGGAAAATCAATGCATACGAATTAGAATTACACCTTCATACTTAGGATTTACAAACAACTCGGAGTTGATAGGGTTGTAGCTTATTTTTATTTTACATGATACGTTTGTCATTTATTTGCCCCTTTGAATTCCTTTAGTTTAGTTTATTTGAAGTCTTACTAACAATTGACGATTCTTAACCCGCTGTTGGTCGGGTCAAACAGATGGACACCTTTGCCGAGTGGCGCGCGCTGCGCTCATTCATGCATTTTGTGGTATCAGGCTTATACACTTTACTCTTTCTATATATTTTTTATTTCCTTTCTATACAAGCATTTTTAAATTTTTATTTTCTTTATTTCTTTTCGAGAACACAATTTATAAAACAAGGTCTGTACTGGAACATTGGAATACAACAAACCTGTTTCTGAAACTTGAAATTGGTAATTATCTGACAAATTTTCTGTCCATAATTTTTTTTGGAAAAATAAAAAATATATAATTTTTCAAAATGTGTAAAAACTATACAACTATGTGATAACTTTTTCTTAGCTACTTGAAAAAAGAATTAAATTGACTGTTCTTGCGTCTTTGATCATATACTTCATACATTGTTAGAATATGTCGGATTAAGAACTAAGTAACTAAGAATAAATAACGAATAAGGTAAGTTCACTCAATAAGTACTTCATTGTTTATTGTTGTTCACCATTCACTTCGCACTGGGGGCAAATTTTTACTATGTTTCTCACAGATAGTTTCAATGCATCTCTGACACGTTTCTGTGGTGAACCTGTTCTTCTTTCTTGGGCAAAATCCGCAATTTCACCCTTTCTCTGTTGTGTACAGGCTGCGGCTGTGGTCCTGGCTTTTCAGTTGGCAAGCTAAGGTGGCTTCTCATTCTCAAGCGAAGATCGTTGTTCAGATTTCGAGAGGATGCTCGAGCAATCATATGAGGTTTGATGAGCTCCAATATCAAAGTTCTGAGAAACTTTGTTCTTGTTAATTAGCCTCCAGTGTTGGCATTGAGGATAATTTGTGCGTTTATTCCTCCAACGTTAAGAAGTGTATGGAAAACACGAGGAGACCATCTGAACCAAATTCTTGCCGTTGAATACTATTCTTTCATTCTGCCGATCACATCCACCCCACCTTTCGTTATGTTATAAAAGGGTCACGACAATACGTTTCATTTGATCATGCATACTTGAAGTAAGGATGACATTTCGACACTTCTTGGGTATGTAAGAGACCAACATTGAGTTTTCTGTAAATGCAAAGAGGCTGCTGCTCATTTCTCTGTGCTTGGTGTTTATTGTCTCAGAAGACAGTTCTCTTTAGTTTTTTCAAAGTGTCGACACAGGTAAGAGTTTTTTTGAATGGCCAGCTCGTTCGCAATGGAAACGGAGGCAAACCAATTATCCATAGTTATATTTCGTCCTGAACCATGGACTGGTAATGTCATTCTTCTAACAACAGTATCACACGTGTTGTCGACAGCATTGGGTGAACCATGTAGTTGAGTTTCAACATACACTTCGAGCTTAACAGTGTACAACATTCCAGCATCGCACAGCGCAAATAATATTAGACCATATTTGGCCAGTTTTTTCGGTTTATATGGCGTAAAGGAACATCTCCCTCTGAAAGATTCCAACAGCTCATCCAGTGTAATATACTCAACGACACTGTAGTTTTTTAATCATTTGTCTACCAACCCATCAACGATGTTTCTTATGGGAGCAAGCTTATCAAGGGCTGTCCTTTCTTCCCTTGTGGTTATATTGTCAAACCGGAGAGCCCTCGAAAACAAGTAGAATCGTCTCTAGGTCATTGTTAGCCGAAACATTTCAGGAGCTGTTCCATCTGTTGACCATAGGCCCTGGATATTGACATTTAAAGAACTAATTATCCAAGCCATGTACAGTAATCCTATGAGAGCTTTTATTTCTTCTGGGTTGGTATCAGCTACAAAGTCATCTTGGCTTATTTCTGTGTGTGTCTCGTAAGTCGAATATTTTTTGTGATTTGTTATTTTTTCAATAACTTGTAATGAAAAAATCACTCAAAGCTTCGGATGCAGTTCTAGCTTTCCTGGCTTCCCCTTTTACTCCTGGTGGGTGAATAACAATATCTCTTTGCACTCTTCGTCTCTTCTGGGAGGGTTTATGAATTTTCCAAGTTGTCACACAGTCCTTACCAATGTAGTTTGGCCCGACGTTCACACCATCGTCTTCTGGTTCTTCCAAGGACTGCTCTCTTTCACTTTCGTGCTCATCGTTCTCCTTGATCAACTTCAGAATCATCCGACTCTGGTTCCTCTTCATGCAGTACATTTTCACCATCTGCGTCTTCAAGATCGTCTTCTTCTGCTAACCACTGCACTATTTGCTTTACCTGCTGTTTATCCATAGTTCACAGCTAGGCAACAAGTACAAAATGCACCTGTGAGTGATAAAAGAAGAGAGGATACTGAGATCCGACACGTAACATACCGATTATAACCTAAACGTAACTCAATAAAATGCGCCAAAATAATAATATGGTTGGTCGTGTGGTGTGCGCCACGCTCTTCTCTATCTAGCTGTTGACAGTACGACAGCTTGGAAGCAACTGAGGGCCAAGAAGCGGTGTAGTGAGTAATTCTCCCTCTCTGTACATTCCAAATGGCTGATACTGAGAAGGTGGTGCCCCCCCCCAAGAAATGGTCTTCATTTTGTAAACAATAGAACGTCAAAATTAGAGTCGCGCTCACTACCCGACCAACCGTGGGTTAAACGCACATTCAAAATAGATTTAAGTTTTTGAACTTTTGACTTTTTCCGTATTTTCAGAATTACTGTATATTACTATATTAACTCCTTAACTGTAGTTTTTCTGTTCACGTTTTGTTGTGCTACACTTTATTAGAATCCCTACCAAATATTATTTTAAAGTTGAAAATATCAGCTACTACGAATAAATATATATTTTATTCTACATCAAATAGAAACCACCAATCACTGCATAAGAAAACGAAATTTAGAAATAATGATAAGCCTAAATCTACACGAATTCATGGTCACACTTGTAAGCTTTGTCATTGTGAGACGTGCAACGTGGTGTTTAATTGATATCATCATATGGATTATAAATTCTTGCACGTGTTTTCAGCATATGCACTATTAGCAAAGTAATAGTCTATCAGAACATGTTAAATTTATTGTATATAATTATGAAAAATTATAAACTACTTTTCTCTATGACTGACTACTAATTTCTTATTGGTAAGTATCAAAATCAAATTCTTATCAACCGAAAATTTCATTTATTAAACAGAATTCAAAGTTGATATAATATGACGAACCAACATTCAAATAAGAACTTCTAATGTTTTAAAAAACTGGAGTTTCTATACACTTGAATGTATTGGTTTTAATTCTGGTCCATACAAACAGGAAAAAATGGATGCAAAATAATGTCCTTAGTGATACTGTAGTTTTATTCCGCCTTATGCAGAGTCGTTTTGAAGTATAATTAGCGTCATACTAAGGACTTGTCTACTGCAGGAAATATATGTTAGTCAAACTCTTTAGTATGGCACTAATCATGCATCAGAACGACTCTGCATACGGCCCATTGTGTCTAATTTCACTAGTGTTGTATGCATTCTTAAGACACCAGAGTGGTACCATATTGATGATATAATTATTTAAAGGTGTGGACAGCAGGTGATAATGTACCCTGGGAGAACAGAGGTTCTGGAGAATTTCCACTCGAATCAACCCATGAACATACCATCACAAATCTGGATATACTTACATCGTATGAAGTAAGAATTATTCTAATAGATGAAAGTGGAATTAGCAATAATAACGGAGTGCCTACACTAGAATTCAATACGACTTGCTTCGGTGAGTACGTTTTTATTCAGTGCACGCATATATATTTTCAAGCAGGTATGCATATAATTGTACGTGTGCTCGTTACGTGTGACTGTAAGACCTAAAGGATACTTTGGTAGACAACACAGCATGTAATCGTAGTTGTTCATTCAAAATGAAATGAAACGAAGTTTCTTCGTTCAAGATCAGCTTTCACACAAAATTCATAAAATATTTTAATCCCTTTTTGATGTGATCATGCAACACATCCTTAACAACTGATTTCATATACATACACAAGTATCCATATACTGGGCAAACATTAGTTATGCATTGACTGTTATCTAACACTTTTGATTTATTTAGTTTAAGAGATTTTAAGTGTAAATGCCAGATTCAATTACCAATATCAATGCATTGGTTTTAATTCTGGTCCATACAAACAGGAAAAAATGGATGGAAAATATTGTCCTTAGTGATAATGTAGTTTTATTCCGCCTTATGCAGAGTCGTTTTGAAATATGATTAGCGTTATAATAACCAACGATTTACACACCACATTATTTTATATCTCTACTGTGTTCATCAAGGTCTTCAAATATGAATTTTGAACCAGATTGGATGCGTTTCAGATAAATAGAAAACCATTCATTTTGAAAATTTTACAAAGTGTAAATCTAACATTTTGGTGGCCAACAACTCGAGAAACAAATCAATCCAATGAAGGAAAACTAATGAGATGGTAGTTGTTGATATACGAAATATGTATAATCAGTTGGTATATGAAATATTGTGCAAGTTTATCATTCCCGAGTTATTGGTAATCACGTTTAAGGTTTTAATTAAGCAACAAAAAGTTCGAACCCTAAAGTTGATGACTGGTAGTTCAGAAACCAAAGATCTGCATAAAAACACAATAATTCATGCCTATACTAGCTTAATCAAAGTGTACAACAATATTGAACTCAGTGAAAATCGAACTACCATCTATCTCGTTTGAGGGGAATATTATCTATTTTAGAGATTCCAAACAAAATTTTGATGGCCATTACTTCAGCACATTGTTAAACTCTACTATCATACCGAATGTTTTTAAGTTATGATGAGTTTTGTTGATATCATGGGTATTAATATCTTTTCACTAAATCCGAACTGGATTAGGTAGGAAACTATGGGTATGCAAATTGTAATATTTACAAGCGTAACAAATTTGTAAGGATGTACATCTAATAGGGAGTGTCCACACGCACAATAATTACGTTGATACAACAAAGTTGATTTCTTTATTGTCTCCTTTTGACTTGTTTAGGATGTATTGTACACTTCTAGTTTTTCTTGTTGTATATATACCCTGTCATTATTTTCTGGTTTCTTTTCATTTTTGTACACTATCCAATTTTCTTTATTTGATCTTTCTATTATTTTTATATAAACGTTTTTTAAATTTTTCAGATGTTATAAAGCCACTAAAGTACGTTAAACTAATATTTAACGTTTCGTCTTGCCCAAACTTTAACTGTAGGTCATATATTTGGTATTTTTCTTATTCTCTATGTATAACAAATAGTTTGTTGAGTGCTTCTTCATATTAAGCATTTTAAAATAACTATTTTAAACTCTTAAGAAACCTGTCGTATGTGAAACATACGATGTTTTTTTTTTTTTATGCTAACATTTCTCATACCGAAACTATTTCAAAGATAACATGCCTAATAATTTGTAATAAAAAGCTGTATACATTTATCGTTTGTATGAATACATACTAGGTACAGTTGCTCTCACTTATAACATGATCCCAGATGGTTCGTATTGGTGTAAACGTACTTCCATATTAGTACAAGTTTCCTGTTGTAAATGTTTTAGACATTAATTAGCTTTCCTGTTCTCCTGCAAACATTAGATCATTTATTAGAAATGTGTATTTGGCATTCTATTATTTCAAAACAAGTTTACTTTTAATTTGTTCTTTGTCAATAAAGGTATTATCATTTTTTTTTTGTTCTTTTCAGTGCCAGAAGGAGGACAATTTGTTGCCATAAATATTACAACAACAAATATTACGTTTGACTTGCCTGTGAGTATTTAATTAATACTTTATTGCGTTGATAGTCGAACATAAATATCAAGTAAATATCAGCTTGTTTTATTGATAACAAAAGATAATCACGTAACAAAATCGATGCTCGTCTCTCTCAGAATTGAAGCAATGAACAGTTAATATACACAGTAATTGTATAAAGTTAACCAAGAAAGTACTGTTGATTTTGTAAAGGTTTGTGTTCAATTTGCCCCCACACCGCCAGTTGAATACAAATGGAGATTAAACGAGAGTCAGTTGTTGGTGTGGCTTTATCCAACATACCACCTGGTTGTGGCAGTTCAGTTAAACCGTGAAATTACATAAGAATGGAGCGAACATGGGACTTCCACAGAGTGTCATAAGACTGTGTACGTATGTTGTACGAGTTCAAACTGGGGTCAAACACCGCAGGAGCGGAAAGAATGATATGCCAGGCCTTTAGTAGTTTGTCGTGGCTACGCAGGCTGTGCGCTGGTGGTTTAACAAGTTTAAGGACGATGACAAAACACTAGAAGACGCACCATGTAAAATGCTCGGAAGACAAACACATGTGTCGGAAGACAAAACACTAGAAGACGCATCATGTGTCGGAAGACAAACAAATGTAAATTGCTCTCCAGTCAGGAATTGAGGCTAACAGTGACCAGACATAGGAGAAACTGGGACTACAATTCAGATTGAGTGGAGAAATCATTCGGCAGCACCTCCATCAACTTGGAAAGCACTACAAGTTGGGTCGAGATTCCCACATGATTTGACTTTGGACCAGAAAGCAATGCGAGCAGACACCTGTGTTTCTTTGCTGTCTCGTATGAGGGAAGAGCTATGTCTGGAGAGGGTGTTGAGATGTGATGAGAAGTGAGTCCTGTACGAAGCTCTACCGCGGCCTCATCATTAGTTAGAATCCCATAAACCGGTTCGAAAACGGCCTAAATCAGCAATGCACGAGAAGAAGGTTCCCCTATGTGTTCGGTGGACTGCTCACGGCATCGTACATCGGGAACTGCTAGCCGCTGGTCAGAACATCAATGCACTTGTGTACGGTCAGCAGTAGAGCTGGTTCAAGAAAAACTCAAAACTCCTAAGCCAGCACTTCTGAATTGCAAAGGGTGATCCTATAACAGAACAACGCTAAGCTCCACCTGCTTAGGATCACCCGCGACAACATTCTCGGCCGTCCGATTATAATTTGTTTCAATTCCTTGACAATGACGTTAGAGGAAGCCAGTTCAAATTCCCAGTAGAGATGCAAAATGTACTTGATACCTTCTTCGCTTCACGGCCCACCATGTTCTACCGCGATTGAATCCATGGCCTTCCAGAGTATTGGCAGAAGGTTGTCGATGCTGATGGAGACTACATTTAATCTTCCAGGTACGTCGTAGGTGACATATCGATGTTCGAAAGTGGTGGGTAAAAAAAGACAGAACTTCTCGGTTAAGTTATAGATTATTTATGAGGGCATTTATTTATTCATTCATTGTACGTTAAGCATATATAATAGTAAGTAGACAATTTTATTCATTATAGGATATCTCTTAACTGAAACACATAGTCGAACAGTAGTGCTTATACTCCTAACGTTGACACATAATTCTAACAATTATACGAAACGACTTCTAATATTCGGAATAAAATCAGTATAGCTAGCTTTAAGTAAGGTTCAACAAAGGAATAGTAATTGATATAATGACAGATCAATTACTGCGCAAGTTTAGACTTTGGCTTGCCATTGAAACATCTCAAAACCTTCTTGCAGTACTGTAATGAATTTAAGACAGGTTTTTGTGCTATGGATTTAATTAATTACACAAGTCAATAAGATTTTGGCACAGAAATGAAAATATCTGCTTCTAATACAACTTTTCACGTAGAATTTGAATCTGCAAACAGTTTTTCTCTATCACCCTCAGTTTACCCGTGACAGAGGGATTTTCGGGAAATTTTCCTTTCGTTCTTTTTACAATTTTTGTAACTGTAGCACGGGTACCCTTAGGTATAAAAAGACACAAATTATATTGTATGTTAACCTGATGTCTACTTAGTAAACCCTCTAAGTTTCATAAGAATCTCATTCTTTCTAGAGAAATAAATATATTTATAAAAAATATGCTATGTGTACTACTCATTTTACCATATTCATTAGTGCAGATAAAATCACATATAACTTCCACGAAAATTACAATATAAGTACGGTTTATACCTCATTGGGCTTCCAATAAAACGTATTTCCAACGATGTGTACACTATGGTGCCATTTATGTATGAGCGAATTTCTAGATTGATTTTGTTGAAAGTTCCCTCCAAAAGTAGTTTATAAGATTTTGTCTCAACTTGCAATTTGTGTATGGTGATACAGAAACAGGAACTGCACTAAAATATAGACCCTAATTTATGCCCACTTAATAAATAATATTAACTTCATTTGAATCCCATTATTCTGTCTAGAGATATAAACTCTTGTGTCTGTTTATAGGTAATAAACAATACACTTTGCAAGTCTATTACCAAACACAATAACCTAACGTTGACGTATTATTGTCGGCACATAGATGGATACTCAAATACAAGCACAAATACACGCATGCTTTCTGTGGAAAATAAGTCACTTTTTAATATTTTGATCTGGTAACAATGCATAAAATATTGATGACTCACGGAGCCTGATGACTATTAGTAGCGTTGAGTGACGGTCCAAGCAAAACGTGTTTTAAATGTGGCCGCGTGTAAGTTGAAGTGTTTGTGCATTGTGGAGTTCGAATAGATTGTGTTGTGTGGTGACGCACTGAGTTAGATTACGTGTGTGCTTCTTCATGATTGATGGAGTGTACATTCGTGTGTGTATATGTGTGTGATACTTTACAGGAAAGAAGATGCCGAGGAAGTGTGTAAATCACCCGGACAATTTCTGTTATGTATCAGGGGAGCTGACATTTAAATCGCAACGTAGATATTTTACTCCACTTGTGAGGAAGTGTTATCAGTTATATTTTGGTTGCTGTGTATGAGACCAAGATAAGAATTGGGCTTCTCACTACATTTGTTGTACTTCCGAGAAGCATCTGACTGGGTGGGCTAATGGTGAACGAAACATGAACTTGGCAGTACCGATGATCTGGAGGGAGCCAAAAGATTATTCTTCAGACTGCTAGTTTTGTATGACACAGATACAAGGAATAACCAGTAAATCTAAGCACACAGTACAGTACCCTAATTTGCCATCAGCAATTAGGCCAGTTCCACACAGTGCAGAATTTCCTCTACCAGTACTTCCTGCTCATCTTACGGTAAATGAGGATTACGTACTTGAGGCAACTACTGAAGTTCCAAATGAAGAAGATGGCTCTACTTATGTAGGAAGTACATCTACATTGGATCCCCATCTGATAACTCAGGGTGAACTAAATGACATCGTACGGGATTTAAAACTCTCCAATATACAGGCAAAACATCTTGCTTTTAGACGTAAAGCCTGGAATCTGCTCCATCGTGACACTAAAGTTGTATTTTTCGAAATCGTCATACAGAGTTTCAAAACGACTATTCTCAAGAAAATGATTTAGTGTATCGTAATAATGTCTGTGCTCTGATGGATACACTTGGACATGCACATATAAGTACAGAGTGGAGATTGTTTATTGACTCTTCCAAAACTAATTTTAAGCCTGTCCTCTTGCACAATGGCAACACATTTCCTTCAGTGCCTTAGGCTTATGCAACTAATATGAAGGAAACCTATGAAAACATCCAAATAGTGTTAAAAGAATTCAGTTTTAGAAATACAAATGGAGCGTTTGCTGTGAATTAAAAGTTATTTCTTTGTTACTGGGTTTGCAGCTTGGTTATACGAAATATTGTTGTCTCCTCTGCGAATGGGACAGCAGGAAGAAAGCGGAACATTACATCAAGAAGGAATGGCCAAAGCGTGTATTAACTCCTGGACAGAAGAATGTTGATTATTCCTCACTGGTGAGCCCTGATTAGATAATTCTACCTCCTCTTCACATAAAGTTGGGGCTCTTCAAAAACTTTGTTAGGGCAATGGACAAAAGTAATGCAGGATCTTGTTACCTCAAGGAAAAAATTCCTCGGGTTAGTGACGCTAGGAGTTTTGCAGACCCCCAAATAAGATGTTTGATTCGTGACCAAAAATTTGAGGATCTCTTAACTCTGGTTGAGAAAGCAGCTTGGTGTCCATTTAAATGTTTAACAGAGAAATTTTTAGGAAACAAGAAAGCCCCAAATTACCGTGAAATTGTGAGTGATTTCCGGCAATCATTCAATGAAATGGGTTGCAACATGTCACTTAAAGTTCACTTTCTAGACTCCCACCTGCATTTCTTTCCTGAAAACCTTGGTGCTGTTAGTGATGAGCATGGGGAACGTTTCCATGAGGACATTTCCTCCATGGAGAAGAGATACCAAGGACAGTGGAGTTCACAAATACTAGGTGATTACTGTTGGACACTCAATAGATATGTTCCACAAGCCAAACTCAGGAGAAAGTCGACAACTAAAACATTTTAGTTAAGGTAAGTAAATGTTCATTTATTAAGAAGATACTGCTCACTTCTTTTGTATTATTTACTAAGAAGACATAAAATTATGTTTTATTGCAGTTCCTGTTTCTGAACAACTATATACAAATAGCAAGTTAAGACAAAAAATCTTATAAACTACTTTTTGGAGGGCATTTCCCACAAAATCAATCTAGAAATTCCCTCATACAAAAAATGATGACACGGTGAATACATCATTGAAAATATGTTTTATTTCAAATGGAATGAGGTATAAACTGTAATTATATTGTAATTTTCGTGGAAGTTATACTTGATTTTATCTGCACTAATGAATATGGTAAAATGAACAGTACACATATCATATTTTTATATAAATCCAGTATGTTTATTTCTCTAGAAAGAATAATGCGATTCGTATGAAACTTAGAGGGATTACTAAGTATAAACCAGGCTAACATACAACATAATTTGTGTGCTTACATACCTAAGGGTTCCCGAGCTAGAGATATCAAAATGGTTTTAAAAAGGGAAATTTGAGGGGAAATGTCCCGAAAATCCCTCTGTCACTGGTAAACTGAGGGTGATGGAGAAAAACTGATTGCAGATTCGAATTCTACGTGAAAAGTTGTATTAGAAACAGGTATTTTTCCCTGTGCCAGAGAGAAAGTATTTTTTTGTCGAGTAGTGTTATAGAAGTACATTATCGTAAAAACTTTTAATATTATGCTAATAATTTTTATTGTAATTTTCATATGAAGAAGTTGTCATTTAGCATTTTATTTTAGTTTTATTTACCATTCGGTTTTTTGCTTCCTATGTCTTGCGTTCAGTCTTGCTGAGAACATAGGTGATTATAATAGTCAATATATCTCTTTATATCGTTCAAGCATAATAAGGTCTTTCCTCTATTTACCTAAGCACTGTATATTTGCTTACTCTTAGTACAAAAGAGTGATGCATAGGAATCTGATTTATTTTGTAGTAAGAAGATATATAATCAGTAAGTCAATAATAATGCGTACCATATTACTCTAGAATATTATACGATTTCTGTTTAAAAGGTCCTTCTTAATGCTATAGAACCTTATGGTGAAATTCGAAAAAAAAAAAAGTATACACACTTGGAAGAGTGCAACGAAGAACATAAAGTTTAATTAAATACTAAAATCAAGAGACCCACATGTTGCTGTCTTCTATTAAAAGTATTTGAACATAAAAACAACAAAACGCAAATTAAAATTAGAAATATTGGCTTATGCTACACTCCCGTCCGATGCTCAAGTTGAAATTCTGAAATTCTACATGTCTCTAAATTATAAGGTTATTTTGAAGAATGGGCTACGAGATACCATGAGTAAGACTGTTTGGTATTGCATTGATATCAGTCAAATTTGGAGTTTTGTGTTCACTACTATCTTCGTAGTCGTAGTAGTTCGATGATCAACTATCTATAGTGTTTAACAGACGATCTAATTTCATATTATGTCGGTGCCCGAATCTTTTCTTCCTATCTTAATGGTCTGATGTTTCTCTTTCCCTTAATTGGAAAATATGTTTTCCTTGCTACGATAATATAGCAAGAAGACTTAATTTTCGAATTCAACAATGGTTAATTTGCTAGATGAAGAAATGTCTTGTACGGAATTAGATCGTATGTGTTTAAGCTTTTTCGTTAGTCATGATGTAATGTGATTATAGCAACAGGAAAGATACTTAACTAATAATATCATTAGTTAATACCGGAACAAACAATAACTTTCCGTTTACCAATTTTTTTCACACTGCAATACTGTACAAATATTTTAAATTTCTTGACATCATATAGGCACGCAGCACAACTAACAACAAATATTACCATCATTGTTACTTGTTAGAAACTAATATCACTGCCATGTTTGTATTTTATGGAAAGGACACGACTTATTAGAATGAGTATCAAACGTATTACTAAATGTATTACATAAACCAAAGTATCCCTTCGTCAGTGGATCAAATAAGAAAAAACAGATTAATATTTTGATTTCTCCTCAGCAGCTGGGGGACTAGTCGTAACCTCGTGATATGTAATTATTTCTAACGCAAATTTAGAACTATTCTTTCTCTCATTAAATACGAGGGCTAGTCAAGAAAGACTTGGACTGATTTTTTTTCTAGGCAATTTATTATTACTCAGCAACAGGCACATGATCCTTTTCAAAGTAGTCCCCGCCCATTTGAATGCACTTTTTCATTCGAGTCTTCCAGGCCTCAAACACGTGTCGCAGGCCATTCTTTGAGAGGTTCTTCAAAACCGCCTCCGATGCCTTCAGAACCTCGGAATTATCGGAGAAGTGGCGTCCACGCAGTCTAGATTTTAGGGCAGGGAATAGAAAACAGTCGCACGGTGCGGTAGGCGTCTCCACCATCCTCAAACCTTTGCAACAGCTCCCTGCAAGTCTCCACTCGAACGGCCTTCTGCTCTGGTGTCAGGAGTCGCGGAATCCATCGCGCACACACTCAGCTCATGTGGAGGTGGTCATGCAAAATTTTGAAGGCACTGCCATGAGATATGCGTAGTGCGGCTGCCAGATCGTCGATACTGATGCGGCGATCTTCTCTAACAATGACTGCTGCCGTGTTAATGTTCACCTCAGTAACAGCTGACGCTGATACACCTGGTCCACCAGCTTTCGTGATTGTCATTCGGCCCTCTTTAAACTCTTTGAACCACCAGAACACGGTACTTCGTGGCAGAGCGTCATCTTTGTAGGCTGCTCTCAACATTCCTAGAGTTTCTGTTGCACTTTTCCCCAGGCGATAGCAGAACCGTATAGCTGCAAATTGTTCATCTCGTAATGACTCCATTTCTTCTACAGACGACTTCTAGAGGCGGCGCAGAACATCACCTGCAATAAAAAGTCGTGGTTACCAAACATGCTATGATTCCTTAACAACATTTTATATATATGCACAGCAAGACCCACCCTACTTGTATGCCAAACTATGAAGCTCCAGCGTTAACAGAACTGCCGGGAAAAAAATCAGTCCAAGTCTTTCTTGACTTGCCCTCGTACATCTCCCAACCATTAAGATTTTGTTTAATCGTTTGGACTTTTTTTGTTGATAGGTAAACTTTCAGAAGTATCAGACTAATTTGGTAATGAAACTTGCTTTACAACTGCGTTTCCTACTTTTATGTGTAAAATACCAGCCTGGGTAAAATAAATCAGATCTCAGACACATGTGAAATTCATCATCACATTTTGGAGTGATCTTAATTTCAACCAACGATATTAATAAATCTAATGTTGGGTGTATGATACAATGACTTGGTTTTACAACGCATTCTCAAGTAATATTTTTTAAATTCGATCTTACATCAGCGTATGTTATGATGAACGACATCATTTCCGTCTGTTTTGACCGAAATCTAGCATTTTTATTCAGTTTGTAGCATAATAATAAATCTTTGAACTGTTGCTATTAGAACTAATGATGTTCAGAAACATTTGCAGTATTGAAACTCGCGCATCTCGTTTGTACATGCTTGTCCATCAATGGGGCATATTAGCAGCGCACATTTCCAGTAGTGAAAAGGGATTGTTATGCAGAACTTGTTTGAAATGAGTCTTGATAGATAAAATAGAAGTCAGAGTTAAATTATTAAATGAAAATTGCTGCGAAGCTCACTCAAATCTGAAAAGGTGCAAAACTGCTCCATGAAAAATTTAATTAGGCTACACTATATAAAACATTTAGGTGCCTATTTAATTAAGGATGAGAGAATTAATGTTCCTATCATCAACCAATAACGCTACAGGGATATAATGATCTGACTATTTTTCAATATATGACATCATCGTGTCGCGCAGGAGACTGTCACACTAATAGCTATATGGTGGTATCAACAGGACGGGCGAGCAGTCATACCGCTTAAGGTCTCTAACCAGGTTACAGAAAAAACTTGAGGACAGTTCATTTTACGTGGTACTGACTTTCCGTGGATATTATTCCTCCGATCTTACACCGCGTGATGCTTACTTGTGCGAGATGTTGGTGAATGTGATTACTTGCGAAGATGTGAAAGAAACTATGCCTGTATGTCGGGAAAAAATCAAACCCTAGTGCAAAGTTCTGTAGCAGCCCTTGTTCCGAGATACATTTGAAAGTCAGCGTGAATGATATGAACAGTGTGTACAGCAAGAAGGAGCATACTTCCGAACACCTATATTATACACCAATAAGCAACAAATAGTAGAAAAAATAGAATCAGAGATTACAGCTATGTAGTATTTAACTTTCGGTATTTGTCTTATATACTTCGACGCATACTCAATTATATCATATACTCATAATTTAATTATAAAATTTTATTTTACTTCTGGTTTCTAAGGCGATCACATTACGATTTATTACATTAATCAGGCTATTTTAAACAGAAGTTTTATAGTATTTTCTAATAACATGATTTAATTAATTCCGGAAATTTTATTTTATATTTTATAGTTTTTCTTCTTATTTGTATAAAATGTATTTAAATATATACTACAAAGTAAATACATTTTTCCTTAAGTCATTCACCCTTCGGTACTAACAGCATGTAGACACAAAAGTGCAACAATCCACATGATCGGAAGCTACACCTAACGTGCGTCAGTGTTAAGAGTGAGTGAAAGTTAGGAGAGAGAAACCAAAATATATGTAAACTGCCTCCTAATGCTATACTTTGCCAAATATCCTATGAATAAATAAGTATATATATATATATATATATATATATATATATATATATATATATATATATATATATATATATATTCCATCCGAACATAAAGAAAATTTAAAAAGAATACTAGTGACGAGAGGCATTTTAGCGCCATAAAATGTATTTAACTCGCTTTTCTTTAAAGCTGCTGATAATAACTTACTTTGAAAAATCTCATTTTGTTCCGTTCGATGTTATCTCTTAGTTGATATATGTCACATCTTCGTCAATTGTATGGTTAGTCCTAGAACTCATATTCAAAAATCTTGACACTTTTACATAGGTGGGTTGTAGTAGACCCCATTTGGGTATCTCAGTGGAAGTAATTATATATATGCTATTAGTACTCATGCTATTTTGACATATCCACACTCATTTTGACAACAAAAAATTTCGATATGTTTATCGTAAGAAGTATAGAATTCATCTAACTGTTTACATGTAGCTCTGTAGGAGTAATATTTTACTATCTTTTCCTTTTCTCTGAAGCTATGCTTCTTCTTTCAAGGTTTGTGCAATGCCAAACATAATTTGTGTAATATTATAATTTCATCAAACATATCTTCTGTAATAAAATACTCCTATGCGCCTTGTGGAGAAGTTGTTTTCATGCAGCGCGCTGGTCCAAGTGTGTGTGAAACACATTGACTAGTTTGACTGTGAGGTATACTGTACAATCTCTTCCGGTTAGAATACCTTATTCATCGGCTTTTGAATCCAAAAACAAGTTTCGTTGCTATTAGAAAATTCGATTTCACTTGAACTATTTTTTTTTTCGGATCATTATGCTGTGCATTTTCGAAGTATCCTTCTGCATCACTCTCCTCATGACTATTCAGGACGTTCCTCAGAAGATAAAACTCCTTCAGCAAGGCACTCAGACACACCTTCTCTGAAGTTACTATCTTCTAGAGTCATTGAATATCTGGTCTTCCGTTTCCTGAACTCGTTTTCACTGGCTAGTCAACGTATCTTGAATCTAACACCAAATTACATTCACACGTAATAATGAAACACTAACTTTACCCGAAGTAGAGTACTTCCTCTATGCCATTAAAGATATGAATAAAAGAGGTTTATTATTAGCTAGCAGGTTCATAAATATGTTTATAATCTAGGAAACTGAGAGCAAAATGGCTACATACAGAAAACCACAGATCAAATATAATGAATTCACTTTACAGTCAAGTAGATATATAAGAATTTTCGTTTGATAAACGAGTATTAGGATTTAAAATGAAGTTAATTTATCAACGCAATTTATAAAACACTTGTTAAAACTTAAGTCTATATTTAAATGGCAATAAAATGCATTTATCGAACAATGTTCGTGTAGAGCACTATAAACAATGAATTATTTCTTGTTGGGTTCTGGGAAACCCCAGGTATGGAAACTTGGAGTAGTGATACAAAATAAAAGAAATGTGTGAAACTATTGCTTGCACAAGGCTAAAATTACGTAAGTTACAAAACACATTTAGATATAATATGTCACGAAAGATGAAGATTTGATGCAGATTTGTTATACCACAAGGCACTTTAATTACTTCTATGGAGTCTGTCAGACCCTACATATGCATTCTAGGGTTAAAGAAAATAGTCCATAGTATTGTTAAGATTAATCCTTTCTCCTCGTATTCTTAATTTTGTCCTAATGAAAAGCGTACTGCATTGTTTACCAGGAAATGTATCGGGTGTTCTAAAAGTGATGCCCATGGACCTCAGAGCACTATTTTACAAGTCAAAATAAAGCGAAAATGTTATATGATGGGATGCCCTCGAAGACTTCCTTCAGCCGCTATCGGGAATCAAAATTTCACTACGTGGCAACATCGCATATTAACTTGGAACCATTATCATTGCTCTAGAAATCCATCAAACAGTTACATCAATAGTTAAGGTAATAAACGGCGCTTGTGTCAACGTCTATTGAGTTTACTGTCATCTCGAAAAAATCGATGTAATTATTAGATCTATTGATAGATCTAATCTATGGTCCTTTATGAGCGGCATTACCACATAGTGCAATTCACGTTTCTGGACGAGTACATAAAAGAAATCCCGATATAAATATGGTTGCCGATTACTATTGATTTAGTTTCTGAAGATGGTCTGTGCTAACATACCATCTTCTTCTTGACACATTAGTAGATAACCAGCGTTTAGTATATTAAATGTATATTCTTATAATTTACCGTATTAACTGGTGCATGGTGGGTTGGTGTGGATATTACTTTTATTATATACACTATGTTGCCGAAAGTAATCAGATACCTGGTACTTTTGGTTTGAAAGGCATCGCACGTAAAACTAATAGCACGTTGGGCCTCTGTTTGCTTGAATTATAGCAGTTATACTTCTGGTTAGGCTAGCTACTAAGTTCTCGTACACTGTTGGAAGGTTTGCTCCATTCCTTCAGCATTACGATTAATTGTGCCTGTTTGGTGTTGGTCGAGTGGATATGGGATTGAACCGTCGCTCCAATTCATCCCAAAGATGTTTTATACTTTCTAGGTTGGGGCTTTCCGGCGACCAGAAAAGTTCCTATATCTGATTCTTGTCAAACCATTACTCAATAGCGAATGCTGCATGAACAGGAACATTATCGTATTGATGTAGAAAGGGGCCTGTCCCAAACTCTTTCCGTAGTGTCGGCAGCGTGCTATTATCTAAAATGTCTTCGTACACAACAGAAGTCAATTAAAGCTAACGGGCCGAACAAAAACCAGGAGAAATGTCCAGAAATCATGACACTGTCACCATCATATTTCACGGTCAACACAATACACTTCGGTAAATGCCGTCTGCCAGGCATTTTCCAGATCCATACATGCCCATCAGAGTGCCAGAGCATGCATCATGATTCATCACTCAACGTTACATTCTTCCACTGCGACACAAAAGAAACGGACTGAAGTTATTACTCAGAGTACTTACATTATTGGCTGCTGTCGGTGGTGTCACCTTGAAAGTAGCCCCCTCTGCTTTAACTCACTTCTTCATCCGCTACTGCCACTATATGCTACATTCCTGGAAGTCATGTTCTGTAGGGTCCTTAGCACGTTTTCCGTTTTTATCTAACCTCATTAACGGAGGTATAATGTGTTTCTTTCAGTTCAGATTTGATATTAAAAACAAAAAAAGATCACAAGGTGCTAAATGGCCAGTACGACTGATGTTCTAATACTACAATGAATTTCTAGCCAAAAATTGCTGTACGGATAGTCCTTGTGAGCTTCTGCATTGTCCCGATGAAAGATTCAGGCACTTTCCCACAACTGAGGCCGTTTTTATTCGAACATCTTTACGAAGCTTCCTCAACACTTGAAGGTAGTAACGTTGATCTACAGTTTATCTGTCAGGAACACAGTCAATCATTACTATCACACAACTATCAAGGAACACTAGCAACATTGCCTTAAATTGGTAGTTTCATATTCAAGACATTTTAGCTGGGTATTCAAGCAGGGAAGCTCGGACTCTTCCACTGCATGGATTGTCATTTAGTTTCTTGGTCGTATGTAAATATCCAAGTTAATCATGGTTTCAAGAGATTTTCAAAGTTTCACGAGAAACTTACTGCTTATCATTTATTCTATTTTCACGCTCGTCACTTTTCGACTACGCACTCACTCACGTGTTCACTCTTTGTCGCTTATCTCGCGAATGGCTGGTCTGGGTGAGTCCAGTTCACTGTACTAGGTAGGAGAGGTATGGTAGTTTACCTTTGCAAAAACAATATGCATTACGTTAATTATTTTTAGTAATACAGTTACAATCCAGTTTTTATGTGCCGCACCTCGTGTAATGCCAAATAGTGTTAAAATTATTGGTATTTAAAATTTCTGTTGAAATATGTATTGGTTTTGTCTTATCTAATGGTGATACACATACCCCTAACAGTGACACACAGTTAATAGTGTGCTTAATACTGTTCGTAAAACTAGTCTACATTAGAAAGCTACTTGTCTTTTCTTTTTTGAACCAAAATGTAGTGGTTCAGTTCTATATATTCTCTTGCAATTTTACTTTTATCCTTGTTTATGTTCCCACAAATGAAAAGATGGGTTTCTTCTTGAACAGTTATAGATGTAATAGAATGTAACAAAACTTAAAAATTCTTTATGCAAATTTATTTTGCAGATTGATGCTGATGAGGGATATTGCCCTATAGATAATTATCACCTCGAAGTTAGAAACCAGTTAACCCAAGTCTCTTATCAAGTCACTTGTCCTTCATTCCCTTGCACGGTGACGGACCTAAATGTCTTTACACTGTATTTAGCGAAGCTATATTGGAATAATGACACAGTTGCATCGTTGAATGTGGTGACTGCAGAAGCAGGTAAAGAAAGCTTAGTTAAGGTAAATTTGTCTTTCTGATTCGTGACATAAGTTGTAGAATTCTTTTGAATAACATTTGGTAGGTTCAAAACTTTATACTATGTACCAGTTACTATGTTATGTATTAATTATGTAATATATTAAACATGCATTTACCTTATTTAAATATTTAATTATAAGAATTTCGTTTTAACTTATCTAGCTCTGCCCAATTGTTGTTTCGTGAAACGTATTGATTGGCAAGGAGCATCAAAATAAACAAAACTCTAACTAAAGCGCTGTACCACATATTCGTCCTCCGCACACCAAGAGAAAAAAATTGTCTAATTTATTAAAAATTAGTCTTTCTATTAATCAGTAAATAATGGATTTCTTTGTTTTAGATGAACATAAATTAATTTGCATATCAATTAGAATATTAGTAGTAATTAATTTCTTGGTAGTAGTAGTATCCTCATCTCATTTTAAGCTCTATAAACTTCGTTAAAAGTGAATACTCATTTGAGCATTTAATAAACTAAGCTAGTGGTTGCCATTGCTTGAAAGTGAAAGAATTGCATGTATAAAAATGTATAAACATGGAAAGGTATTAAGTTACAGAACGGAGAATATTAATAACGTGAGCAAAGGTGTTACAAAATCGTGCACATAATGCTTAATGTATGTAGGTTTATCCACTATAAAAATCCAGCCCGTTGCGATGTTTAGAATGAATTTTGTTACATACTAAATACGTCTAAACGAGATTTTCATCACGTTACCTTAATTAAAACGGGTATTCTAATGGACTGGGTAATGTTTAAGTCAAACATATAGTATCTCAGGACTCACTTCATATAATAAGCTAGAACGTGGTATACAAACACATCATTAAAAGCGACTAAAGTTGTGCCCCAGCATTTTAAAAGACTCAGTTGTGAAGGAGAACATTTTTTTTATTTATTTATTTATTTTTTTTTTTTTTGTCTTTACAAATTGAAAGCATCGAAGAGTTTAAGCCCTTTTTTTAGGAAATAGTAAACAATTGTATTTCACGTTGTTTCTATAATTACACATTAATAAAAAAAAATGTGTATTATAAAGTGGATAAGATAGTTAAAATATATGTTAAAAATAACATTTGCATCGATTGCAGTGAATGTTTGAACATTGTTAGCAGCACTTGCATCTACACAGCCTCTTATCATTGCACTTATATTCAAATATGGATTTTATTTGAAAAGCGTGTTCTTACATTTCTTTCAAATATGTTTCAAATTTGCAATTACTTATTTATTTATTGAACAAATTCCCAGATACAGCATAACATTTCCATTTTACCCAGGGAAATGTTAACAAGCTGGGGAAAAAATAGTGTCACCACATAGTGACAATGTAATATTATTTGGCCAAAACTCGTTTCGTTGCTCTTTCAAACACTGGGCTGCTCGAAAAAATGTCCAATGGTTAGATGATTATAGCAGTTCGGTATCCTGTAAAAAAGAGACATCTATGTAATTGCCAACTTAGGACCTGCAAGGTGGAATGGATGTGGGAAGGGACAAGTAGGGATAGTTCCTAAACAAATGTTTCCGATCTTATGTTTCCATTAACTATTTTATAAAGAAATTTCAGGTCAGAGGTGGTCAGTTAACTACGTCCAGAACAATACTACTTCCTATTTTCACCATCCATTAGAAGTGGCGCTAGTTTTAAATGACTTTTTTTATAATCTTACAACATGCTACAGTGGCCTATTACGGGAATATTCGATTAAAGGTGCTATTAGAGTTTTATAGAATGTTGCTAATGATGCCACATCTATTCTTCCAACGTAAAGAACGTTTATTATAGCTAGTATGTAAGTTGATACCAAAAATATTATATCATCTTAAAAATAGATGGTACACTTCTGCCAAGTTATAGTACGTCGGTTTTCTCTGCATGTTTCCCTGAATCTCTCAGAATAGTTGGACTCTGCTGTCTGAGCAAGTGGGGATGAAAACAGTCCTTTTATTTCAAGAATGTATAACTTTAATTCCAAAACTAGTATTGTGTTTAAATGATGAGATTAATTGCATGAACTCAAAGAATTTTGATGGTGTTGCCCGGAATTACTTGAACATAGTGTGGCGCCATCTTTTAAGTGTCCAGTAGGTTTAACTTAAATCACACTTTGTAAAGTATATCCGGTATTAAAAAAAGTTGATAGCTGGACAAATGTTTTACTAAAAATTATTTAAGTTCATGAAAACTTGAGGCTCATTCACCTTGACATTCACGAACCTCCAAAGGAGTTAGTATCAATATTTTCTTTTTGGCAAGTTCTAATATGCATTAGCTTCTTGAAGAGTGATGAAATAAAGTTTAGCGTCCATTTCAACATCAAGGCTGTATGGCACGTGCACCTGCAGCTTAATGTGGAATTCGAATCACACAAGCTCCTCAGGAATCGAACCTTGGTTTCCCCGTATTAAAGATCAGCCTCTTTCCTGGGAAACTTACGATTCAAAGTCAGTGATATATATAGAGCTAAAAGTCGCATTTATTAGTTGAATAAGGAAATATAAGCACTTGTTTGGAGTTGACTATGTTTCGGATATCAATTCTATGAAAATGTTCAAGTAACTATTAATATTATGACATTTTAAAATAAATGAGTGTTTTGTGCTATCTTTATATGGACACAATTAGTGCCATAAAATATTCAACATTGTTTTGATATTTATATTTATATCGTGATATTTATATTTATATTATCTCACAGTTAACGACAGTGCCACTAAGCAATACAAGAGAAAATATGAATAGAATTTTATTTAATAATTTGGTTGACTTAATTGAAGTTTCAGAATTTTTCTATAACCTCATTTTATAATATTTCTTTTGATTTGCATTTAGAATATAACAATGACGTTATCTTAAGTATAATAATTCCATGTTCACTTGTGAAACACTTCAGGTAGAGTATTCTAGTTCAAAATAGAAAATTACGTTTAAGCTCTCATTTTGAAAGTGGAACGCACAAATAACTATTCCCGTTACATCAGCCAGGTAATGTGTTTGTTGTCAACGTTTTAAGGACGTATATCATTCTCGTATGCAAGGTGATTACGTGAACACAACATATACGAACTGCAGTTAAACTTTGTTAACTTTGACTAATTGGGGAAATAAGTTAACCAGAATTATGGAAGTTTTAATTAACTAAAATAACCTGAATGAACAAGAAAAAGGGCATTAAAACTCCATTTATAGTAATAAAATACATGAAGTGTATAGGCCTAATTATATATACATTATTATTACTACGCTGAATTATATTGTGCTATGAACTGTACTATTTTCATACGCTGTATTTTCCAAAATTGGACACATAGAGTATATTTTTATTATCTCTCACGTAGATATGTGATGAACGTTTTGTCGTTGTTTTCCAGGGAAATTTTGCACCTTAGACCCAAGATGTATCAAGTCTTCTTTCTGCAACTTTCATTTAATACGTTCCAAGCTATTCTAAGTAAGAATATTCGGTTTTACACTTAAGTTAAATGATGTTGATATAATGGTTGTACTTTTGTCGGAGCTGAGAAGCTACATGTATTTTTCTAACACTAGTAATGTTCAATTTACTTGGATTAGGATTTGATTAAAAATAATTAGGAACTGCTGCAATATGTAAGATACATCTATAGTACATAGGGAAGGTTGTGAAGGTGGAGCGAATCATACAGAACAATTGAAATCTGAAATTACGAATGAATGTCAATATCTCGCATGTTTGCACGTGTATTATGGTCATTTGAATTTAAGGATGTAAATGTTTAAAATTATTAATTAAATTATTAGATATATGTATGCCGTTTTACAGCACCAGATCGAGTCATAGGTGCATATATGGCAAACACTTCTTCCACGTCAGTAATTATTCAGTGGCATCCTCCAATAAATCGCAATGGCTTAATACGATTTTATGAAGTTACTTGCAAGGTAAGAACAATTACGTTACCACGCAATTCTAATATTATACTGTAAATAAATCTGAATGCTTGCTCAGTATTTTTGACAAAGGTAACTTGAATAATATTTTTCAAGTTTATCTTATCCTATATATAAATCCGCAAAATTTAAAATTTGAAATGAATTTCGGAACATAGTACCCACCTCGAACCGCATGTTTACCGTATCAATTTGATTAAAGTCTGTCTCTTTAGGACTAAAACTGATTCAAAATTGATTGTGAAAATAGAGTGCCTCAGGAGTCCCTCAGGTTAGGGAGACGAAGCTTGCCATATATACTTATCATTCAAAGTAATTGCACCTGCTATTTTGCAAGTTCCGTTCCTAAGAAGGTAGGATTCAGTTCCCAAAATATTGTAATTTTCTATATTGTACTAATACAAAAGATGAAACACAAGGAAAACGTTGTTCTCCATAAAGTTGTATTATCTGTGCATAAACATGAATTTCATATACTACAATTACAAATGTCAGTTGAGTGTAAATTTGTTATAACATTACATTGATACTCTTATGACCAGGAATAATGAAACACTAACTGTGCTCATCATGAGTTTTGTTTATATTGTGTATCTGTTTTCAAGATGTTACAGAAATATTAAACAAAAAACTCTACTTTATTTCATTCAGGCTTCTAGAGTGCAATAACTTTAAGGTTAGTTATTATTTCGAAGTTGAATATCCACTTAAATATGTCTAACAAAATATCAGTTGAAATCACATTTTATTACGACCTTCAACAAAAATTACCAACATCTATCTCCTTCTAATTTACATGACTTCAGACTATAATATTAAATAAGAGACTTCGGAATATTATCTTCCAGCATAACTTCTTGCTACCATCCACATTACCTATATTACTATCTCAACGAAATATATAACTTACACATTTCAGGACAGCGTTTTTATCACAAGAATGAAGCAAATATTAAAACGCTTACTACTTGTTATGTGTATTATATCTCAACAAGTATAAACAGTTTTTATAATATTTCAGTAAATAATATTTTTCTAAATCCCGTGCAGCTACCGTGATTATTTTTTTGTTTTATTTCATCAGTTACACTGCATAGTTTTAAACCTTTTCTTTTTTCCAAAATATCACGCTAGTTGGAGGATTCTACAAATATATATATATATATATATAGGCATATATATAGGCATACTTATTTAGTATTTAAAAATACACTATATTTCCCATTTTCCAAGAATAGGTCAAATTAATTTTTTACTATGTTTTACACCGACAGTGCACTAATGTTCATTTCGCTTGGTAACAATTTCCGCCAGACGATCAAATGATTCGGATCCTATGTCAAATTCTAAATTCTTGTTTCTCATGGCCTTGATGGTAAAAGTGGACTTCAGTTCTCTTAAATGATCAACTAACACTTGATTTACTAAGATCTCGTTGATTGGTTCTTTTCCTGTAGTGATTATTTTCATATCTTCGAGACATCTTATTTAAATGTAAAAGTAAATAAAATGAAATCTTACTCTTTACGTCCCACGATTATGCCAGCTAGGCTAAAGGAGACGGTGAGATGAGAAATAAATGAAATGAAGAAAGTGAGAAGAAACAGGAAAACCCCGAGAAAACACACACGCGCTGTGTGTTCACCACAAAGTTCAGTTGTCGCGAGCTGGGATCGAACCAGGGATTCCATTATAAAAATGTCTTCCTAATATGAATCATAATGTGATAACATTCTTTGTTATAAAAACCCTGATATCTATTTGTTCTTAAAGTATTTAGGATCCCATGATAATACAATAATTTGATCATAGCTTCATATTCAATTTTGTACAACATTGTCATTATGTCTGCTGACTGTACTTCAAATCAGCACAAACCATAATGGAACACATTTTATCAATATTATTAACTGATAAACCTGCTTGTAACTATGTATAATTTTAAATAATTATCACATTACTGTTGCGATAAGTATTTTCCTCTTACCTCCCTGAACTATTTTCTTCGAATTTCAATAGCATTTAATCTCCCATTCCTACTTACAGTATTCACTATCTAATTTCCAACTCCTGTTCTGAAACTCTTCTTTCAGTTAGATATTCGTTCAAGCGAGCATAAAATTATCCTCTGAAAATTGTTTGAAAACTAAGAGTGTGTTTGTGATTTTTAAATTATTTAGGTTCCTTGTAATTGTCAAATACTTTTACTGATAAATGATTGATAGTGATGAATATTTACTGATAAATATTCTGTACTGATGATAAATACTATTTTCATCGCGTGGTGAAATATCTCTGGTAAGTAATAGTGCCTGCTTCCCCATTTTCTTGTTGTTTCCTTACAATAGTATTAGTATTTCAAGTCAAGATTTTATAGATACCTTTCTCTTTGTGTTATTGTTGATCTTGCGGCACAGTGGTGCATGGAGTCCATGGTTCGATCCCCGCTCGCGCCAAGTGGAATTTATGCTGGACAAATACCGTATGCTTGGGTTTTCTCGGGGTTTTCCGTTTTCCCTCACTTTCTTCCCTCCACCATTTTTATTCATTTCTAATAATCGCTTTCTCCGTTAGCCTACACGCCACAAACATGGGACATAAAACTAAAAATTTCATTTTTATTCGTATTACTTTTTCTTTTTATAAGAATATTCCCGCGTCCTCCATTATTCAGGCAGTGGTTGGCACATTGGTACTAGATATTGCCATTTTCTTACTCTAGACTTATAACCGATCAATAATAATCTCATTATCTTCTTTCACACAACCTTATTCAGAATTCCTCACGGTTACATTACCACTACTATTCTTATTCTATCAGTAAATTGTGCTGTAACTTCTTCAATTCCGCATTATTTTCTTTGCCTGCTTTCACACAGGCATACCAAATAAAATTGACTCTATTGCATTTCATTTTTGACATTTAACAATTCTCCTCACGTGACGTATGGACCATGTTTCTATGCTTTTTCTAGTTCTTTAGTCTCCTTTCTTGTTTTCCTATCCAGCTATTATTTTCGCCCTTCTTGAATAGTCTCACACAACTTACCTCAATCTGTTCATCGTAATTGGAGAAATATTTAAATCCTGAGTTTTATTCCCTCCAAAAGATTCGTATTGGTTCTTTCCCGACTGTTAAGAAAAGTAAGAATTCCCTGTTGAGTTCCATTCCGCAGCATTTTAAATCCCTAGCCATATCTAATCACGTCTTTATAATCAAAAAACATTATTTTCTTTCAACACATTATTTATAATACCACGTCGACACAAATCCTTAGTGGGTAACTTTTCTAGAAATAATCTTCTTTCATAGTAAATTTGAATCCATTGTAGTATATAAACATTCCCATCTAAATAAATAGAAGTGTTTATATAAGGTCTCCGTTGTAGAAATCTATAAAATTAGAGACGGATTTTGGAAGAAATTAAAATCTGTTACAGGTTTCTGTATGTTACTGTAGGCGTCTATGAAAGAACTAACATGTTTGCAGAAAATCTTTCTTTCTCTATGTTAGGATTAGCCTCAATTATGTTCGACAGAAAATGGTTAAATACATGTCTCATTTACATAATGTGTTGGTCGAAACTTTATAGAATTTAACATGTGCAAATATTAATGGTTGTTGGTTGAACTCTGTGTGATAATAGATTTGGCTGATAGAAATAAAGGGCCTTATGCAGAGTCGTTCTGAAGCATGATTACTGCCATACTAAAGCGTTCGACTAATCTATGATTCCTACAGTAGTCTGGGCTTTAGTATGACGCTAATCAAACGTCCAAACGACTCTGCTTAAGGCGGATACAATTTTTAACGAGGGTGTAACTAAAGTGTTAAGATAGATAGAGTGAAGATCATTTGCGATAAACCCAGAAAGTAGAATGAAGTCTTTCAATTTAACGTCCCACGTTTATGCCCATTAGGATAAGGGAGGATGATAAATGCAAGTGAATGATGATGGAAAAATTGATATAATTCGAATGTGGAAGGACACGGTGTATACCACCATACGCTGTTGCCCACCACAAATTGACTTGACCGGGATCGAACCAGGGACCCCATGCACCAGAGGTAAGTGCTCTACCACTGAGCCCCGTGTCCCCGTAAGTAGAATGAACAAAAGAAATACAAGAAAGAGTTAGTATTTCTCGGTTATAGCGCCAGTGCCTACAGCGAATAAACTGGGTATTGTTCTGTTTACATCTGTCTTCCAATTTCTGTGTCAATATCCTGCTTATTATGTACACGGAAGTGACCTTTACTTACAGTATGTCAGTTCTACTTTGGAGTTACCATTAAAAAAACATAAATTTGAAACTGCTCTAATTGAATTTCATCTATAAAGATGTGGAAGATAAGATAATTAACAGATGTGGATTAATAATTCAAGCTACCGTTTATAACCCGCCTATATTTATTTCTTCAAAAATATTTTCTAATTTTATACATTTATCTGTTAGTTTCGTCAATTATCCACAGTACAATTACTGGTGTTAAGATAGCTTTTATATCATGGATGATGTTACAGTTAAAATGAGCTTAAAAAAGCAAATAATGCGTATAAAAGATCCCTTTATTACTGTCTCACAAGGACAGAAAACTTTTATCATTTCTCTCAAACTATTCCATACAGTTGTGTTTACCAACAAAATAACAGCTCATACCCCAAGGAAAACAGCTAATCATTAATAAAAATATTCTTACAATATCATATCACAATGCTGTTGATCAATTCATCTTGAACAATCTATGTAAACCGTAGTAAAAGAAAATCATAGCTTTTGTTTCCTAAAAAAACAGTTTGATAGAAGTATTATTAGTTATCCAGATTCCACTACATAAGTGTTTTGTTGTTGTATGAATTACTGTATTGTACGTAATGAGACCTTTACCATACTTCCTCTGCACATCGGTTTGAACTTGTAAGAGTCACTTCAATCTGTTACTTTCTCATAGTACCCCGACGTAAATGAAGATGTTATAATAAACAATATTTCAAACTACCGTAAACGCGGGCTACTTGAGCCCATAACGAAAAAATGTTACTTGGTTCTCAGTGGACTCTCAACATCAGTAGAACTACTTATTTCAGTGCTTGGCTGATTCGCGTGGAGGTCTAGAAAGCTTTGTAAGTCACAGCTAGTGTCAGGACTGGCTATGGAATTTACAGCAAAGTTTGTTGTGGATTACAAGCTGCACACTTTCGTCTGGACAGGTATTAGCAATAGCCTAAAGCTGTAGATAAGTGCATAGCTTTCATATTCCATATAGTATCAAAGACAATTGAGGATTGTTCATGTCCTACATAATTCATTAATTGAATAATTTGTGGTTAAGTACAACTGAAAGTACATTATCTGCAAACACAGGTTACTTGAGCCCAACAGCAAACACCAGAATAAAGTCCGAAAAAGGAGATCATCTTCAAAAACAACCGAGACCACCATTCGAAAATGAAAGCAAGCATTGGCAGACACCACATGAGAAGATGACGCATTCAGCTTGAAATCAGGAGGTGAGAGCGACATCAGCATCGACAATGCTGATGAGGAACATGTAGGACAATTGACTATGAATTGTGGCCAGACCGAAGCCAAAGCAATACCAACCCCGGCACCTGTAACGAAAGGTGACCTCAAAATCGACAATTTTGTTCTGGTAAAATGGAACGGGAAGGAATATCCAGGAGTCGTCCTCGCTATAGAAGCAGAAGGTGTTCGAGTAGACTGCATAGAACCTACACTAAAGGCTTAGAGATGACCCAAAGACAAGGATGTCTTGGTGTATAAATGTGAAGATATGGTGATAAAAATAGAACGCAGAAAACAAATCAAGAGATGTTTGGTTACTTTAACTGGACAGTAAACACTGTTATATGCCTAATAATGTTTGTACAATGTCTCACAAATTGTGCTCAACATCACTTTTTAAGATTCACAGTCTCCACTTCTCTTCGTCAAATGAGAGAAGTATAGAATTTGGAAGCAAGCTGTCTTACATATGTCTCCAAAGTAAGCATCACCTCGAAGAAGCTCTCAACAAGACACACAATGTAATGGATAATTCAAACCATTGAATAAGATCCTCAGACACAACTAGCGTCAATTTCCTCCGTTCTAATGCCGACAAATAGAAATATAACATAATCTTAGCAAAGACAGAAGTATAACGGCTTCCATAGTTATGTTAATTTCTTCTGCTACGTTACAGTTCCTGATTCGAAATATATATATTGAATATTTATACACTACACGAGATTATCATGAATTAAACAATAGTTATGCACTTTTGAATATGTATATTCATTTCCAACATGGGGGGCGCGGTGGCTCAGTGGTAGAGCGTTCACCTCTGGTGCTTGGGGTCCTGGGTTCGATCCCAGCCCCTTCCAAGTGAACTTTGTGGTGGACAAACACCGAATGCGTGGGTTTTCTCGGGGTTCTCCCGTTTAGTCCCACTTTTTTCATTCCACCACTTCATTCATTACTCGTCATCACCGTCTCCTTTAGCCTAACCGGCGTAATCGTGGGACGTAAAACTCAAAGATGTCATTTCATTTTCATTTCCAACATATATCGTGTTTGTCACGTTAACATATTATACATTCTGTCTTTACAAGACGGCTTTTCGTTCTTTTTTAACTTTCTCAGTTACCATAACAACGGCATCAAACAGATAGACAAATTTTCATAACAACAAAATTATAAATATTTCAATGTGATACAAATGTTTAAATTATGTCTTTATATTTTTCTTCTTCTTCTTCTTCTTAATAGCTTGTGCTTTTAAAATAGCACTTTTGCCGGTAAATATAAACAATGCTTAAAAAGTACATGCAAATTATACATTGTTATTATTTTTGTTATTATTACCTTGCAATCTAGTCTGACTCTCATAATTTTGAACTATCATTATTAATTTATTAAAATTAATACATTGGAAAGAGACTGATACTTTCTATGGCCTAACCGGAAATAATGTTCTTATTGATACAATAATACGTGATTCCTGCTGATATGGATTGATCTGTTTCAAATCATTATACGCTGAGATTACAAAATCTGTAAGGCTTTTGTCCACTTTAGGATCAAAACGTCGGTTTCTAATTTGGGCATCCTGTTCTATTAACATAAAACGCTCTCGAAATTTACTAACAGCGCATTTTTAAAATCGGAATAATTACGCAGACTACCTCTGATTGCTTTGTACCATATCGAGCAAGGTCGTAACAAAATATGCGGTATGATTTTGAGGAAATTAGCCTCATCTATTACAATCAGTTCGCACTCTTCCTGAAATTTCTCGAAGGTACTCGCTGAAATGTCCTCAGATCTACCGCTGAATTTAGTTAATGATCTCATTTCACTGAATTTCAGGCGAACATCATTAATACTAAAATACTTTAAATATGGAGATTTTACGTGTGTATGGTTCCTGCGACGTGGTCTTCTTCCTTCGTCCTCAATATTTGATATGGTATCTTCCCTTTCAGAATAGACTCCTGATGAGTTATTGTCTTCTTCACAGGGTCTTGACTGATTTCAGATATGTTCTTAATACACAATGTTGAGGATAGGATCAGGATTACACTTGGCCGTACTGATTTTCTCTTTAATGGTATGAATCTCTTCTGCAGTCTTCGAATTTGGTTTGTATGCTCGTTAACTTGCGTTTCGACTACACCAACAGTACTTCTCATCACTGCAAAGCTATGAATAATTTGTTCCATCCTATTGTCGGTTATTTCCAATTTAGTGTTTATTTGCTGCGTTACTTGTTCCAATATGGAATCCATGTGCTGTCCTATTTGTAGTTTTACATCTTCCAATCTAGAATTCATTTGCAGTCCTATTTGTTGTGGCACTCGTTCCAATTTGGCATCCATCTGTTGTGTCATGGAATTCATCTGCTGTCCTATCTGTCGTAAAAGATTAGTTACATCTGATGAAGTCTCAATTGCTGGAATATCATCAACTCATATATTGGTATTCATTTTAGGTTTTCAGTATTCATTTTAGGTCTTTTTTTCTTTTAATGCGTAGTAAAAGATAATCCGTGATGCTGATTGAGTTTGTTTACTAATACTTCTAACTAATCTCAAAGTTCCATGGTTTCGGCACCATATAAATATGTAACGTTAATTTCTTCTCCTACGTCCCATTCCCTGATTCAAAATGTATGTATTAAATATTTATACATTACACGAGATTATCATGAATTAAACTGTACAGTTATGCACTTTTGAATACATATATTTATTTCCAACATATATCGTGTTTGACACATTAACATATTATACATTCTGTCTTTACAAGATGGCTCTTCGTTATTTTTTATCTTTCTCAGTTGCCATAACAACGGCGTCAAAGAGATAGACAAATTGTCATAGCAACAAAACTAATAAATATTTCAATATGATACAAATATTTAAATTATTTCTTTATATTTTTCTTCTTCTTCTTCTTAATTACTTGTGCTTCAAATAAGGGAGCACTTTTTCCCGTAAATATAAACAATACTTAAAAAGTACATGGAAATTATACATTATCGTTGTACCATGCCCAGAAAAATGGAACCTGTAGTACATACAAAAGTGTCTTGGACATAATATTAGTGCCCTCACCTCAACTAAAGGAGGGACTTTTACAATGTGCTGCATGAAATTGATAGTGCAGTAGCGTTAATTTTAACTGAATAATAACTACAGAATAGTTGCATATTATATTCTATATTATTAATACAATTGCAAGTTAAAGTTGAAATGTTAACATCTTTTGTTTAAATTATAAGATTAGCAAATCCGATGTCTGTTACTAGTTTGTGATATGCAATAGCGTGTTTTATATTTTTAAAAATCTAACCTGTTTTAAATTGATTTTAAAGCACTTTTTTGTTTGTTTACTGTTTACATACATGCAGAATTAGGTAAAAAATGCGTAAAAGACCAAACAACTAAGAGTGAATTAATCAATCAGAAAATAGTATACGAGAAACTTTAATAATAATTGTTAGAAGAAAGTGTTATTATTCAGTTAGATTAAAATAGTAATCTAACTGATTAGTAAAAAGAGATTAAAATAGTTCGAAAACCTTCTAAATATACATTTTTGGTATGTGTTTTACTCTGAAATTTAACTAGATTAACCCTTCTAGCTTTCAGATGTATATAGCTAGGCCTTATATAACTGAACCAAATTTTTAAACCTAGTAATTTCTAAAATTTAAGGATGGTGGTCCTATGTATTCCTTCCAGTACTTAGAGCTGGGCCAACTTACGCATGCCAGAAATTAGAGGTGTGGTCCTAGGTACCTCTCGAGTCACACCCCTAGATCATTGACAACACGGCATGTAAAAATGGGCTGCCTTAGTCGCGCTAATGTCTGTTAGTTCCCTGTAGGTATTGCTTTTGTGAGTGATATGCTATAAGAATGTACAGGCTGCGCCATTAACAACGAGAAGATGTTCAACCATGTTATATTTCAGGTAAGATCTTTAATGTTAGTCGTAATACAGTATGTTCTTTTTATTTTCTCGTAGCATGCTGGCTTTAAATCGTGCGATAGTGGTGAAATCGACGAATCATCAAATTGCGTAGAGAATACAACTGATACTCAAATAACGCTGGAATCCCTGATTGCATACTCTTATTATATAGTTACGATACGGGCGTTCACTGTAGATTATGGGGCGCCAGTGCAACTTACTGTTGGAACTACTGAAGGAGGTATTTTCTAATTTTTCCTTAATACTTAAATGTATTCTAAAATAAAAATGAAGTACTATTAACTGATAGCGAGAAATGTAGAACATAATATATATTTCAAAAAGATTTCAGTTTAACTAATCCTTTGGGATAAATAGTGCTTTGGTTGATAGAAATTCTATAAAAACCGAAATAAAATTTCTCTCTTGTATTTAAAAAATACAATACTAGGTTTCTGTTTTCTTAAATAATGAAAAAGCCATTAGTAACGTTAAATCTTTCAAAACCTAGCATTACTAAACAAAATCTGTACGGCTAATTGTAATTCAGCAGGTGAAACGAAATCACAAATTCGCGAACTAAGAGTACTTTTGGCGATTGAATTCAACCGGAAATTCGATAGATCGGAAATTCAATTGAATAGGACTCCAACGTAAAGTGCAAACAAAACTTTATAGGCAAATATACTTTGTAGCATATTATATTTTCATATTAGAAAAGGAAACTACATAGCAAAAAGTATGATTACATAGTAAATAAATAAATCAAACAAGAAAAAATAATTTAAAACCTCATTTCATTTACTGGTGGAGCAGTAATGTTAAAGTGTATATTAGTAATTGGTGCAAATTGTTTACCATTGTACTTCCATTATATAATTGTTAACCATTGTATTATTATACTTCCATTATATAATGTACAATATTGTTTTCCGTATGTTCGTTTTAGTCCTACTTAAGATGCAACTTCTATATGCTACTATGCAAATTATATGTTTTATCTATACGACTTTTATGTCCTACTTTGCAAATTATATATTGTGCTATTCAACTCACGTATCTTACTATAGAACTTTCATAATGTGCTGTGCAACTTATTTATCCTACTTTATAAACTTTTATAATCTATATACAACTTTCATACCCATCTATACACCCCCTATACACCTTATATATCCGACAATACAACTTTATAGGAAACAAAAGAATCTATGTAAAAAGAAGATCCGCGTAAAAGGTATTCCGATCATAGAAGAAGAAGAGATAGATGATGAAGAAAAACACCCAGGATTTTAGAAAATAAAGTAGTAAAAGCTGTTAGAGGTACGCAGAGGAAAAAGATCACTGGAGACGACAACATACCAGTGGCTTCCCTCAAGAGATTACCAGATACTGACTTCACTTATTAAGGAAAGCTACCTGAGTGGGAAAATACCAAAGGATTTTCTAGATGTTACAATGGTTTCAGTAAGTAAGAAAAAGTAAGCAAGGAAGTGCAGTGAACACAGTAACATTAGCCTTATTTCCCACACTGAAAAGGTTAATGGGAGCATTCTAGTCAGGCGTCTCAAAAGCACAGTAAAAGAGAAGAAATGATGAACGAATATCAATTTGGGTTTCGAAACGAAGATGACACAGAGATGATATTGGGTTGATGTGAATTGTATCAACAAGTTCTTGACGTAAACGAAGAGTTGTGTTTGTGCTTCACCGACTGGCGAAAAGTTCGAGCAAGTCAGTTAGAACAAACTTCTGAGAATATTTAATGAAATGGCGTCAATTACAGTGATTCGCAAACAATGACTCATTCGCAAACTGCAAAGAGGACAACGAGTGAAATTGAGATTGAATCAAGGGAAGAAGAAAATTGTGGAGATTAGAGGAGAACGACAAGGATGTAGTGAGTCACCCTAATTATTCAACATGCACAGTGAATTCTTAATTAAAGAAGCATTAGTGGGAGTTGGATATTTCAAGATTGAAAGGCAGATTATTAACGTCAGTTATGCGGCCGACACAGTTATTATTGCTAGAACCGCAGAAGAACTAGAGAAGATAATGGACATAATAGTTGACAGTTTGAAATATATGGAATGCGAATCAACGTCAAAAAATCGAAAGTTATGAGGACATCCCGAGGAAATGTACGACAAAGAGAACTTAAACGGGTTATTAATTTGAAATCTGGGAAGTATTTGACGAAAGACGATTGCTGAACCAAAGTGATCATTCAATAAGAAGGAAAGATCCAAGCAAAAAGGGTAGGTTTAATATTGGACTAAGAAAGAAGCAAGTCAAGTGCTGTGTATGGGGTGTTGGGCTGTATGGTTCAGAAACTGGGATGTTGAGGAAGTTAAGAAGAAATGTTTATAGGGCTTCGAAATGTGGTGTTGAAAAATATAATGAACAGAGAGAGTAGTATAACGAGAACATTCTAAAACAGATAGAAGAGAAGAAGATGCTTCGAGCTATCATCCTTTGTACAAAGGCCATTTGGTTTGGACATAACCTGCGAAGAAATTGTCTTCTTCATACTGCCACAGAGACAAAAAAGGAGAAGAAGCAAGGAATAGAAAGAAGAACAGACGTGAGCAACTATTTGAAAAATATAATAACATATTGGGAGTTAAAGGAGGAAACTGAATATCGAGAAAAATAGAAAATTCATTTCCAACTTCAAACTGATATTTAACAGTAATTCGAAAGAGAGAACTTCGTAGAAATATCATCAATCGTATCTCTTCTTTTGTTCTTAGAAGCTTGTAATCTAAGAATTATATATTGTGTGTTATTTATAGTGTATTGTAATATTCTTTAGGTTTTGGAAAAGTTAATCGTATATCTGGTTTAAATTCCTCACCTCGCTTTATTACAAAACTTAAATGGATGTACAAACTACATTACATTTTTTCTGTAAGAAGCGAAATATACAAGATATTTTTAATTTCCTTAAGATGATACTCAAGATCTCTTAAAGGAGGAGGAGTTAAAGGAGGAAACTGAATATCGAGAAAAATAGAAAATTCATTTCCAACTTCAAACTGATATTTAACAGTAATTCGAAAGAGAGAACTTCGTAGAAATATCATCAATCGTATCTCTTCTTTTGTTCTTAGAAGCTTGTAATCTAAGAATTATATATTGTGTGTTATTTATAGTGTATTGTAATATTCTTTAGGTTTTGGAAAAGTTAATCGTATATCTGGTTTAAATTCCTCACCTCGCTTTATTACAAAACTTAAATGGATGTACAAACTACATTACATTTTTTCTGTAAGAAGCGAAATATACAAGATATTTTTAATTTCCTTAAGATGATACTCAAGATCTCTTTTGTGCTCGAGATCTCTTCTGGAGAAAAAGCAGAAGATTTATCCTGTTCATACCAGCTGGAGAAGAGGTAAAATATGTACGATATATCGTCTTAGAAGAGCCTGGACAGGGACTCTCACCTTGGCGGCTAAGAAGATAAGAGTCCTGCTCGTAGAACCTGAACAAGTTTCTATGTCAACAGGAACCAGCGGTTGCAGTGCACCGATTCAATAAATTATTCTACACAAACCAAGCACATAATTTCTAATGAACTACTATCGTCATGTATATTTCTAACTTCTCTGCATATATCCATTTACATAATAAAGTCTACTAAACTATTTAGCACACAAGATATTGTCTGATACATCGGCAACTGTAACTAATTAACCTTGAGCATTATTATAAATCTTAAACAATCTAAAATTCACATGAACACATCTGATAATTAGCCTAACTTCTATTTAAAAAATCAAACCTATATAATAGTGTCACTTCCCCTCCCTGTTTGGGGATTACAAATTTCCTACCTGCATATGAAAAGATTTCTTTAACTGTGAATAGTTGGCTATCTGCTAAATATACTTCTATCTAAGCCTTAGAAATGGCCTAAGTTTTATTAAACTCTGTATGTTTCCTAATGTCAAATATATGAATTTCTCTTACAAGTTAGAAAATACAGAGCTGTAAGTTCAAGAACAATTCTTGTGAGATTTAAACTTGTAAGGCTCTACGAAATAATACCGTTACAAATTCCAGAGTTAAAGGAGATGCTTATACCGCATGAGGATGTTGTATTTGTATTATAAACCGTCATATCACTTACGTTCCATTATTAAGTGCATTATAAATAAGTTACAAAGTAATAATCCTCTACTGTATTTTGTGTGTGTTAACTCAAAGTGTGTCTTTGGCTATTTCATTCCGGCATTATTTTATTAACTATTACATGAAAAAACAAAATATAATTTTCTAATATATTTTATCTGTTTTGCAGACACGGAATTAGATACTCCCCTTGAAATACTTCCCGTTCAAGATGTGACACCAACAAGTGTCAGAATGCAGTGGAAGGAACCCAACTGCACAATACTTCGCAGCAAACCGTTTTACATAGTCCAAGTACGAGGAGACGACCAGTGGACGACCAACTTTCTTAAAACTTACAACTCCTCAACTGCATGGATTACGATTGATGGATTGCAACCTTTTAAGAAATACCATGCAAGTATATCTCTTCAGAATTTACTCAATACTGCCAGCGCTGAGTTCACTTTCCAAACAAAAGAAGGAGGTAATATTGATATAACTTGCAACTAAATGATCTCTATATTAGTATTGCATCCCTTTAGTATTTGTTAAAAAAAGTAGAAGAAAGCCTCGTTTTCATAGAAATTAATCCATGTCTCTACCATATTTCATCCCGAGTGCGATCTTTGGGAGGGACGGGAAAATTTCTTCACTTTTATTTGTCCCAATATAAATTTCCTCAATAAAATGTACCAAAATATATAATACATTGGGTATTGTCTCATACCACGCCAACTGTAACTGATAAATGTTCAACATCGTTTACAAATTTTTAACAATTTCTATCAGGCTCAAAAAATCACTAAAACTCTTTGAGATGAGTAACTGGGGCAACCTGAATAAGTAAAGAAGACAAATCGTGGCTCTGACTCTATCACGATGAGAATGTTTGAGTTAGGATTAGAAATTAGGTACCTGGGCTTCCGGCATCTATGTTCATGCTAGCCTTTAACGTAGGAGAGAACATGTCTCTCTGCGATTACACTGCTCGTGTAATTGAGAAGGAATAAAAGAATGGGGAAAGAGAGGAAGATAACTCAGATTGTTATCGGAGGTAACATCCCAGCATTTGCCTGGTTTGAATAAGGAAACCTTCACTCAGAATGTCTGCTCTGAATGAACTTGATCGAGTTTCACCACCAGCAATTGTAACGCCCCTTCCACCTAGTATCCTCAGAAAGCTTCCAGTCCGACAACTATTACCATTCAAAGTAATAATAATAATAATAATAATAATAATAATAATAATAATGAAAAGAATAATAATAATCGTCAGTCCGAATGCAATCCGATAACATCTAGTCGATGGGACTTGGGCCGGAAGATTTAGTTCTCCATTGTACAATTTGTCAGTGTAGATTTTAATTATTTTCCAATATTTCCAAATACCACAGAAAAATCAAACATATATAGGAAATAAATATAATATACCAAATAAATAACTACAAAAGAAATTCAATTTTATATAACAATTTTATTAACAAACTTGGGTTGTGTATTTACACTATTGCGTTAGAATAATGTAGATAAACTATCGAAATAACATAACAAGAAAAAATATTAAAAAATATATAGTAATAAAAAATCTGAATGATTCTAATATGCAGTGATTTTCTTTAATCTTCTTAAATTCTAAATAGAATGATAATTTAAATATTATTCCTCAAAAGACGATTCTATTTCATAAGAAAATATAACTGGAACAATTTAATTTTCTCTTAATTTCGAAGATTTTTCTCAATAATAATTCTATCAACGTTACTTCAAATCTGAATTCATAAAGTAAAGTGAACATTTAACAATTTACTAGCGCGCTTCTAAATTCTTCACTTTATGAATACTAACAAGATCCAAGTTAATGAGACAATTTAATTTCAAGCAAATAAGTATATATCAAATCTCTTAATCTGTAATTAAATAACTTTACTTTCATTTAAACTCTCAGTCTCAAATCTAGAACAGTAGAATAAAAATGTTGAAAACTTCAATTCTCAATTACATATATCATATTCAACATTTCAGTCAATTCTAAGTCAATAATATTCATATCACTCATTAAACTTTCCATAAACGTGGAATGAGAATGCTAGAGGAAAAAATAATTTTGCAGTCTGTTTTTACGGTAAAAATACTTTGAAAACTCAATAAGCAACCAATATTAACTGTAAACTGAAAAAGAAACCAACTTAATCTGGAAATATTGGAATTATAGTGATTTGACCAAAAAAGGTGATGTTTGTCCCCCCTTACTACTTAGAACTCCGCGAAAGATCAAAATTGCAGAAAAAAACGGAAATTTACGAAAGGGTGAAAATACGTTGGAATTGCATTAGCAATACGACCTGGATTGGATCACAAGTCAGACAACCGGACAAACATAAATTTAAACAAGCCACAGCAACTACTTGGAATAAGTTAGAAATTTCACTCACCTTTACTTGATTCTAGCACGGATTTACCTTCAATGTGTTAACCTCTCTCTCTTTAGGTAATACGACTTCAGTCTGAGCTTTTCTGGTTATCGAATAAAATCAAATTGGTAGAAAAACGTCAGTTTTCTTATGTAACGTAATTCCTCACAAAAATCTTTCCGTGCCTTAGTTTCCTCACAAAAATATAAAGCATGAAAGATTTATTACTGGTTTTTAAGCAAACTAAACCAGCTAATGCCCAATAGGGAATTACTATTAACATGATCTAATCGGGTTTTCACTTGGCACAAAAGCCCCCCCACAACACTGCCCTTTAAATGAACTATTTCTCTGCACAGAATTGAAAGAAATTGAGAACATAAGCTTATAAAGCAAATAACTATCTGTGCTATCAATTCACAAGCATTTAACACACTTTCAAAGAATGCTTTCACACTCTGATTCTCTTTCATAACTTAGTAGCCACAAAAAGAGGAAAGAAAAAGAGCCCGTTTGACTTGCCACTAAGTTTGCTTGCGAGAATTGAAATACCAAGGAATAAAACATTCCTTTTTCTACTAATCACTTTGTAATATATAACTGACATACCACCAATATGACTTTATCAAAAGACGTCGATAATACACACATCACACTAACAAGAAAAACAACGGTGAACTATTCTCAATAAAGTGAAACCCTGTCGAAACGAAAGTACAATCCATCGACTGGACAATCCTCCGGCTAGACAATCTTCCGGCTAGACAATACGAATACAAGTAAAGTAGGAGCGGAACCTACTTTAGCTTGTAGAGTCGGATACGTTGACCACGCCCCCTATCACGACTGCAATCATTTCCTCTAACAGTCTTTCCAACTGTTGTTACCTCAAAATTCCATATATTTTAATGATTTTTTCTTCCTACTTTTTTTACTTTTTTTTACTTTTTCTTTTCTTTAAAAAGAAGAACATATCAAGCCAAACCAATGATTCTAACATATTCTATAGTAACTCTTACAACATATTATGATTTTCTCAATCTATTCTACAGTGCTTTTTTCCCTTATTAGTTTGATTACTCTTGTGACGCGTCCATATTCGTCGGCCTCATTCCGTACGAAGACGACACGGCACAAAGGACAACTTACACCAAAGTAAACAGCGAAAGCGACTATGCTATACGAAGCCACATGACCCCAATAGGTCAAACAAAAAATTCTATAGTACTGTAGTACATATCAGAACAAACTATCCGAAAATGGCAAACATATTACTCCATTGATAATGTTCATAGCTAAACAAAGAGATATAAGTGTTAATATCCACATGTACGGTTTTCGAGAAAATTGAATATTTGGACACTTCAAACGTGATGCTGTATGGTACTATGATGAAACTTATACTCAATCAAGCGTTTCGTTATGCTGCTTTCGAGATATCTGTACACAGTATGGATAATGAAATACACCCCGAAAACTATGATGAACTTTTACATTTCAATTTTTCTTTAACTATGATATTGTGAATACAAGCTACAAATATCAATCGATAGAAACTTTCAAGCTGTATTAAATAACACCCTTGGTAACAAATACTGATGCGTAAATTACAAAAAATAGGAGAGAAACCCAATTTTATAAACTTACGTTATATATCATTTGTTATCAATAAGAATTACTAGTTCTTTACTTTGTTGAAACTGACTTTTCAGTTTTGATGCACTGCATAGAGTACTTGTATATAAGATATGAAGTGCAACATTTAGCACTATAGAATAGATATGTTTGAGGTTCTCAATTTACAAATTGTCTAATACACCACAGAATTATTACTAAATTCTATTTAATAATTAAAATTAGGTTTTATTAAAGAATCAAGGATTCCTGTTTCAGTGATTTGAAACGAAGGGAACACACATTGTTTTTATTGGAAATTTTTGAGTTTCTCTATCGACGATAATCCACTAAGACTAAGGGAAACAATGATGGTGAGATGGATGATAATGATGGAGTGATGAAAGTAGAAAGAAGCGCAAGAAGACAGAGAAAACCCACATAAGCGGTGTTCGTGCACCCAAAACCCAGGTGCAATTGGAAAGCACTCTACTAGCGAAACACTGCGGCCCTTGTTGTATTATAATTTAACGGTTTACATAATTCTTTTATTTGTTGTGGGGCTACCATGGTACAGCGTACACCTGTGCTGCGTGATTTTCATGGTTTCATTCCACCAAAGTGAACTTTTGGTGGACAAACATCGTTTATATGCTTTTCTTGGAGCTCTCATACGTTCCAGAGTAGGTCATAATAGTGTTTGTTTTGGCAAGTTTTACTACGTACCAGTTTCCTGTATTTAAGAGTACTCGAGTTTAGCTTCCATTTCAACAGCAAAGCTGTATGAGACCTACACTTACAGCTTAACGTTGGATTCCAATTACACAAGATTCCATGGAATCGAACCCTGGTCTCCTATACTAAAGACCGGCTTATTTCCTGCGAAATGGATGATTCAATGTCAGTGTCATTTAGCGTTTAAATTCATCTTAATAATTCTATAGAGAAATGTATGCACTTATGTGGCGTTAACTGTGGTTTGATTACCAATTGTATCAAAATATACAAGTGGGTAGCAATTTTGCATCTTCAAATAAAGGAGTGTTTTCAGATCTCGTTATATAGAAAAAATAGTGCCATAAACATTTTACAGATATTTATATCATTATGCAAAACATTTAATGTCAATATCACTAAGCAATACAAAAGAATTTATGATTAGAAATTTTAATAATTTGAATCATTTAATTGAAGATTCAGAATTCTTCCGTAAAACGAGAGTTTATACTATTTCTTTTGATTTGCATTTAGAATATAAAAATGACGTTATTTTAGGTAGTTACAAGTGTAGGTTTACTTGTGAAAAAATTTCAGATAGAGTGCTCTAATTGAAAATAACAAATTCACTTTCAGTTCTCTTTTGCAAGTTGCAACATACAAATAACTATTCCCGGTATATCTGCCACACAATGTGTTCGTTGCCCAATGTTTCAAGAACATATGCCATTTTCGTGTATAGGGTGGGTACCTAAAAACGACTGATAGTATCTACAGTAAAACATCGGTAATCCTGACTAATTGGGAAAATAACTTGAAGAGATTAATGCAAGTTCGGATTACTTGAAATGACCCAAAAGAAACACAAAAATCATTAGAACTCCGTTTATAGTAACAAAATAAATATAATGTAGAGGCCTTATTGCCTATATACTATTACTTTACTATATTATTATGTGTTGCCAATTGTATTATATGCATACGCTGTATTTACCAAAACTGGCCTAACACTATATTTTTCTTAAGAATTAGGGAACTATGTGACGATTGTTTTGCCTATCTTTTCTAGTGAAAATTTCATCTTGAGACCAAGATGTCTCAAGTCTGTCAGTGACTGCTTATGTTTGAAGCTAATTAAATAACAATGTGTTTCCACAGTTGCGTTAAAAGATGCTGATATAATGGTGATAATTTTTGTCCGACCTAAGTAGTTTTACGTACTTTTCTAACACTGGTAATGTTCAAGTTATTTGGTTCAGGGTTTGATTGAGAATAATTAGGAACTGCTGTAATATGTAAGATATATCTATAGGGCATAGAAAAGTTGCATAGGTAAAATGAATATAACTAATTGAAATGTTGAATCAAGAATAGGTGCCACTATCTTGCATGTTTGAACATGTACTATTGTCACTTGAATATAAGAATGTAAATGAATAAAATTATTAATAATAATATATGATATACGTATGTCTTTTTAAAGCACCAGATCATGTCATAGGTGTATATGTTTTAAAGACTTCTTCCACGTCAGCAGTTATTAAATGGTCTCCTCCAAAAAATCCCAATGGCATAATCAGATTGTATGAGGTTACTTACAAGGTAAGAGCAATTACCTTACGATGCAATTCTAATGTTAAAGCACAATCTTTGTTAAATATTGTTGAGAGTAGAAGATATATATGTATGTTGAAGCGCAATTTCCTTCTCCAATATTTTGCATATGATATTATCGAAATTGCTGTGTTAAACTTCTATTAATTGAGATTGTATAGTTCATAGGCTCTTATGGGACATATAAAATAAAATCTTTTATATTTAAAACTATAACTAAATTATACACATGGTATACAAACAATTTCTACTTATCTTCTATTTGTGGTGACTCAAAGCAAATGTATTTATACAATCTTCTAATACATATTTTTTATCGTGGAAAGAGTCTAATGCTAGCTTATTAACATTTATCTTATAAACCTCAAGCTTATGGCTTGTAATTGGATTTATATTTTTATGTCTTTACTTTTTTAAATAAACTTTCTTGACAATCATTAAACTGTAACTATTTTCCTACCACACACACTTAGTTATTGCCTTAGCTTTATTCTGTCCTTCATTTTCTACTTTAAAGGCATACATTTTCGTACTTAATCCAACAAATTCAGGCATCATCTTCCTTTCATTTTCATCTTTCATCTTACCCAACAGTTTAATATTAATGTCTGGTATATTACATTTATTATTTACCTTAAATTCATTAGTATCAAAACGATCAATTATTTCTCTCCTATCCTTATACAAATCATCCGTCTTAATTTCGTATGTAAAATTATCAGTGTCCAAGCAACATAAATTTATGTTCTCTTCATATTTAGGTTTCATAACATTATAATGGAAGTACTACATTAATAATTGTGATAATACAAACATTCATATCTATATATATTTTCATATTAAATGCAAGTCGTTCTTTTTCATACGTATTGCACATAAGTCTTCAGTATATATTGTTCTCTAATCATACTTTGGTTTCGCTACTAACCTCTCTACTTTCTTTGTATTACATTCTAAGCTAATACATGATCTCTTACTAATATTTACCTTTGTTTCCCCAAAAACTAAATTATTCATGAGCTTGCAAAAATCTATTTCGGATTGATTTTTAGTTCTCGTTCTCATATCTGCATTTAGATCAATATATTTCGTTACCAATCAGATAATTTGAACTCTAAAACTCTCTTTCTTTAATCTCATTCTAAGTGTCATATATAGTTTTAAGTTTGTGTAGTGTATACCATGTCCTTCTTTGTTCTAAAATGTTAACAATTTTTGTTCTTTTTTATTCTGCTGGACATTTGTGTTCTGGAGGTAATGGTAAATCAGAATGTTTCGATATTCAAAATCAACCTCCAATATATAACCAGTTTCAGAATCATCTGGAATATTCATTATATCTATATAAGGTTTAATCAACTTAAAGTCTTTTCAAAGCATCTTTTACTCATAACCCAAACATATAGTTTATTTGCATCTACATATCTAACATTCATCTTTATTATAATTTTCCATGTATTTGTTATTTATTTTATATATTTTTCTACATTGCGAAATTCCACCTCTTACTCCCTTTTCTATCATTAACATTTTATCACAATCAGATAAAATTTCTAATGTAATTTTAGTCATTTTTAACATTCCATCCCATGATAGGCCAGGAGATGTATAATATCAAAAAGGGTCTAATCCATATGCCTTGAAACATACATCTCTAAAATTTTCAAACAAAACTGCTGATTGAAAAACATGTTTTGTTATAACGTTCAGCATAATCGTCTACTAATATTTTGTAATATTTTGTACTTTTTCCCACTGAAGTGCATTATCAGAACCACACAAATTTACTATTATATATTCGAATCCTGGTAAATATTTATCAAATTTTATTTTTCGATAATTTTCAAATATGAAGGGTGGTCTAATAAACTCCTTCGAAATTTAAAGAGTGGTTGTTAATGTACCCACCTCTTACGAACGAGACTGTACCTGTATACTCACCTATAAAACAACATAAGATAACGACACCTGATCAAAGAGGATAAAATAGGTCAAAATCTCTGAAATATAAATTCATGGCACTAGTTTTACTCATGAAACGAAACTAGATAAACTCTCGAAACTCACTGAGGTATACCGTACTACAGTACGAAATTTTTAAATTTGGTAATTTATGACATTTAAAGATAGTGGTGTTATCTTTCCCTAGCAAAATTTATAAGTGGGCACATTTACGTCCTATTTATGCCCAGATCATTGACGTTGGACGAGACCCCTAAATCTTTGAACCCGTTAGATGTAAACATTTTTGCTGCCTCAGGCGTGCTAATGTCTGTCAGTACTAATGTAAATATTGCATTGTGAGAGATATGCTATGTGAATCTACGGGCTGTGTCACTAACAACAATAAGATGTCCAACTACCTTATTCTTAAGATAGTTTGTTTAATGTTTGTCGTAATGCAGCTTTTTCATTTTCCCGTAGCATGTTGGCTTTAAATCATGTGATGGTGGTGATATCGACGAATCATCACGCGGCCTACAAAATACAACTAAAACTGAAATAACGTTGCAATCCCTGATTGCATACTCTTCTTATATGATTGGAATACGGGCATTCACTGTAGAATATGGAGAGTGTGTGCAGATAACTCTTCAAACTATTGAAGAAGGTATTTTTTATTTATTTCTTAATAGTATAGTATATTCTGAAATATAAATGAAGTACTATTAATTGATAGTTAAAAATATATAACATGATACGTACATATTTGGAGCAGATTCCAGTTAATGGGTGGAGCAAAATGCTGCTTCCAGTGATAAAAAATTCGCTTAAATAGATTTTAAAAACTTAATACACTGTTTTTATCTATGTTTTCAGTGTGAAAAATACTTTATTAACAAGATATGTTTCCTTCTAGACTCAAGGTTGTTACATTACAGTTGTAGGGCTGAAACAGTCACGTTTAGTTTAGATTATGAGAAAAGCGAGAATTCCAAGAATTCGTTGTTTTTAGGGATTGTCTTATCTCAGAAATTCAGTTTAATAGGTCTATAGTTACACTAAAATACAAATGCTGGGCAGAGCAACTTTTTATTGTAAAATAATAAACTTATAATTGCGACACTTTCGGACATCTAACATATCCTTCTTCAGACGCTATCTAAAATAAATGAAAATGGATAGCACAGAAAAAACAAATCAGAGCGAGTGTTTTGAGTTAAGTCGACGAGATTCTTGGTGGAGGCATTTTAACTCTTATACACAAACGTAAACATGGTCAAATGTTTCTTATTTTAGTCGCTTGTCAACAGATGTAGATACACAGCTTTGAAGCGGTCGAAATCTGAAATGATACTTAGCATTTGTAGATACACAGATGTAGATACACAGCTTTGAAGCGGTCGAAATCCGAAAAATACACCTCGTATTTTAAGTATTCGAGTAACGATTGTAATCTTCGACCCTCTTCGTTTCTCAATTAAATCGACAGAGAGATAATTTATGTTGAACAGTTAACTATGTTAGTTGATCTTTTAAATAAATTTAAGAAACACATTTATTTATCGTATTTTTGCACAAGGATAATCAATATTCTATTATATTTTTTTTATCACACAATGGCAAACATTTGTTATTCTGGTCATTAGTATACCTACAAACATGTCAGTTTGTGAATTGTTGTAGAAGTAAGAACCGGCAGAATTGCTAATTAATAATGCTTTCACTTTGGTATCAAAGAACAAGGGAAAATTTCATATAAGTGTCTTCATTACATGCCATTCATTAGAGGTAGCCATTGACCTCTTGTCGTCTTGTGAGGGATATTTTGTTTTAAAGTAACCTCTTTCAAAGTCATTTTACATTGTATTTCTGTTGTATTTACAGGGTACCCGAAAAACGTCTAGCAACAAAAAAAATATATATTGAACATGAATAATCATACCTAGGTAGTATCGTTTGATTAGTTGCTCAGGAAGGGAAACTGATAATGAATTATTATTAATATAATGAAGACTACAACAATACAATAGGAGATGTTCCTTGCGTAATATCCATATATATGCTAATAAAAACAACTTTGGTGGTGTTCCAATTCAATAGTTTATTGTACAGAAGCCAAGCAAATAACTTCTCATGAACTGCTATAGTCATGTGTATTTCTAACTTCTCTGCATATAACCATTTACTTAATAAAGTCTACTAAACTAATTAGCACACCAGATATTGTCTGATACTACGCAAACTGTAACTGGTAAACTTTCAGCATCAGTTGCAAATCTTAAATAATTTAATAAGCACATCAACGGATCTGCGAATTAGATTTTCTTCTATTTAAAGAATAAAACCTATGCAATAATGCCAAACTCACCTGTCTGTTAGGACTCTACATATTTCTTACTTACATACGAGAAATATTCTTTTACTCTGAATAGATGCCTATCAACTAAATATGGCGTGCAGTCTAAATTTTAATAAGCTCTGTATGTCACATCTTGCTAAATGAATCAATTTCTCTTACGGGTTACGAAATACAGAACAGCAAATTCAAGAACATCTGTTGTGAGATTTCAATTACTGAGTGCCTAGTTTATAAGAAAATCGTACGGTTATAAATTCAACAATTAAAGGAGCTTTTTAACACTTCATGTGAATAGTATATTTGTATTACATACTCTGATATTCCTTATATTTCAACATTAAGTGTATTATAAACAAGTAACACTAACAAGGGACATCACTCAATTGTCCGGCTCCGATTTCAATGAAATTTTCGTTGCTGATAGAGGATATATATTCATTACTTGTGATGACAGAAATTTTTGCCATGGTGCAAGTTTTCTATTTTTTTAATAATTTTTAAAGGTTGTGATGTGGTTAATAGAGATTACTGGAGATGTCCCTTACTACACTTTGTAAACGGAGTGTTAATGAAAAAACAACCATGTAGATACGTATAGAGCGTAGGGGAAAGTTGTATGGTACGTATGACCTTGATGGCAGCCATCTTGAATTAAGGTCAAGTTTTTTAAATGGGAATAGGGTAATATGATACATAATTTCGGGCTAGAATTTAATCAGGAAGACAATGGTGAAGTTAGTTTTAAGATGCGCCTATTTGGTGAAAAGTTACAGGCATATTAATTGTTTATACTTACTATGTGCGTAAGTCCCTTACCTCCGCTTCTAACCCGCGTATTAATGATAATAAGTGGATAAAGGTTTCGGTAATACATATTATGCCTAGAGGGAAGTGATACGATAAGGGTATCATTGACGGCAGCCATCTTGAAATTCGCCATTTTGAATTAAAGTGAAGTTTTGAAACCTGAAAACCACAGCATGTAGCACCACATTTTAATAGTAAATTTTCCCCAAAAGCCAATGATATGCTTATTTTTGTTCTATAGTTAACCAAAATGAATTTATGACTCTTCTAATATGCACGAAACGTCCATTATTCGATCTTTCAAATTGGCAAAACTCCTTATTTTCATAGCATGTTTTAAGATTCCAACTGGCACTTTGCAATTGTTTCCATGGCTCATGTTTTCTAAATTTATTACATTTTTTAAGAGTTGCGATTTGTCAGTTCAGAAATAGTGCTGGGATAAGCATCAGCAATCTTTCTGAATTTTGAAGACTTGCCATGTAATTATTAATTTCCTAGGCAGTGTAATTATTTATTTTAATCCAGAGTACATGAGGTACCTATGGATCTATGTGACGTAATGAAATACAAATGAAATTATAAGAAATTGGTATAACAAGAACTCAAAATTATCATGAAATATAGCCTACATGTTGCGCAAACGACAAACAGTATTTTTTTTAAAAAATAAATACGACTTTATAACTTTAAAGGAACAGCAGCCGGACAATTGGGTGATGTCCCTTGTAAGTAAAAGTCGTGTACTGTATTTCCGCTTTTGCAAATTGAAAGTCTTTATTGGTAATTTCATTTGGTAATTAAGTTAAAAATATTTTCCATGTTAAAAGAAAATACAAATTATAATTTTCTAATTTTATTTTATATCTATTTTACAGAAACAGAATTAGATGCTCCGTTAGAAATTCTTCCCGTCCAAGATGTGACACCAACAAGTATCAGAGTGCAGTGGAAGGAGCCCAACTGCACAATACTTCGCAGCAAACCTTTTTACATAGTCCAAATACGTGGAGACGACCAGTGGGCTACCAACTTTCTTAAAACTTATAACTCCTCAACTGCATGGGTTACGATTGATGGATTGCAACCATTTACTAAATACCGTGCTAGTATATCTCTCCAGGGTTCACTCAACACTACTAGCCCTGAGTTCGCTTTCAAAACTAAAGAAGGAGGTAATATAGATATAAGTTGCAACTAAATGAACTCTAGTATTGATATTGCATCCCTTTAGTATTTGTTTTAAGAAGTATAATGAATGCCTAGCTTACATAATCAGTAATCCAGGTCTCTACCATCTGGCTGCCCGAGTGCGATCTTTAGGCAGAACGTGAAATTTTCTTCATTTTGTCCTTGTTCCATTACTCATTTCCTCAATACAATATCTCAAACTATATAACACATTGGGCATTGTTTCATAACACGCCAACTGTAACTGGGAAATCTTTAAGACCTAAACAATTTCTAAACGATTTCCATGAGGCTCAGAAATTCACCGAAGCACTTTGAGATGAGTAAGTGGGGCAACGTCCAAAAGTCAAGAAGACATAGCGTGATATTGACTTCATCATGAAGAGACTGTTTAGATTAGGATTAGGAATTAGATTCCTGGGATTCCGGCATCTATGGCCATGTTAGCCTATCATGTATCATGGATGATGTGTATTTTCGATCCAAATAATTAGGGAGGAAGTAAAGAATAGAAAAAGAAAGGATGTGGCTTCACATTATTAGGTGAGGTAGCATCTCGACATTTGCCTGATATAAAGAAGGAAAATCTCACTTAGGACGCTGGTCTGAATAAACTTGTTCTAGTTTCCCCACTGGCAAACGAACCCAGGACTGCTTGCTTTAAAGTAGAGAGCGTTAGGGACTATGCTACACGAAGCCACACTACGAGAATGTGTCAAACAACAAATTCAATAATATTGTAGTGCATTTAGAAATAAACTATCCAAACGTGGCAAACATAATAGTCCGTAGATGTTCTTAATAGCTGAACTAAGTGATATACAGTAGGTGTTAATATCCAGATGATGTATTTTCAGTAAAATGGAATATTTGGACAGCTAAAACATGACGCTGTACGATACAATGATGAAATTGATACTGAATCCAGCTTTTCATTATCCTGCTCTCAAAATACCTGTGCACAGTATTCGTATAGTTGATTCAATATAGCCCAAAAACTGTGATGAACATTTACATTTTAATTTTTGTATAACCTTGATATGGTGCATAGAAGATATAAATATCAATTGATAGAATAATTTAGGCTGCGGAAAATGACACCCTTGATAACAAATACCGATGTGTAGATTATAAGAAATCCGAGATAAACCCAATTTTATATATATTTATGTTATATATCATTTGTTTCCAATAAGAATTAGTAGTTCTTTACTTTGCTGAAACTGACTTCTCAGTTCTGATGTAGTGCATACAGTACTTGTATATAAGATATGAAGTGCAACACTTAGCACTATAGAATAGATTTGTTTGAAGTTTTCAATTAACTAATTGTATAATACATAACACAATTTTAACTACATTATAATTAAGTTTTATTAAAGAATCAAAGATTCCTGTTTCAGCGATGTGAAATAAAGGGAACACACATTGTTCTTGATGCAAATTTTTGAGTACGACGTCCTATGATTATCCACCAAGGATAAGAAAAACGATGTTTATTAGAATGATGATAAGGTGGACTGATGAATGTGGGAGAAAACGAAAGAACACAGAGAAAACCAATGTAGACAGCGTTTGTGCACCCAAAATCCACACGCAAGAGGAAATTGCTCCATTGTGAGCTACGTCAGCTCGTTTGTACTTGTAGTTTAGTAGATCACATTTTTTTTCTATTTGTTTTAGGGGCCATTATGACACAGCATACACCATTTGTGCATGTTGTCCCTGGCTCTATTCCACCAAAGTGGGCTTTCTATTCTACAAACACCAGGATGTGATTTTCTTTTAGATCTCCATTTCTTCTCACTTTCTTCATTCCATCATTTCATTTGCTAGCATCATTACCGTCTCTTTTAGCCTTGGTGCATAAACAGTAGAATTTTCATTTCATTTCTTCAATATCTCTGATAACTTTCGAATCTTTCCCCTAAATTAGGATTCAGCTTCCGTTAAACATACACCATATCTACAGTGCTTCTAAGTAGTTGATGAATGTTGAACAGAAAATGTGATAATAAGTATCAAATGTTATTGGGCTATTTGTGATTTGGTTCGTGCAAACAATCGAATCTACTTTAACGTTTACATGATACGAATATGATAGAAAATCTTTATGTCCAAGGTAGACTAAAGACATTAATTTTAAATGAAAAGCAAAAGTTGTTTGAGTACTATTCTATGGATTTCTTTTAACATTCTTTAACATGCCTCACAGAGTAGTAATGCCTTTTAAAATATAAGCTTTTAGGGGTCTTTTTTCTGTTGTATTCCTCTCATGAAGGTTATACAGGGTGTCCCAAAAGTAATGCAGAAAAATATAACAACAGACTCCTGGCACCAAAACAAGGCAAAAAGTTTATATGACATATAGTCCGGAAGTGCACAGGGGTGGAACTAAACAGCTTTGAATGTGGGATGAAAGGAACTTCAGAGTTAGGTAAAGGAACTTGCCGATTTACAAAACTGAATGGAAGATGCGTTTGAACACTTACGCAAGACAACGAGAGTGTCGGAATGCATTCGAAACTCACGACTAGCATGTCGCAAAGATAGGGAGCACAGAAGTTTGAACATCTTGTGTAGGTACGTTTATTGCTAGCACGTATGACCTAGTAATTTGCCGTGCTACTCTGTGTAAGATACTACGTTACAAATACAGTACCCTTCAAAATGGGGTGAATACAAACATGGAGGTGAATAGAAACAAAACTCCCAGATTAGTTTTGGATTTATCTGGACGATAAATTAATCAAGAAAACTTAAATTTCTTAACATAGTCTTATACGACTAAAGTGTTCAGGGCAGAGACAAAATGTTTTACTGAGTTGGGAACATTGAGGTAGACGGCAATAGTAAGTTTAATAATGTGTTACTGAAATCTTACACGGTATTTTAGCGCTCCTCAAACTTTCTTGGTAAGTATGAGATTTTCGTATTTGTTGCATTTGAACATATGCCTATTTTGTAGTTTGTTGTTTCATTTGCTGACGTTCATAGTAAAAATTTTTCTTTGTTAAATTATTTTAATCAAAATTTAACTTTATTGGGCTATAGTTACGATTTTTAATTAGTGGGGTGAATAGAAACACTTCTTGAGGAGTGGAAAATTCTTGAGAAGCGGAAAAAAGGACAGGAATTAATCAAAAATCTCTAAGAACAAATTTCCAAGTCTTCTGAAAACAAAAAAAAAAGTGTGACAAACTGAGGGAGGAAAATTTCAGGGCTGGATTTGAAAAGTGTGGAATTTTTCCCCTTTGTCGAGACCAAATACTGAGGATGCTGTCAAAAAGAGACAATGAACGAGAAGAAACAGAACAGCAAAAGACATCTCAGACTGTAAACCGTTCCCTTATGGATCTTCTCAAGAGCATTAGAGAAGATGAAAAAATTAAACAAAGGAAGAAGAGAGTACGAATAGATGTTTCTGGTAAGAGTTTTGGTTTGTTTTCTGAAAATGATACATTTTCATCAAATCACAACGAAACTCAACCTACCCTTGTATTGTCGGAAGAGGAGAAAGACAACACTACAGAAGACAACATTCCAGACGATCACGAACTAGATGATGGTTTTCTAAAGCTTGTGATTTTGCTGTGGTAAAGGTTTATGAGAAACTAAAACTCGATTAGACTATTCACTACCCAAGTGCAAAAATGTGGACATGACGGATATATGGGAATGTTTTATAAGAGAGCACATAAACGATGAAATTTTCGGAAACTTCTGAAGAATCGTTCTTACTACATGAGGATATTGTTACGAAACTGTTGGGTTTTATTAGGAGTTCGTCAGCACACTTTAAGTATATAAGTTTCGGGCTCCTTCGTGGCTAAGCGGTTAGCATACGCGCCTTTGGCGTGGGAGACCCGGATTATATTCCCGGCGGGAACTCATGTGGTTCTGATTCCACGTTAATCAGTAGGTCCACGTCACATATAGCCTCGGTGATGAACGGGGCGTTAACCTCAAAATCAAATCAACTCATGATAACTTTCCCTGGTGATTTCAGTGGTTTAAATCTTATTCAAATATCATCAAAACTGTATGGTCGTTTGTACCTATATTGTGCATTGTATTGTTTCATAAGTTTGTAACTTATGCAATACTGGTCTTATTGAACTTATATCTTGCAGGTATCAAATAAATAGTTCGTTTCAACAAATACGCTGTTTCTTTTTACCTTTCCAATAGTATAAAATAAACAACAATGAAAATAAAGTCATTGTTTCTATTCACCCCTACCCATGGGGGAATAGAAACATTAAGAAAAATCAAGGTAAAGAAAAGTGGAGTTGATAAATTAATATGACGTTTACTGAACTTTATTAGCATATTAAGAACTTTTTCTGGAGTAATCTGATACGCGAAATCTTTAACATCACCAGACTTATATACTCATATAGCCAAAAATGTGTTTCATCCCATTTGACGGTACGTCGTTGTGGATTCTAGCTGTTATTTCATTACATGACACGACTAGTTACACTTGTTATTATTTCTACCCTCTCTCTGGAAGTTTCTATCTGGTATACACTTTCCATTGTCCTCTGAAATTATGCAACAATTCTAAATGATTTTTGCTTTGACGCCCATTGTACGTGTGCGTGCAACCGTGCCATAGATAAAAACATTTTTCTCCATTGATTCCATTTTCACGGCACCGTTTCCTTACCCTGGCGTACATTCGTTGAATCAATTAATGACGTATGGAAAGTCTCTGGTGCAGTTATGTTACATGCGTTTAACATGTCTAACCGATATGATTTTTATATATTTATGAACCCTCTTCCTAGCTCCTATCATTATTTCACTGGCAAGTTTGAAGTTCCTTTCCCCCATATTCGAAACTGTCTATCTCCGCTCCCGTCCATTTCCGGACTACATGTCATATACATATTTTCCTTGTTTTCGAGCCAGGACTCTGCGATTTCATTTTTTCCCATTACTTTTGGAACGCCCTGTATTTGATATTTTAAATAGTGTTTCTGTAATTGTAAGTGTAAAATGACTTAGAATATTTTACCAAACAATTACCTTTATGTTAAATATTAACACGAAAAATCCTCAAGTAATACCACGAAACAAACCATAACTTGTGAGATTACTGAAATACACCGTGTCATTTGAAAATAAGCAAATATATCACACCAGTTCTTTCGAATTTGAACTCACGTCAATTACGTGTGGCATGTTCTTGCAATACTTGTGGCAAACTCTTGGAACCCATTTCAATAACGTAACTAAATCTCTGTATTTTGAGAAAATTATAGGTTTCAGTACAGCAATTATGGCTAGAGGAGTTCATCTAGCTATACAGTTTGACGCATGCCTTTATTTAAACACACAAAAGACAGACTTTCTTCTGCACAACTTTCACTGTAGGAGTTTTTCAGATTTTTTGCACTTGATATGAAACATTTCTTTCTATACAGATACTTGTTCTTTGACACCTTTCATGGCAGGACGATGATGAATTAAACGATGTTCATACAACGACTTAAAGTTTTTGAGATCTTGCAAGTCTAGATTGAGACCTGTAAAGGAATTATTTTGTTTACTCTTGTCAATGCCAGGATGTGATTATAGAACAAAATCAATTTTCCTTTCTTACACGCTCAATAATAGTATATTGAGAATTTATTTCCAAGTAAGTGTGCCCCCTTGGCTGGGGGATTTAAAAAAGGTGAAAATAGTAGAACGTCTCCTTTAGCCTCAAGGACATAATCCTGCAACACTGAACTGAAAAAGAAGAAAGAAAATAAGAAAGTATTTTAAATATACATGCTTAGCATTGTTGTGTATTTCTAACTCAGATCTTGACTTACATTAGTTGCAAAGTTGACATTTTCTATATTAGTACAGATATTACTTACATTATTACACCAGAAGGAGTAACACACTAGAATTATTGAGTAAAACATTCTATCATTCAAAAAATGACTCAGCAAGTTCTACCTTTGAAGTACAAATATGAAGTTGTGAAAAAAAGCAATGAATATAAAATATAAATTAAAACGGATAAGTGACTAATGTTATTGGTGCATCGCTGGCGAATGAAGAAGAGGTGAACAGGAAATCAAAATAGTGTATGATATAGATAAACAATCCTTTATAGAAATTACAACAGACAACGAGAAATTACCGTTATTCAATGATATGTCTATACGTATGGGAATCCGTTAGTACTTCATGGATTACTTCCTAGGGAACATGTGGATTAAGAGTGTCTTAAAGTTAATTCAAAATATGATTGACAGGAAGGATACTACTGGAATCTAGGGCATAAAACTACAGGTTATGTCAATCTGACAAATTCGTCAAAATCTCCAATTAAGCAAAGGAAGTCACACGGTCATTGTGACTTCAGACAATTTACTGTAAATATACACTTGCCGAAATATAATCCCAAATTTAATTGTAACGTTTTTCTTCCTTTTCTCAGCTCCTCCCAAAGTGCGTACATTAGTAGCTTATTCCCATCGGAATGACTGGATCTCACTGAGATGGGATAAGCCTTACCCATCAAATGGCATCCTACAAGAATATGAAATTCAATATAAACGGAATATAGACATCTCTCGACATTGGAAAATAGAAACTGTAAATGCGGAATCTCCTTGTCATTTGTGGAACGATCTCACATGCTTTACCATTAGAGGAAAGCTGAATCAAAGGACATCATATCTAGTTCAGGTAAGAGAATCACACCTTATGTCCTGACCTAGAAATTTACATGTAATACCTAAGTAGTCTAGGCAACTTTCTATTTTGTTTGATTATTATCAACAATTAAATGTTCGTCATTGCTGAACAATAAAAGGTTTGTCCATGATCATCCATTGAATGCTTGTAATCAACAATTAAAATTTGTGTCTAGTCAACTTTTACACGTTTACTTGTGGTCAAGTAATAAATATTTGATTGTGGTCATGCTTTTGGTCAAGTATTACGTGTTGTTTCCCTATGTAAATTTAGAGTTCTTGTGGGAACATAGTCTATATGAGGCTTAGACTTCCAGCCTAAGGTCGAATTCAAGCCGTACTGTAAATGAGCTCAATGCTCTCCCAACGAGAATCGAACTCGATTTCTTGTACACCAAAGATGCGCGCACTAGATATTTAAAAAAACATACTCAAACTGAGACCTGCTAGCATGCGTCAGATATTCAATTTTTGCCTAACTTTTTACTCCCTATTCCCCTCTCGAGTTAAATATAGAAAAACGGATTCGAACTTTGTTAGATATGGTAAAGGTTTATCTGTGAACATTTGGTGGGTATAGATTTCTGCTCGAAGATCTTATGACAGATTGACATGCTTATATGCATTTTTATTGGTTAATATAGATATAGACTTATACAAAGCTTATCACGGTCTACCCCCATTTGTAGCGTGATTCAAGTCAGATGAATTTCGATGGATTCGCAAAGTATATACTGTGATAAAATAAATGAGGAAAAGATAACGGTATGCTAAGTGTTTCTATCTTTGATTTTATATAATATAGTAACTAAAACCTGAACAAGAAATTGGTAGACTGGAAAGCCATAAATGCACAATGAAATAGGCATATCATTTGATTAAACTCAAAACACGAGCATATGCTCAGTGTTTCTGTTTACCTCTGTGACAGTCCGTTTAAAACTTCCCCATGCCATAGGCGTCGGAGGACCACGGATGGGCAAATTAAGATATCTCGCCAAAAATTGGCGGTCCCAGTTCCGTTTTAAAAATTATACCACCAGCGGCAGATCCTCGAACAAAAGCCAATGAACAACAAATCCACTTCCCCAAAATATGTTAAATCGCTTATATGCGTAATTTGTTGCATTAAGAAGAGTCTAAAACACTTTAAAAATTTAAAAAATAAGAAATACGTGCCTCAGGGTAGGCGCGAACCACCAATCTTTGGATTACTAGGAGCGCGCTCTCCCAACTTCTCCACGGAGGCGATGAAGAAAATGTCGCTTGCAAAGACATAAACCATTGAGGTACTTCTAATTTAGCTAATCAGAGTGCTTGTGTAACCGTGTACATTCGACGATGACCATTTAAGATTAGATAAAATCCCATCGCCATGTTATTTTATAACAAAATGACGCGCGTCTTCTTTATTTCATGGTTCTCCCATATTCACTTTAAATGATCGGCTTTAGTTGTAATCTAAATTGATACAATTATACGCACTCATCTCAAGATTTTTTACTTTATGATGTAGAGGCGTGATTATTTATGACCCCCGTAGCTCAATTTAGGAACAATTCGTCAGGAAAAATAACATATAATAATAACCGCATGCACATGACTGGCAATAGTTCGTGTTGGTCCCTTCGCGATTATCCGCGACGAATCGAAGAAGCGCGGACCAAAAGGAAGTCCTCGCTGCTGAGCGGTGGTAACTAAAATACTCGACTCTAGATATCAATTTCTACTCTACGAAATCCTGCCGTCAGTGGCACACTAGCGGCAGTCCTTCGACGCGTCGTTATAGCGACGATCGATATTTACCAGCAAGTGGGCCGCTAGGTGTTGGCGACTTTTACGGCATGGGGTTCAGCATTCGTGATCTCATGAAAGTAGTAAAAAGTGCTAGCAAAACGCATCACTTCATACTACGAAAATGAAGCAGGTAAAAGTAAGTTCAAAACATTGCTTCATTTTCATTACGAGGCCCTGCGCAAACTCCTCGTAGTGGTTGACTACACCTATGTGCCTTGGGAGCCAGATAAAATTCCACGAAGCAAATGTTACCATTCCTCACATCCAGCTGCTCTACGATACAATGAAACAATGAAGAAGCGAAGCAAGTTCAAGAAAATACTTCTGTGGCAAGCAACAGACAACGAGGAGACAGCTTCTGAGTCCTTTGTATCTGAAGGCACAATCAACGCTAACGTACTCTCTGAATGTTTAAAGAAGAAATTAATTCCTTAATTATCCGGAACCCGAAGAGACAACGTTTCGGTTTGGCCGGATCTTGCTACGTCGCACTACGCCAAGAATGTTGTCAAGCTTCTTCGTAGTGAAGGCCTTCGCTTCGTTGGGAAAGCAAAAAACGCCTAATGTACCCCAAGCGCGAGCCATAGAGGCGTTTTGGACCTTATGTAAACAGAAGAATGTTGAACGTCCGCACAGAGCCAAAACTCTTCGTGGCTTTACGCACATTTGGCTATATCTCAGCCAAGAAGTTGCTCGAACTAAAGGACTTGACCTGATGCGGAGAGGGATAAATAGTCTGCATGTAATTAGGTACAAAGGCATCCAGAACGTCAACCTTATTTAAATTGTTTTGTACGAAGGCTTTATTGTCATGCTTTACCCCAGTTTGGAAATACATTTCAAAACCACATTTCAATCCTTATAATTGTTTTAGTCTACCAATTTCTTGTTCACCCTGTATTTACATAGTATTTAATACCGTAATTGACTAATAATAATTAATTATATAGTGTTTAAATCTTGAAAATAATTATTAACTTCGTAAACTTTCTTCTCGTGTAAAAAAAACTGAACTGCTCGGCAAGTTTGTCTAGAGCAATTTAAGTAAACATACAGAGCAGTACACCAAAGAAACACAACTTCAGGCAAACTTATATATCAAGATTTCTCTAATTCATACAGAATACTAGCACTCATAAAATTATAACTTCAAAGTAAACAGATTTCCTATAATGCAGATACATTATGCCTTAATAGTTAGAGCCGAACCAGTTTTTGCATGGATTGCCTATAAACACACTCTCTACGAAAAGGATAACTAGGTAATTCGATTACTTAAAAGGATGGGGTTGGTTGAACATTGGAAAATTCCTCTGACTACAAGAATGAATCACTTTCAGTAGAGGTTCGGTACGAGACTAGCTTTTAACAAAAAAAAAAAGTCCTTCAAGTTCTTGCACAGAGAACTGAAATCGACAATCTACATTCACAACTAGCTGAACACAGCAGATGCGGTTTATATAACTCTTTGAAACCACCTAAACAAGGACCCGTCTTGCCATCATTTCAGAACAAGATTCTCGTTTTAAAATTGTAGGTCCCGTTCCGTTACTATGGCCAGCAGGTGTTGCTGTAGAATCTTAAATGAAAAACGGAAGGAGTAATATCCGTAACTGAGCACTGTCTCACATAAAGATGACAGATGTTCCGTACAAAGATATACCACAAGAAACCTATTTCTCTATCCTTGATTTACCTAGCCTTGGCTAGAAGCAATTTGAACTGACCCCAAATTGTCTTTACTTCTAATCAGAAAAAAAAATCTTATTCCGAGCGATATGCTGCCTGCTTCAAAGCTTTGTCATCAGGACGTACACTCATGCTTTGGGAAGAGTCGGTTACTTTGGACGTACAGGATATGCTACTTGAGTTTGAGCTACGTTCTCTAACACGGGATGTACTTGAACCTGAACCCACAAAGTGGGGGTGATGTATATATTTTGTAAAAGCTTGGGTCAAGGTAAGATCAAAACCGGTTACCAAAATTGGGGAGGTCTGAAGCATTCCGCTTGAGGGTTGTACGTTACTCATTTTTAAAAATACCTTTAAGCGTGTCCATACAGTCCGTTGTGACCCCGAAAAATCTGAAACGGTGAGACAGATATGACCACAGAAAATCATGTCTTTCATCAGTTCAAAAGTACAACATATCAAAGTAAAATAAATTGTCCCAGGGTCCCTGCAGGGTCCAACTCATTTTTTTATAAATGGAAAGGGTATCAACTTGCATATCGTATAAAAGTTGGTGTTAAATAAAAGAAGATAAATCAAGTCGCAACTCTCTACAATAAGCCTGTGCAAAAAAGCGGTGGGTCAAAATATCAACACAATCTTCATTGCAAAGTCTATGGCCAATCGTATGAATCTGAAACGGTGGAATAGGTGTAGAAAGAAAACCACGGATATGTCGTTATTTCAAAAGTATAATGATTCAAATTTTAAAAAAAAAGTTTCAGGGTCCGAAAGTGGGTCCAATTCAAAATGTTGAAATTGAAAGGGGAAATTGAAACTAGAATGTGTTTTGTTCTGTTTTGTTTTTTTATCAAAAGTCGACACTTGTTTCCTCTTCTGTCGCTTAACACAAGCTTTCATATAATACTCAATTTGAACCCCTTCCAATTTCAACTTTTTGTGTTGGACGCAGTCTCGGACCCTGGAACATTCTTTTTAATTTGAATCATTATACTTCTGAAATAACGACATATTCGTGTTTTTGTTTCTATACCTATCCCACCGTTTCAGATTCATACGATTGGCCATAGACTTTGCAATGAAGATTGTGTTGATATTTTGACACACCGCTATTTTGCACAGACTTATCGTAGAGAGTCGCGACTTGACTTATCTTCTTTTATTTAACACCAACTTTCATACGATATGCAAGTTGATATCCCTTTCAATTTAAAAATTTTGAGTAGGGCCCCGTCTGGGACCCTGCGGGGGACCCTGGGACAATTTATTTTACTTTGATACCTTGTACTTTTGAAACGATGAACGACATGATTTTCTGTTGTCAAATCTGTCTCACCGTTTCAGATTTATTGGGGTCGCAACGGGCATTATGGACACGTTTAAACGTATTAATAAAAATGAGTAACGGGGCCGCGGTGGCTCAGTGGTAGAGCACTCACCTCTGGTGCTTGAGGTCCTGGGTTCGATCCCAGCCCCCGCCAAGTGAACTTTGTGGTAGACAAACACCGTGTGCGTGGGTTTTGTCGGGGTTCTCCCGTTTCCTCCCACTTTCTTCATTCCACCATTTTATTCATTACTCATCATCGTCTCCTTTAGCCTAACCGGCATAACCGTGGGACGTAATACTCAAAGATTTCATTTCATTTCATTTCAAAAATGAGTAACCTGCTACCCTCAAGCGGAATACTTGAGACCTCCCCAATTTTCGTAACCGGTTTTGATCTTACCTTGACCCAAGCTTTTACAATATATATACATCACCCTCACTTTGTTGGTTCAGGTTCAAGTACATCCCTAGTAAGATCGAATATTTTCTTTTAGCCTATGATAAAGGCTATGTACACTCATGTCCAAAATTATTGTCGCTTGTCTATAAATAGTGGTTGTAGGAATATAATTTGGTAACAAATTCGCCCGGTATTTCTTATAATGTTAGTATGTATATAATCGGCAAAGACATGTATGTGGTAAATTTCATGTCAAAAGTGCAGTACGTAAGAACAATAAAACGAAAGTAAAACTTTCTTGTCCATTTAGCAACGTTTTGTTTTATTCATTTTAATTTTTGTATTTATAATTCTTTTTCTATAAAACTTAGCACAAATATATATTTCCCGATTGTATACATAGTACCAATGTTAAAAGTACCCTGCAAAATCATTATCAAATGATATTCTTACAAGAAGACAGTTATAGATATGCGACAATAATTTTGGACATGAGTGTACATAGCCTTTATCATAGGCTAAGAGGGAATATTCGATCTTAGAGAACGTAGCTCAAACTCAAGTAGCTTTGCCAACTAGCTAAAGAATTCTATTAGATTGGTTATTTTTCTCGTCAAGTTAAAATAGATATACAAGATCCTCTAATTAGTATATTTCTAGGTGCATAGTTTAAATTTACATCAAATAACAAGCAACAAATATAAGAAATATATTTTCATACTAAATTATTATACCGGTACAGTATATGAATCATATCAAATTCTACAAAATACATTAAATGAAGTAGAAGTCATATCTCCTAAACCCTACTTATTAATAATATGAATTAATACACTTATAAAATTTGCATGTCGTACATACAGATAGTTTGAAAAGTACTAGAAACAGCCATGATTTTGGATGTTGCCGTAAAAAAAGGAAAAGAATAGTATTTGTTTCTAGTTTTAAATTGATTTCATTGGGAGAAGTTGGGGTAATACACGGCTGTTCGTATGGTCTATCATCAGAAAACAACGAAGGAGTTCTACAGGCTACTGTATTTTTCTGTGTACAAACATTAAAAGGTTCCTTGCTTTTAGGCAACTTTACCTTCATTTATGCCTTTCAAAAAGTGTCTACCAAAATCTTTAGGTATCTAACGTCAGTCTTTTTCGTGATTTTTTTACAGCTTAGTTATAAATGTTTCTATAACCTGGTTGTATTAAATTTGTACAGCATTAATAATACTTCAAAGTGGAATTGTTCCAGCTTTTCTCTGATAAATAAGCTTGCCAGAAAATGCGTATGTTATTACCCCATTTTTGTTTTTGTTTTATAGGGTAATAAAAGAGTCAGTCATTTTGTTTTTTCCAGATTCACTAACTGAATATTAAAATTGCATTGACCTCCTCGTGATATTCAGGAAGTGAATACTGTTTTTTATATTTTATGGGTCCGTAATTTTATTAGCAAATTATCCTTTCATTGTTAAAAGAGTAGAACTTGTAAATATTAAGTGACTTTATTCTGCTAAAAGAGAGAATGTTTGGTTTAAAAAGTTTTGTTCTAGAACTGTTTTCTATTTTAGGGCTTATAATTTCATTCCATTATTATTAAAAGGATTCACGCAGGCTATTCTTCACTTCGGTATAACTTATTTAATTTTGTATAGCTTACTGTGTAAGAAGTCACTGCAGCATAAAGTTTTTTTTTTACGATGTAGACCCTATTTTTTAATTAAAAAAAGGATTCTATTACTACAATGTTTATATTTCTCATTTCAAAATGTTCAGAATGAGTGAAAAACTTCATAAATTATAGATGGCTCTAACATTAACAGTTTGTAATTAAAGGCATTTAACTTTCACGTACGTCTTTATCTAACTTTAATTTTCACATCGCGATTGACAGAAAAGTAGCCAGAACAAAAAGTATGTAAAATATTAGGACAAGAGAATACATGGTAGGCATATCCCTTGTAACACCAGTTAAATAACAAGCACAGCATGAAAGAAATCTGGGCAGCGCCTCTTATCAACACATACACTCGGGTACTAAAAAACAACTGAATATTAAAAATATGTATTTTTTCGCAGTCTTCCTGAACATTAGGAAATTATCAAATAATTTTCTATTATGTTGCCAAATAACAAAGTATATATACAAAAAGACTCAGAAATGTGACTTGAAAACTCTTAACATCTTAAATTACTCTTGTTTCTTATTACCCCGAGTGTCTCTTATTACTCCATCTTAGTTAATTTTCGCTCATACTACTCATCTAAATGTATTCTTGCATTACAACCTTCAATTAGTTAATTATCGTATTGACTTTGTTGTCAATGCATCTTCACTACTGTTCAGAATGCATTAAACTATAAAATGAATTTTTGAAAGAACCTGTTCAGTTTTAATTAGCGAATTGAAGTTTCAAACAGTATTAGTTATGACTTGTGGCAATAGCTGTATAATAAACTCACCTCTTTAGTGTGCTATTCAAAGCTTACCTTCAATGTTAGAGTTCCAAACTACGTGGGTATTAGTAAAAGTTTCCAGCCAGATACGGTAATATCACTCCACTGGTAATTATACGTTCGTAACATGTAGTGACATCTATGCAAGAAGTAATGGACCAGTTTCAAGTGACTTGCTTCGTCACTTCGTTGCAGGGAATCATTTGAATCAGTCGGTGTCCGTTGAGCTCGTGTACTGCATGGCAATGTTCCAGTCCACATGGTTTTCGTTGCTATGGCTGCTGTTTCTAAACCTGGACTGTAGGGTGAGTGATGAATTTTCTTGAAGTCCCAGTCTTAAACTGCAGCCTTGGCAACAAGAGATGCAGGGGCTGAGTCTTTGTTATGCAGTTTGCAATCTCCGCCACAGCGATTGATTCGAATAGGCATCTGAAGCAGCTACACAGTTGAAACTGATACATTATTTCATCTGTAGATGACAAGAAGTCACATCAGAAGGGCGAGAACAAAAAGGCTTAACTCAAAATGCCCATGGAAAGGTCCACAAGACATAAGAGCCAGAGCCAAAACAGCTCCGCTTCAAATGGCCTGCGACAAAAAGGTTCGAGTTAAAAGACCCCCATGACAAAAGTGTCCCACGTATAAACAGGTTGAGATATAGCTTGGAAAGCCTTAAAACTATAAACATGTTTTCTAGATGAAAAATATTCTATGGACAGTACCTGATTTATTTGTCTTGAAAAAGCACATATGGACTTGTATAAAGGTTAGTCGAAAGTATTACGACATTCGTAGTAATAACGATAAGCGTGGACCGAGGAAAAGCAAATGTGGGACGTGGGTATTGATGTGAAAGCTACATTGAATGGGCTATATACCTCATGACAGATATAGTCGATTCTGTCATATTGGACAAAACAATTTTTTAATGGAAAGCGGTATTTTTATTCATCTATTTAGGCTAGAATCTTTTCACAAACGACAATGTGAATGCATTGGTTGTTTAGCAAGTCTAGCGTAGTTTCATATTGTAAAAGGCAACTGTTTAATTCTATTCGTGAAAATCAGACAAGAACTTAAACACTTAATGATTATAATTTATGCTAAAACTGGATATCGATCAATATGAAGCAGGCATGGTTTTAAAAGATTCAATTACAAAGTTCCAAGTTTCTCACTTCTTTATTGTGAGAACAACCAGAATCTCTAACGTGGACATTTATTATGAGAGGTATCTTAACGAATGCAATAATTAACTTTTCATTACTGTCAGAAATCTTTAAAAGATTGATAATTAATTCTTACAAATGAAAGATTTGAATTTATGCGAAGGCTTTAAATCACACTCATAGAATCAGCTAGGCTACATATTTAAAAAAATAAAATAGTGAAATTTATCTACCTCGAACACTTATTACTTCAAATTTACCCAATAACACTACACTAATCTACTTCGAGCAAAGTACACTGTAAGAGATGGTGAGAAAAAAGTATACTGTCGCATTATTGACTCCTGAGAAAACTGAAATTCATTACAATTTGTACAGAAGTATTATTACATAGCATAACATTGTGAAAGCGCAATGTTATTTCGTTTATCTGTTTTTTTTTTCTTTTCAACAGGTTAGAGCCAAAAATTATAATACTACACTGGGAGATTATTTTCAAATAGAAGAAAGAACAGAAGAAGCGGGTAAATATTTAACTCTAGTGTTATAATCCCCGGACAAGATTTCTCTTACGTTATATTGTGATTCTTCCTGTATGCAGTAGTACTATATTTGTATAAGCTTGTAGATTTATTCGTATATAACCACCAAGAACATCAATTAACTGAATCATTATATTTCAGTAATACACATTGGCTGTAAGAACTTTTTCGCTTTTGTATGAAATATAAGATTTTACTTGAGGTAAAAATTTTCCAGTCTTTCAGATGCACATGTTGTACACAAGTTTATGCAGCAATATACGGATGCGGCAATGCATACAAATTTGATGACGAAATTAGTCACCTGGTTACAGTAATAGTATTCAGGTTTACAGACAGCAAGAGATTCGGGATGGAGATTTTTTTTTTTGTACTGAGGCTAAACTGTCAAAAATTAATGGAGGCATTCAGTGTTCGACTTTCAAGAATCAAAGAAGGTTATGCGTAAAATCAGAATAATAGTACGGAAACACTCAAGAAATCGAGGATGTTAAACCTTTTACATAATATGTCCGTTGTCTGTAGCAGCAGTAGGTTCCAGGTAAAAAGGTGTAGCGTACAGTACATAATACTGGTAATTTGTTGACATCCATGGAAGTGTATAGTATACCAGGTTTCCTTCATTAGCAAGCGCGGTTCGACTTTAAAGGCTATGTAAGCATTCAAACCAGTAGGTTTTGGTCATCTAAAAATCCACCTACTTACGTGAAATATCCTTGCATTGTGAGGAAATTGGAGCGCAGTGTTTTGTATTACCTTAAGATTAATGAACCCTATCCTCTTTCAAAATACAGAATACCAAGACATCACTAAACGGTCTATTTCGTTTGTTAAAGTCAATGTATGTGACTTGATTCGATATAAGTTCCATGGAAGTTCCATATAACATACATTGAATGAAATCATGTAGTTTTTGTGCTAAGTCTTTGGCAACTTCATTATTTCGAATAGATTATGGCCAATGTGATGAATTCATTTCCCATCCAAGGATTTTTTATTTCCGGGGTAACATAAGAGGAAAATATACACAAATATTTCGTTTACAATGCAGGGATACTTCAATAGGAACATAACGACAAAATTTAACATCATCAGTGAACAGAAGCTGTTACAGCCTAAACATAGTCTCACATATGCATATGCATAAAAAGAATCCCCTAATGCGTTGCAGAACAGCTTAATTATTTCGAATATATGTTGTAAAAACATGATTCGATTTTGCATTTCTACGTAATATGTAAGGTACTAAACATCATTAAGACGTATTATAGGTTTCTTGCAGACTTGTAATTGGTGCATTAGAAATTGAAGACCTTGCTGCAATAAGAATTTAGTGCTTTTTTACCATATTGACGCGGGATAAAATAAAAGTTTTAAAAATGTAATTCCTATTCACGCTCCAAACTACTATTTGCATACAGATTTATATTATTTAGAGTGATTTTTTTTTTTTTTGCGTTTACCGCTGGTGCTTTTCTTGTAAAGAAAAAGAAGTACCGTAATTAACCGAATTTGCAGCAAGCTCCTCGTTTGTGTAATTGGTTCTTTAACCTTTAACGCCGAAGGACGTAACTGCTGCGATAAGGATTTAAACCTTAAATACTCAGACTCGTAATTAAGCTAGGAAGATACGTTTGGTACCAATGTATTTCTGAATGATGAAGCTTGCCTCTGTTCTGTATTTTATGTGTATAGGGGTACAACGGAAGAGAGGCTGAAGAGTGAAGTTTGTGTTGCCTCTTTTTCATCAGCTCTTTTTGGGAGGACAATTCCCCCGACTTGGGGATACAGTCATAAAAATTGGTATGTGAAACAATGAACTTACCTAGTATACGCTATCCTGAAAAAAGTACTTGTTACTTATGTGGGTGGAGTAGGGAAGGGGCAAAACTGTCCAATTCTTGAATCTCAGTTTCTTGAAGTACGTTACATTTATTTTCAGAACGGTTCCATAAAATACTTCATCTACGAGTACCCGGGAATTGCACAAATATTACCTTGTTAGAGTTTGTGGGTTTTATAAGCTTTCCAACGACGTATACATCACAATACTGTGATAATTAGGGGGGCGACACCAGAGCCACCAAGTCGAAGGTATGCAACAGCCCTTAGAAAATTATATACAGGGCGTTTTTATAGGAATTTCCTTCTGAATTTTTATCTCACTTTGTACTGCAGTAATGATTACCATTTTAATATTATTGCCACAAGTGTATTGCCTACACATTATCTTCGTTTTGTCAGTTTAGAGTGTCTGTTACGTTACCAGGGCACACAATTTTTTTTTATTTTTAAAGGTTTTTTGTTGCTGCTTCTTCTTCCCCTAGGAATAGGACAAGAATTACAGTGGAATCTGTAATCCGTACGCTTTCCAACTATGTATGAATCCTCTGTGATAATTAGGAGGATAATCAGGGCCCTCAACGTGAGGGCCTATGATTTCATTCAAATCGCTGCCCAGTGTAAGAAGAAGGAAGAACCGCAAATCATTGAATTTTCAGCAAAGTTCTCGTTTGTGTGGTTGTGGTTCAAACCAGCAGAATATTTACTCCTTCTTTGAATGTATATGATGTTTTGATAATACTACATATTATAATGAAGTGCGATAACCAAGACGTTCAAAGTAAATGTTAACACATTTACTTTGAATAACTCAAATTACTTTCACTTTTAGATACATGAATGGAAGTTATCCAAAGCTATATAGATATTAATAAAATTAAATATTAGTTTTTAAGGAAGCGGATTATATAGAATGAGCTTCTACTGTTCGTGGTGCACGGTGGCTCAGTGGTAGTGGCTTTACCTCTGGTGCATGGGAACCTGGGTTCGATTCCCGGCAAAATAAGTTTGAGATGGACAGCATCATGTCTATGGGTTTTCTCGGTTTAATTCCGTTTCCATACCAAATCTAATTACATCAATTCTTCCGGCGTCAGTCATTTCCGTTGATCATCCGTCTCTCTTAGTCTAGAAGGGCATAATCGTGGGATTTTAAAATGAGAAATTTCACTTTTTCTTCTTTCTTCTACTGCTTGAGATTTATGACTGCCTGTGATACGAAATTCGGAATGGTGGAATTGTTGTAGGCTGACAGTGAGTATTGTATTGTTGTTATCATGGTACCCTATCCAATGTGCTTTATTATATATTCGAATTTCTGGTACTTTCTATCGTTGCTAAGTTTGACTTTGTTGCGGACTTCATATGTATGTTGGAATCGTCAGAAAGTCAACGAGAGTTGGTCAGCTATGAACGATTCCCTAGTATATGGCAGGCTCACCGCTAATTAGATATTAGCCCTTTTAGAACATAAGGTATATATATTTTATATATAAAGTATATAGAATTTACTTCAGCTAAATCTGTAGTAAAGTTTTTCACGTCGGTTTCTTTGCATTCATTCAAGCGTGGGAGCATCAAATAACATATTTCACGGGCATTTTGCAGTCTCGCGTGCGATGCCTTGTGGCAGTGACATCACGAACTCTGACTAAAGAATAAAAGAGGATAAATTTTAGAATTTTCTTCAAAGAATTACTCACTCAGCCCTGTTTACCCTAGGATGATGGTTTGACACTCATTTTTTCGAAGGGGGGCGCGGTGGCTCAATGGTAGAGCGTTTTCCCCTCTGGTGCTTGGGGTCTTGGGTTCGATCCCAGCCCCCGCGAAGTGAACTTTGTGGTAGACAAACACTGTGCTCGTGGGTTTTCTCGGGGTTCTCCCGTTTCCTCCTACTTTCTTCATTCCACCATTTCACTCATCTCTCAACATCACCGTCTCCTTTATCCTAACCGGCATAATCGGGGGACGTAAAACTTAAAGATTTCATTTCATTTTTTTTTTCATTTTGTTCGAAGTAGGACACTTTTTCCAACTGTACCACTCACGTGTCCCTGTATGTGCCTCAGGCGGAAAAATTCCTCCCAAAGTGGAAGAAATGGATTAATTCATTAAAAATTCCCCCTTTCGGGAATTTCTCTCCTCAGGTACATGATAGAGAGATATGAGTGGTAACGTTTAATACCTAACCCCATGCGGAACAAAACGAGGTACTAATAATGATGCAATAATAAAAGAATGTGTCAAAAAGTTCCGATTTTTTCCCATATTACACATTTTTAGTCAGTTTGTTTAGTAAGGTATCTACAATATTATAGGTCATACTTTTATTGCTCTATACCCCAAAGAACATACCCCATGTGTTCGTGAGCTTTGCTATTTATCATAAAACCATTAATCGTACCTCATTCTCCTTGAAATAAATAAACCTTTCAAACAGCATCAATCCCGTTTCGGCATCATCTACCTAAGGAAAGAAATCCCTAAAAAGGGGAATTTCTTTTGAAAAGGGCGCAGACTTTGAGAAAAGGGACTCTTTCATAAAAATTCCTTTTAAGGGATTTTCTCCTCATTTACATGATAACGACATGAGAGTGTTACTGATAAAAAGAATGCTTCATTCTGAAGAGAACGAGGTACAATTCATGGTCCTACGGTGAATGGTCTTGATGCTAAAGCTGATTGGAAAAAACTGGCTGAAAATATATTATGAAAATGGTTAGGGAACACTGGTGAATAAGCTAGAGTATCAAGACTATTTCTCGTAGGACCATTCTTCGTACCTCATTCTCTTCACAATAAAGCAAACATTTTTGGTACAATTTGCATGTCCTGTTATGTACCTAAGAAGGTAAATTCGCGACAAACGGGGATTTTATTTTTTTTAAATTCCCTTTTTTCCCATTTTGGGCTGCCATTTCTCGTGTCAGGTAAATACTAAGGAACATTGAGTGATACGGTTGGATACACTGCTTCATTCCGAACAAAGTGAGGGTAAAGCCATGATCCTAGAGTACATAGTTTTGATGCAATAGCTGATTGAGTGAAAGTCTACAAATTACCTGAAAAAACATAAGTTCTAAAAGGTTTAAGAATGCAAATGGTCCTAATATTATATTAATTATCAAAAATAAGAATTTCTAGCAATTTTATTGTTCATATTTTTGACTTTTTCCCTTTAAATGCACTGTTTCGATTATTCCTACGTCAACATGAGTTTGTCAGTTTAGGGTTGTGTGAATGATTGGCAATTCCATATATAATAAATATATATTGGCAATTTCCGATTTACCAATATTCCTTGGATAGAGGTATCCCACTTCTTTATTATTTTTCTTAATAGATAAATTCATGTTTACAATAATTATTTTACAGCCCCTACTGCTCCACTTGATGTAAATGTGATAGAATCAACAGCCTCTGAGATAACACTGAAATGGCAACACCCTGATCAAAGCCACGGAAGACTTCGAGAATTCCACGTGGAAGCTGTTCCTGAAAAGACAGGGCTACGGGATATACAACCGAAAAGCAAGACATATGTTATGCAAGTGGATGGTGACAGTCGCTATTACGAATACAAGGTAAGGAAACAAGTACTGTTTGTTACAATATAAAGAACAAAATTTTCCATTGTTTTTAGCATTTAGCGGTGGAAAAGTACTCGAAGATGAAACACATATCAATCGATCCAGCTTATTGAGTTGGACCAAATTAAATGCGTGCAGGACCGTATTGTGCGTCTTTGTGCTCTAAATAATTTATCACCTTCCCGCACCAGTATCACTGATAACTGATAAGAAAGATAATTGTTTCATTACTAACAGTCAGTAATGGTTTAATAGCATCTACAGTATATTAATAAATACATTAAGCTGTTTGTATGTCTGTCTGTAGCGCTTTTCAACTCAAGAATCATAATAGATAGAAACATAACATTTTAATACTATGTTTTAAAGCTCTCAGAGAAATGATGTAAATGACTGCTTCAGGTTCCTAGGTCACATCTGAGCTAAGATATGGGGGTGCAAATCTCCATAAGAATAACATGTGGGCATTTTAAAAATAATCGAAAACGACCAATATTAGAGTTGAATTCATAGTTTTTGTGGTCGCTGAGATGAATAGTGACAGTTTGAATCAAATTCCACTTCAAGATCATGCTCTACACCCCAGGGAGGGAGCGAGTTTTTAAAAGTAATCGTAAAAGACAGATACTAGTGTTGAATTCATAGTTTTCGAGGTTGCTGAGTTTAATTGTATCAGTTTTCAAGATGTTCAAGTTCATCCTCACCCCTTTGAGTGGGGTGGGAGAGAATGTCTTTTTAAAAGTAGTCAGATAAGCTAGCTAACTAGCAACTACTGTAATTAGAGCGAATTAAACCAATTAAAATATTTTCTCGAGCTTATGCGGGACTCTGCAGGTTGCTAGTTTTAAATATGACTTTATTGTGAACCTTTAAACAATCTAAAATTTTGCCGCCCTGTGTTCGAGTACAGAATATCAATTACCTAAATGTCGGCCTGTATGAGTAAGTGTCAAAGCTCATGCATAGATTTCGACAAAACGAAGGAAAATCATTTTCTTTATAAATTTAAAACATGATGCCACTTAGTAAGGTGAAACGGATACTGAATTAAACTCCTATGCTCTTCATTATGACGTAATATGATGACGATGCAAGGTACGGATGAGATATGACCTAAAATTATCATTAATTATTTAATTTGAGTCTGTCTTTCTAAAATTCTATGCAATGATATGACTCGTATCAGTCGAGAAATTACACTGAGCTGAACAAGGTAACACCACTGTCAGTCAATTCTCATTGCTTAGGTTTCGAAAAAAAAAAAACGTGGCGCTAAAATTATCGGGTTTGGTGCCAATGATAATTTAATGTACTGTATTTCTGTTGTAAGAGAAATTGATATTTATATACTATATATGTAACAAAACACACAGCTAACTAACAGAGTGTATTTATTATTTTGTGTCTTTCCCTAATGCTGACACATGTTCTCCTTTAAGCGCATACTACGAATATTTCCACGGGAACGGCCCATGGTATAGCCTTCTTCTTTACCCATCATGCTTTTTCAACTGCCAAACACCATGTGACATTATAAATACACATTTTTGTATCTAAAACGTATACAACCATTAACACTCTACAAGCAAACCAGTGCTATACGTGATGACTGTAAGCGGGGCTCGATTTACCGGGGTGCAAATGTGCACGTGCATTCCCTGTCGTTGTAAATATATACTACCTAAAGCGAGAAGCTAGCAGTGAAAATAGCAATACTTTCTGGAAACTTTTGCTGTCATCTTTGTATTTGGGATTAAAAGAAACCAAAGTTCCCCAAAAGCAAGTGTTTAAGTCAATATTCTGAAAGTACAAGGGAAAGGAATCACCGACAGCAGACAGTTACTATTTCTAGGGCAATTCTTCATTCACACCAAAGACACCTAAAGGCATTTTGAAAATTCAAATTTAATTCAAGTGTACTGGTAGTTAATGATGCACCCCGTCAGAAAATTCTGAATCCGGCTCTGACTTTAAGTAAGGTATTTTTATTCTTCTTATTCGTATTATAAGTTTTCACGCAGACTAAATGTTGACTAAAAAAACTGAATGTTAACATACTCTTAGTATTAACAGACAAATACAGAAATATGAAAACTTCCTCAAAGTGCATTCGTGCTCTCACCTCAAATTCAAAAGAAAAATGCTCTCACCTTTATTTTACATGTGATTTTGTGCTTATAAATTTCGAGGGTTAAACTTTCCTCTTTGGGTCCTTTTATTAGCAATAACAACGTTTTTTTTCTCATTTAACCATATTACAAAGTGACCACATAAAGTAATCGAACCTTTACCAAAACAGAAAACTCATTTCAAAATATTACCGAAGTATGACAACACTGGAAAGATCTTTATGTACGCCTCCCACTAGTGTTTGTCTGAAACGGTTTGATGCACTTTGTGCTAGTGTGAGAGTGCAAAAAACTTATGAATTCTGAAGTAGTCGTACAGAATTGTTGAGCGTTAGGTTTCATCGATCGCCACGATGCATTTTAGGAATTTGTTTTGTGGTACTGCAGTACCTATCAGATCCTCATAGTAATATTTCCTGTTGGTTCAAAAATTGGGGGTATTTCTCAAAATAAATAGGTGCCTTCCTTTAGGTATTCGGTTAAACTTGATCTAAACCTTTCTTTATCTCAAGCATGGTTGTAGTTGCTACGTGGTTACATATCTATCGCTTTTACCACTCCATGAAATTTGTACATACTTTCCTCACTCCTTGAAATTTGTACATACTTTCCCCGTTCAAGGATGTTCTGGATCGGCATCATCCTCAGCATTTTCCTGTTCATATTTCAAACAATTGAACCATTGATACATCTGGGTTCTTAATAATGATGTATCACCATACAGTGCACTCACAATTTGTTACGTTTCGGTAATGGATTTTTCCTATTTGTATCATAACCTTGTTACACTCTTGTTCTATTTCGATGCGATTGCTTTGTAAGACAACTTCACACTAAATGCATTTGCATTCTTAAGCAGATACAAACTGCATCAAACCGGCTTAAGCACACAATAATATAAAGTCTAGACAAATACCTTCCCAATGTTGTCATACTATTATAACAGTATGGATTGGCTTGGATTTTTAAACAAACCCTCGTATTTCCCCAGCGTCAATTCTTAGAAATATAATGCAATCAGCTAACAGTTGGAAGAGAACAATGCTCAGGAATTTGTCACCCAAAAGGTACCTCACTTTTCTAGTCAGTCTTGCTTCCTCCCGTCAGCCCATATTTGGAGGAAAAATTTAGCTACTCTCGTTGTAAACGCCTACGCACAAGCCCTCATGACGATGACAGATTTTTACGTGACAATGTAAAATCTATTAATAATCGTCAATTTTACAACTTATTGGAACAATCAGTGTTTTAATGTGATTTCTATTAACCTATGGACCATTCATTATATATTATTAACAATATAATAAAGCAAAAACTTAATGTTTTCTACGAACTATATTTTAGTTTAGTCCGTGTATTCTTGCGCTGTGAACTGGCAACTATGTGACGCAAGAAAAGAAGCGGGTGTGTGTCTTACCAGACGCCATGTGAAGTAAATGTACCAAGTTTCTGTCTTCACTAAAAGTATCGACATATGTAAAGTTTCAGTGTCTGGCTTCCAGGGTAATATAAAATGATTTGAGGAGCACAGCGCTCGAATTTAAGTAAACAAATCAGTACCTTTTCACATACTAGTGAATAATGAAAACCGCATAATCATACAACTATAATTCACAAGCCGCAATGTCAAGGAGAGCACCAACTGTTAGTTAGCAACGTAGACATATTCACCAATTATAGTTAAGTTTTCAAATGAGGAAACTTATAGAAGACGACGTAAAACTCATTCATATGTAACAAGTGCATTAGTGAATTTTATTCCGTGTAGTTGCCGTAATCGTCGTGCGCGTTAAAATGTCGTTCGATCGAAACTTCACGTATTATTTCGTTTACAGATCGTTCCGCAGTCGTGCATAAGGGCCAATTTGTTTTGAATGAAATACTAATCATAATCTGAAAATATTAGCGTTGTTTTATATGTGGTTGATGTAATCAAAGTGAAGTGAATAGTAATACAAAGTTACCTACAATTCTTGTTATTATTTCTAAAAGTTAAAATAGTGATAAGAGGATGTGTTTCGTATGTGATGTTTTTCTTTTACCTGTCGAAATGCGTACAAGTTAAAGCGTATGCGACGTAAAGTGTTTATCAGAAGGTAAGGTATCTATTAATAGATAAGTCCAAACATTTACTTTCGCCTCCCACTACTCATCTGGTGTTAATCACGTATGCCTGTCCTACCTTGCACCTTTTTACAAGTATTGATCAGTGTAACTTGGAGCTGACGTAACAGCGACGGTGGGTATACGGCTCATGCCTCTGATATGTCTAACGCCCGAATCTTAGGACCGCGGAGGAGTGAAGATACTTGTTTATTGCCAGTCTCTTATTTCAATTCACTAATTTGTGCATTTGATTGATGTAAAGGAGACTTTGAGAGATCCAAGGTTCGAATCCTATTATTATTATTAATCTGGCGCTTCGAATACGGACATCCGGAACTCGAACCCAGGACCGGCACTCCCCTTATACTATGGTAACATTTTTAAGGGAGTTAGATGTAAAAGTTCAGTCACTTTATGGGTGCGGAGGATGCAAGAATAGTATCCATATGCAGCTTCCAGGAGAAATAAATATCTCCCAAAATTGCCCTGATACACGTAACAGCTGACGAGTTTGCATTCGAGATTGTGTATTGAATATTTTTTATTTATTTATTTATAATAGGTTTCAGATACAGCACTAGGCCATTTTACACTGAAACATTTTAACAATTATGTAACATAACAATAGAACAACAATTTGAAATCAAGATGGTACAGTACAATGGCAACATTACAAAAATAGTTTTATTTATAGATGATCTGAAGGTATACTTATTTGAAAAAACGTCTACAGTTTCTGGTAACTGATTATAGGTGCCAACAATTCGGTTTAAAAGGGACCTTTGGACAATATTAACTCTTGCAGCTCGAGTGTAAAAGAGATCACTAGATCGTGTTGTTCTAGCGGGTACGCGAAAATTGATCTGACTTCATAACTGTTTACATTATATATGGCTATTTACAACTTTATGCAAAAATATTACGTCAGAAATTTTGTTTCTCACTAGGGGAAATTTGATATTGAGAAATGTTAAAACATAATTTTTTTGGAAGTGTTCGAAGGTGAGGTACTCGGTAGGATACAATGGCTAAAAAGAAATTAATTACAGAATTTATTTTTTTCAGATGAGTAGGGCAGGCCATAGACCAGATAGGAGAACAGTACTCAATAGTGGGAGTAAGATATGACTTATAGAACAAGCTTAAGGAATAGGACTTTTTATGTCCGTGAAGCAATAAAGGAGTCCTAGTTTTCTCATAGCAGTACAAGATATTGTGCTTTTATGATCCGCAAAAGTAAGCTTACTGTCAATGGTAACACCAAGATCTCTGAAAGAGGTGACAGGATTTATGTTCTGATGACCAATTTTGTAGATGTGGTTTATAAGTTCCGTTTTTTAGAGAAATCGTAAGAGAAGCACATTTTTCGAGGTTTAAATTAAGTTTCGAAAAGTTACACCACTTGAGAAGAATAGAAGCATCATCCTGAAGAGCAAGAGCATCGTACCCTGATTTATATAGGTATAGGTACATTTTCGTTCTTACTGATTTTCTAAGAGAACTATGCAACGTAGTATGAATCCAATACCAGTTATTTCAGGCAGCTTTGAAATAGTTATTACGACGCTGGATAAACATCAACAGATACAAACCATGTATGTGCATGGCGTAGTTACATTCACATATTCATTGTGCAACTGTGTGTTTTAAATAAACGAACAATTTCTTAACGAGAAATGTTATCCTGAAATGAGCATATACATAATTAAATCTCGGTACAATAATTCCACAAGCAGCTAGTCAGAAATTTCTATCAAATCTTCAGATCGAAAACTTTTCAAAGAAATATGATTTGGCTGAGGCCTTTAAAGTTTGTAGAAGAAGGACGTAAACGTTTCCTTCAAATAATTCCGTACTCAAGAGCCACATGTTCTGAAACTACGAGAACTAGTTGGCTATTCTGATTATCTTATTGTGAAACACTTGCTTAGTAGTTCTAACAATAATCGCTAAAACTTTGCTCTCTGGAAAATCACAGTAAAATAGTGCACCGTTATGTTAGTATGAAGGATATTTGTATTGATAATTTCGCACTACTGACAATTCAAATTCATAGAGATCCCCACAAAACCAATCCAAAGTACTTCCAAAGTTGGTATAACTAATACTTCTTCCGATCCAACAGTTGCCCAAAATGTTTCGAATTCATACTTTGAACATGTCTCTAGACAAACTATTCAAGAGTTTTCAGTAGCACAATAGCATAATCATAGTTGTAAAGATTAACACTTTTGTTCACTTGGAACATAGCTTCATAGAATCATGCAGTTTTCGAAACTAAAATTCGGCGATTCTACATTCCCGGAAAGTAAATTCTCACAGTCAAAGCGTCTGTTAGAACTTTGATCGTGTGGTTCATAGACACGAATCAATTTGAAAAGTATATCTCTTAGGTCTCAAAACACAAGACACAATGGATTCACTAATGCCAGCTCTCGTATATCTGGTCGGGGAGATACTTTTCAACAATTTTTACAGATTACGCTACTATGAGACTTTCTAGGGTCTTTCGTTAATTTTGAGTGGGTGGGGTTGGAAAATATTTCTCGTTCTCGGTATCGCTTACTTAACATTTCTACAATCAACTGAACAAACGTCACCTGAAAATCACAGGTCCGTGAACTTGGCCCCTAACGTTAGTGCTTAATTAGTGTAGGAGCTACAAGCAAAAAACCTTTGGGGGGCCAAGTTCACGCTGCCCCCCACTTCAAGCAAAAACGAAATAATTAGTGCCATTCGTTAGTGCATCGTTAGTGCTTCCTAGTGCAACAACCCGTGACGTTAGTGCTTCATTAGTGTAAGCCCTAGAGACAAAACAATGGTACACACTGCCCCCCCCCCGCTTCAAGCAATAAGGAAAGGAATAGTGCCGTTCGTTAGTGCATCGCTAGTGCTTCTAGAAAATACTAAATGTTTCGTTAGTGCTTCACTATTAGTGTAGATATAGTCAATTATAAGTCACGAAACTCCCATAAGAAATGCATGGGGAATTTTTCATTGCGTCAAATTACCGCCAAATTCGAAAGCACTATTGACCTCTTCTACTACAAGCGTTAGTGCATCGTTAGCGTTTCTTACTGCAAAAACCGCTAACGTTAGTGCTTCATTAGTGTAGGAGCTATAAAGAAAAAAACATTTGGGGGGAGCAAGTTCACGCTGCCCCTCACTTCAAGCATTAACGATAAAATTAGTACCATTCGTTAGTGCATCGTTAGTGCTCCTAGAAAACACTTATAGTTTCGTTAGTGCTTAAATATTAGTGTGGTTATGACTAATTACTCCCATAAGAAATTGCATGGGGAATTTTTCATTGCGTCGAATTACCGCCGAATACAAAAGCACTAATGAATACTTGTAGTGCAATCCTTAGTGCATCGTTAGTGCTTCTTAGTGCAACAACCCTAACATTAGTGCTTGATTAGTACAGGTACTACAAGTAAAAACACTTTGGGCCTAGCGTGAACTTGGCCCCCACTTTGAGTACTAACGAAAAGATTAGTGCTATTCGTTAGTATATCGTTAGTGCTTTCAGAAAATACTAATGGTTTCGTTAGTGCTTCACTATTAGTTTAGATATAGCCAATTGTAAGTCACGAAACTCCCGTACGAAATGCATGGGGAGTTTTTCATTGCGTTAAATTACTGCCAAATTCAAAAGCACTAATGATCTCTTTCAGTGCAATCGTTAGTGCATCGTTAGTACTTTTTAGTGCACCAACCCTAACGTTAGTGCTTCATTAGTGTAGGAATTACAAGTGAAAAACCCTTTGGGCCTAGCGTGAACTTGGCCCCCCCACTTTGAGCACTAACGAAAAGATTAGTGTAATTCGTTAGTATATCGTTAGTGCTTTCTGAAAATACTAATAGTTTCGTTAGTGTTTCATTATTAGTGTAGATATAGCCAATTGTAAGTCACAAAACTCCCATAAGAAATGCATGGGGAATTTTTCATTGCGTTTAATTACCGCCAAATTCGAAAGCACTAATGATCTCTTTCAGTGCAATTGTTAGTGCATCGTTAGTACTTCTTAGTGCACCAACCCTAACGTTAGTGCTTGATTAGTACAGGAACTACAAGTAAAAAACACTTTGGGCCTAGCGTGAACTTGGCCCCCCCACGTTGAGTACTAACTAAAAGATTAGTGCCCTTCGTTAGTATATCGTTAGTGCTTCCAGAAAATACTTATAGTTTCGTTAGTGCTTCATTATTAGTGTAGATATAGCCAATTGTAAGTCACGAAACTCCCTTAAGAAATGCATGGGGAATTTTTCATTGCGTCAAATTACCGCCAAATTCGAAAGCACTAATGATATATTTTAGTGCAATCGTTAGTGCCTATTAGTGCGCCAACAATAACATTAGTGCTTCATTAGTGTAGGAACTACAAGTACAAACCCTTTGAGCCTAGCGTGAACTTGGCCTCCCACTTTGAGCACTAACGAAAGATTAGTGCCATTAGTTAGTATATTGTTAGTGCTCTCAGAAAATACTAATAGTTTTGTTAGTTCTTCACTATTAGTGTAGATATAGAAAATTGTAAGTCACGAAACTCCCATAAGAAATGCATGGGAATTTTTCATTGCGTTAAATTAACGCCAAATTCAAAAGCACTAATGATCTGTTTTAGTGCAATCCTTAGTGCATCGTTAGTGCTTTTTAGTTCGCCAAGCCCAACGTTAGTGCTTCATTAGTGTAGGAACTACAAGTAAAAAAATCCTTTGAGCCTAACGTGAACTTTGCCCCCCAGTTTAAGCACTAACGAAAAGGTTATTATAATTCGATAGTGCATCGTTTATGCTTGTAGAAAATACTAATAGTTTCGTTAGTGCTTCACTATTAGTGTAGATATAGCCAATTATAAGTCACGAAACTCCCATAAAAATACATGGGGTATTTTTCATTGTGTTAAATTCCCGAACGTAATAGTAACCAATACACTAATATATGGTTATTAGTGCTTTTAAATTTGGTGGAAGAATTTTATAAAATGGAAAATGCTACGTGTCTAAATTTAGTCCCGCACGCATCTCAAATACTAAAAAAACGTTTGACATGGTTAGTGCATTGTTAGTACCCATTAGTACACTAAACTCTAACGTTAGTGCTTTGATTCAACTCTACATTAGTGAACATTATTTGCAAGACTAAATTGAATTCTTTCTAATTCTACAATTATTGTCCTACAAAGGTGAGATAGACGTCAAAAGTTAGTGCATCCTTATTGCTTCCCGAAACACGAAGCATTAGTGTTAGCGCGATTATAGTTTAAGAGTTATAAGTGAATAACTCACTCTGTGCTAAATTTAATTTTACAATAATTATCCTACAAAGGTTGAACAAACGTCAAGGATTAGTACATCGTTAGTGCTCTGAAAGACACTAAGCATTAATGTTACTGCTATCATAGTTTAGGGGTCAAAAATGAATAACTCGGAGGGGGGCTACTTTAGATCTTTAAATTATGTACAATTTTACGTTAATTGTCTGACAGAAATGGACCAAACCAGCGTTTAGTCCTCCGCTGAATAAGCACTAATGCTAGTGTTATAATTTAAGTGTTATTAACGAATAACACGCACGAGCCTAAATTCAAATTTCTCGAATTTTACAATAATTGTTAATCCAAAGGTAGGATAATCGCTAAAGGATCGTGCCTTTTTAGTTCTTCAAAAATACTAAGCATTGACGATAGTGCTATCACAGTTTAGGAGTTATCAGTGAATAACTCGGACGGAACTCAATTAAAATTTATCGAATTTTACAATAATTGTGTAAAAATTGAAAAAAACTGAAGTTAGCCCCGCTCGAGTTATTTGGTAAAACTCCTAAACTGTGACGGCAGTGACGTTAAGTGATTAGTGTTTCATGAACCACTAAACAGTCACTAACCTTCGGCGGTTATCTTACCGTTGTGGGACAATTAGTGTGAAATTCGAAAATTTAAATTCAGCCCTATCCGGACTATTCATGAAAGCACTAACGAGAATGCTTAATGTTTCATAGGCTCTACCAATGCAGTAAGCGCTTGTGTTTGTCCTACTTTTTTGTTGCAATTACTGTAAAACTGTTTAAGTTAAAAAACCTAAAGTTAGACCGGGTTGAGTTTTCATTAATAAGTCCAGAAATATGATAGCACTAACGTTAGTACTTCTTATTTTTTGAAGCGTTAAGGATGCACTATCCTTTAAAGTTTGTCCTACCTTTGTGAGAAAATTAGTGTTTTTCGATACTTTTAAATTCAGTCTCGTCCGAGTTATTCATTAATAATTCCCAAATTACAATTTCACTAACGCTGTGCTAACCTTTGACGATTATTCCACCTCTGTGAGACAATTATTGTAAACTTCGATAAATTTAAATTTAGCCTGGAATGTGTTATTCACTTATAACTCCTAAACTATGACAGCAATCAGTGTTTAATAGGGCTCTATTAATGCACTACCCACTGATGTTAGTCCCACTTTTGTGGCACAAGTACTAAAAAAAATGTGTAAAAGTTGAAAAATCTAAAGTTAGCCCCAAACGAGTTATTCATTAATAACTACTAAAGTATGATAGTGCTATCGTTACTGTTTAGTGCACTAATGTGAAATTACTTAGCACTAAACATGTAAATAGTTTTACTAGCACTTGAGAATCGTGCGGGGCTAAATTTAGACACAGCATTTTTCATTTTGTAAATTTCCCACATATTTAAAAGCACTAATAACCACATATAGTGTAATGGTTATAGTATAATGTAGTGTTAGTACCTCTTATTGCAGAACGCCAAACATTAGTGCATCAACAGTATGGACGGTAGAAAATAAAACTTAGGGGAAGCTAACTATACGCTAGTCAATAAAAGCATTCACGATGAGAAGCATTAATGTTCGGACTTGGTACATTAGCAAGCAATAACGAAACACTAACGATGCCACGAGAAGAGACAACTACTGCATTTGAATTTCGTGAGAATTTGACCTAATGAAAAAATCCCCATCTTTTTCCTATGGGAGTTTCGTGACTTATAATTGCCTATATCTACACTAATAGTGAAGCACTAACGAAATTATTAGTATCTTACATAAGCATTAACAAAGCAATAACGAATGGCACTAATCTCTTCGTTAGTGCTCAAGCTGGGGGGCCAAGTTCACGCTAGTCTCAAAGGGTTTTTTACTTGAAGTTCCTACACTAATGAAGCACTAATGTTAGGGTTGGTGCACTAATAAGCACTAACGATTGCACTACGAGAAGTCATTCGTGCTTTTGAATTTGGCGGTAATTTAACGCAATAAAAAATTCCCCATGCATTTCTTATGGGAGTTTCGTGACTTTCAATTGGCTATATCTACACTAATAGTGAAGCACTAACGAAACTATTAGTATTTTCCGGAAGCACTAACGATATACTAACGAAGGGCGCTAATCTTTTCGTTAGTGCTCAAAGTGGGGGGGCCAAGTTCAAGCTAGGCCCAAAGGGTTTTTCACTTGTAGTTCCTACACTAATGAAGCACTAACGTTAGGGTTGGCGCACTAAAAAGTACTAACAATGCACTTACGATCGCACTAAAAGAGATCATTAGTGCTTTTGAATTTGGCGGTAATTCGACGCAATGAAAAATTCCCCATGCATTTCTTATGGGAGTTTCATGACATGTAATTAGCCATAACCACAGTAATATTTAAGCACTAACGAAACTATAAGTGTTTTCTAGAAGCACTAACGATGCACTAACGAATGGTACTAATTTTATCGTAATGCTTGAAGTGGGGGGCAGCGTGAACTTGACCCCCCAAATGTTTTTTTTCTTTATAATTTCTACACTAATGAAACACTAACGTTAGCGGGTTTTGCAGTAAGAAGTGCTAACGATGCACTAACGATTGCACTAGAAGAGGTCAATAGTGCTTTGCAATTTGGTGGTAATTTGACGCAATGAAAAATTCCCCATGCATTTCTTATGGGAGTTTCGTGACTTATAATTGGCTATATCTACACTAATAGTGAAGCACTAACGAAACATTTAGTATTTTCTAGATACACTAACGATGCACTAACGAACGGCACTATTCCTTTCCTTATTGCTTGAAGTGGGGGGGCAGTGTGCATTGTTTTGGCTCTAGGACTTACACTAATGAAGCACTAACGTCACGGGTTGTTGCACTAGGAAGCACTAACGATGCACTAACGAATGGCACTAATTATTTCGTTAGTGGTTGAAGTAGGGGGCAGCGTGAACTTGCCCCCCCCCCAAAGTTTTTTTTGCTTGTAGCTCCTACACTAATTAAGCACTAACGTTAGGGGTTGGTGCACTAAGAAGCACTAACGATGCACTAACGATTGACACTAATTTTATCGTTAGTGCTCAAAGTGTGGGGGTCAAGTTGACAGACGTGAAAATCACATCTTTTTCTATTTTACATTTAATATCCAATCATTCTATATCCAATCATTCATGATGGTACTGTATCTTACGGTGTCTGAATAATACCTGTATGAAGTCATCTACGAGGAACTGCATTTTACAGTCTCTCAATCATTCTGATATCCAATAATCCACGATGAAATTAATGGAATTGTTTTTACGGCCTCTCAATCACTTAGGTACGCAGTTATCCACGATGAAACACTAGTTTCGGTCCCTCAATCATTCCGGTATGCAATCATCCACGATATAACTGTAGCTTGGTTCTGTAACTTCAGCAAGAACTTTGCTAATGACGTAAACTCGGGTACGTTACCCGAAATGAGAGAAATGAAGCTTTACGTTTCATATACCATTCATTATTTCCCTTTGCAATGAACAGAAAACACACACTTACTACAAACACGAACTTATAATCGTGGCACACTATGGACAGTGCTGGTCAATCTTACTTATTTATCAAGAGTGAGATGCCAATTACATGTATTTAGTAATACATTGAAAGTATATATTTTTAACTAAATTTTGAGTTTGGGAAGTACAGGCCAGCCTATTAGTTTCAATCTCTTTGTTTTCGTATATTTCATCAACATTTTTAACATAGCTTATATAGTTTCTTGTCTTTTCTCGATTTACCCTGAGTAAACAAAACATATTTCTAAGTAGTTATCGTTTGTAAACTCAAAAAACTGATCAAAATTGTTCTTCCTCTAATTCATAATTTCTTGAAACCGTGATTTCTAACTCACTTTTCCAATTACAGATTGCTTTTTTCCATTGAAATTTGGCATCCTTTCCCAGCTCTAAGTCTATATGAGGCGTCCTTGTGCAGTGTAAAGAGGAATGAGTATATTCAGTGTTTTCCATTCGTAGACCAACCGAAAACTCCTGGCACCAAAGGGGTACACTAGGCACTAGACTAGATGGGAGTGTTCTGTTGGCTACCGCATGGACCTCTGGTGTACTTGCTTTTTAAGTCAGATTCCCAGTGCGACATTGTACAACATAATTTCCATTAAAAGAAACTTGTTTTATTCATTGTAGGCGGCAGATTTGGAACCATCAACATATTACAAGTTTAAAATAAATGGGATGACCACTGTTCTTGGTGAAGCAGCAGAAATAGTCAGAAAGACAGGACTATTTTCACCTGTGATTGAGGGAAAGGTGATTGTTTTAAATTATACGGTCACCAACACAAGCTTCGATATACAGCTGCCTCCTGCGAACGCAAAGCTTACAAACAGAAGGTATGTAATGTTTATACTCTAATAATATACTATAATATTTAGAATACGATAGAACAGAAGTCGATTTTCCCTACGGCAATAACTATAAAAAATGTGGTTTATAACGTTTGCCTGATAACGTTTTAAGTAAGAAATGATAGAGTAAAACATCGCCTTCGCAGGTGTTTCAATGGAGCACTTTCTCCCTTGCTCCGAGCTCTGTAACTAATCAAAAAGTCGCAAGCAGGTAAAAAATAGGCCAATCAAAGTACCATTTCATAGAATGCCCGAAATACTCAGACTGTACAAAATAATTAAGACTGTCAGGCAATTTTAACTTTTTTTCAGGAATGATGAGCATTTTAGTGAATAAATACTAGCCTTTATTCGTGAGATTAAATATTACACATTCTCTGAGAATTTTGCTTTTTGTCTTCCCTTGTGATATTATTATTATTATTATTATTATTATTAATATTATTATTATTATTATTATTATATCAGTAGTAGTAGTAGTAGTAGGTATTTTTCTTCTTACTTACTTTCTAATTGTTTTCTTTGTTAGCTTATATTTCAAGAATCTATTAATTATATAAAGGTTCCAAGAATGTTCTGTCACTTTTTCACCTACCACCTTCGCACATCGATATGTCACCTAAGACGTATCTGGAAGATCAAAAATAGTCCCCATTAGCATCACCGAACTTTTGCCAACATTATGGAAAGTCATGGATTCTATTACGGTAGAACTCGGTGGACCATGAAGCGAAAATATTATCAACTACATTTTGCACCTCTACTAGGGATTCAAACTGGTATTCTTTAAGATGATTGTCCAAGAAATGCAACAAGTGATAATCGGAAGGTGTAATGTTCGGGTAGCATGGCGGATGCAATAGTGTTTCCCATCCAAGGCGTAGTATGGTGTCCCGGGTCATCCTAGCCATGTGAGGCTTAGCGTTGTCCTGTACCAGAAGGACCTCTTTGCGATTCAGAAGTGTTGGCTCCAGAGTTTTGAGTTTCTCTTAAACACGGCTCAACAACTTACCGTACACAATTGCATTGATCCTCTGATCAGCTGGTAGCAGTTTCCGGTTCATGATGCCGCGAGCAGTCCAATAAACACACATGAATAACTTCTTCTCATGCAGTGCTAGATTTGTCTGTTTTTGAACCGGTTCATGAGTTGCTAGCCAATGAGGATGGCGCCATGGACTTCGTAGAGGACCCACTTCTCATGACATGTCAACACCCTGTCCAGAAATGGATCCAACGTCAGACAAGAGGACGAAGAAACACAGGTGTCTGCTTGCGTTGCCTTCTGACCCGAAGTCAAATAATGTGGGATACATCGACCGAACTTGTAGTACCTCCGAAGTTGATAGAAGTCTACCAAATGGTTTCTCCATTGACAGTGAATTGTAGTCCGAGTTCCTCACATATCCGGTCACTGTTCGCTTCAATTTCTGCCTGAAGTTCTTCATTTTGTGCATGCGTTGGTCTTCCGGTACGTGGTGGTTCTTCCAGTGTTTCGTCACCGTCCGTCAACTTGATAAACCACTGCCGCACTGTCCACATAGTCATGACACGCTCACCAAAGGCCTGGCATATCTTCCGCCCCGCTGCAGCGGCGTTTGATCCCAGTTTTAACTCGTAGAGCATACACCTCCTTAAGACACTCTGTGGAGGTCCCATGATCACTCTGTCCTTACGCAACTTCACGGTGTAACTGAACTTTCACAACCAGGTGGTATGTTTAATATACCCACAACAACAACTGGACCTTCGTCTTATCTCCATTTGCATTCAACTCACGGTGTGAGAGCCAATTGAACACAGACCTCCACAAAAAGCGACAGAACTTTCTTGCTTACCTTTGTATTTGACATTCATTAATTTTGTTTTATTCTATATTTGGTTACAATTTTAAACCCTTCTTAAAGTCTGTTTTTAGAGGTTATTGTTTTTATTTCGGAAGATATTTTGTGAATGTATTTGTTAGGCATTGGCCTTTCTGCAACGAAAGGAAATTGCCTTGAGGCAGACATACTCATTCAAGTCCAATGAAGGAGTATATATTACAATATTTCAGTTGGGCACAGTTAAAGATAATTTTAACCTGGAGGACTTTCCGTACATGTTCCAGTTCATCTTTCTTTAATAGACATTATGTATCTGTCTGTCGTCAGCTTTTCGAATAAGAAGGTGTAATCTAGGGCATAGATAGACCTTCACCTGTTCTAATTGCATAAGAAACTTTTCTACCTCGGGGATGTCAGAATTTGGAGGAACATGAAAATGAATGCAAACATAGAAAAGGATAAGTTCCAAAACGATTGGTATTATCGATGGTGGATTAGAATTTAACATCTCTCTCAGCAGCAAGACTGCATTATATGTGGACCTAAGAAGGTATCCGATATGCATGATACTGAAAGGAATCGAACCCAGCTGTGCATCATGTGTTGAATCCATAGTTTTGGTATCGCCAAGGTGATTTTTGACAGTCTTAATTACCATTAAGCCCAAGTTTAGGCAAGATGGGACATGTCGCCTGGCCCACGGACTTGCAATGCAAAGACGTTGCTCTTAGTTATTGATTTATTTTAATCATGTAAAGAGGCATAACGCTGAAGGCTTTGCCATTCCTTATTTATTTATTTATTTATTTATTTATTCATTACAGTCATATTGGCAGCTGCAATGTCCAAGGCATTTCTCTTGTCATTTATTTATTTCACTAATGTTGACAGGGGTAAGGCCTCTTTTATATTTAATTCACTCACTTTTTTACTTTAAAATATGATTTATTCCATAAACTTTATCCTCCCCGTGTGGAAAAAACTGGTATTTCAGATAAAGGTTAATCATAATTTGATAGAAAGCATACTTTTTGTAAAAAAAAAAATGAAATCATGCGTTTAAATCTTGTTGTTAGATAATTTAAGTTAATCTAAACAATCGATACATGGAAAACAATGATAAGTAACAAAAAAAAAAACATGAAACAAGCAAGTGCTAAGAAAGACGGTAAAATGCAAGATACTTTAACAATATGTAATTTTGTACAACAATACTACGTAAACTCAAATTAATATAAGGATCCGCCTCACTTCAGGTGATTTGGTTGGTTGGTTGACTTAGAGTCTTGCGCCTCTTTAAGCGTTTTCACTATATTAAGTGGATATATAAATTAAGATGCAGCCGGCATCGCATGAGATCCCATGGGAAACGAACCCACTTCTCTCGCATCGAAAATCACGTATGATGATCATATATCCAAGAGAACTCGTACCTGATATGAGCCTTCATCACCATTACCAAAGAACAAAATATTTTTTCACGTAGATAGTACTTACGAGTTGAGTGAGTAATGAGAGGAGAAAATCTTGAGAATCTCTGTTGTTAATCAGACTGTAGGTATTCAATTATAAACTCGAAAAACGGAAGAGCAGAGGAGGTCTTGAAGCGCCAACCTGATGCTCCTCAAGCTAGACCTGAAGAGGTTTGACCTTCTGAGATGCATGTTGTTACGTGGAAGACTGCACAGTCATCAGTGATTAGCATCTGTACTATACGGTAGAACTGTTTTCCAAAAATGACTATAATTACTGGCAATGGCATGCACTTTGAGAGAAGTAATAGTAGCAAGTGGGAACAGGAGAAGTGATAATTTTGTAGTGGAACAAGAGGCGAAGATAAATCAAAAGCTATTGATGGAATACCAGATGATCCGTCAATCAGTTGATCGATTCCATCGAAGGTCTCTTGCCTTCCTTTATGACAGAGATATCACAATTCCAATATGGAAAGAAGAAAAGGGTTCCTGATGTGTGACTTTTCGTTAGCGACCCATCTATCTAAATGATTTTCGTTAGTGTCAATTTACAGAGTATGTGAGGTTTGTGTCTTTGTGAACGAGCTGTGTCTTTGACATATAGTGGGATAAGTTATTTGTCCATAATTGGTGTTTACACGCGGAGGTTTAATTAAGCTTTGTTTTAATTAAGGTCACAATTCGAATCAAATTAAATCATTTGCCCTTTTACCCCAGAAATTATTCATGACATACAGACATTAATTTTTAAACCCCAGGATCACGCAAATTAAAGAGTTTGTATTTTTCATTTGGAGCATTTAGTGTACAAAGAAATGAAGCCCAGTTACCAAAATTGTGAGAAAAACAGATATTATGTTTGTACGGACTTAAATAAACGGAAAAGTTAACACTGTTTTTTAACATTATAACAGTTGTTGACAGTGTATGAAGATGAATTATTTAAGCTCTGAAAGGAGGTTTACATACAGATCTAAAAGGTGAAATATGTTCAAAATTACCAAGAGGTGGACCTTATTACCTTCTGTACTGATTGCGCCATTGATCTCTCTTTAGGCTCTACCAATGTCCCTTTCGTTTGTTAGCTCAAGGTGAAAGTATAAACAAGCTTACAATTTTACACCGGGAGAATGTCTATGTATATATGTATGTGTGCGTCTGTCAGTGGTACTTTATTTATCGGTAAAAAATGGCTAAATCTGAGTTAAGTTTGGTGGGCAAGTAGTCCATGCTCTAAGGAACAAAGTCCGTTATATTTGATGGCCGAGCTCAGCCACGGACAGCCTCGACTCGGCTAGTATGTGGTATTTCATTTCTCTGTAAGTACTGGTCAGGTCTGAACGAAATTTGATTGAAAAATAGCTCATCGTCGAATAAATGAAGTTCACTATGTTTGCTGGCCAACCTCGGCCGAGGACAGGTTTGGCTCGAGAACAGACTTGTGTTCCAAGGCTTTGCATATCTGGTGCTTCTGGTACGGTTCATCTCGGCTCGTTTTTGATCTTAGCTTAGGTTAAGTTTCAATTCAACGAGCTTTTGGCAGCTTTCTAAAAATTGTTTCATGTGGCAGAACCTCTGTATTTTAATGACTTGTAACCCTATGCCCTTGTATATCGTATCACAGATAGCTCTTTCCTCCTAACCTATCAATTTCTTTCTTCCAGTGCTTACTTTGTGCTGGTGAGAGTTTTGGATGCTAATGAGAGCAACTATGATGACGAACTTAATGATGGTAATACCATACGTGCCGATGTGAAACAGAAGCTCATGTCGTTGGCTCGTGAGGAACATGCTTTCATTGTTGGTGAGATTGAGGTGAGATTTTACAAAATTACACATATCAACTAATATCAATATAATTTATTTAAGGACTCTAATATCTACGTATTAATATGCGAAAAAACTTCTCTCTGTATTGACTTAAAGCTAAGGAGTATCTAATTATTGAGGGTATAGTGTAGCTAGCCAAATATCTGTAACGCAGTTAATATGACATCCTGAGTGTTATGAGCAGTAAATGTCTAGGGATTAGTAGTAGAATAAATGTTCTAGACTTAATTGGGATGCGTTTGATATCGCCCCAAATTTGATATGACTATTCAACACCTATGAAAGTTTACTTAATAGTAGTCGTGCAAGATCTTAAATAATAGGATATACATATCCCAACATTGTAAATGTAATGTAGTATACTTACTATACTTCCACCATTGTTACTCCTGCGCTGGTCCAACCCCCTTCTTTACCCTCGCTGATCTGGGAGTACGTGGAGTTAATGCTATGTTCCAATTAAGCGCGTGTCCCTGAACTTCCATAGTATCTTACAGGTGAATATCTGATGCTTATTTGCGTGATGTGGCAGCCACTGAGTGTTTTCAATAGCACGAAATGATCAGCATCCAATGATAAAGGGGAACCGGTCAAAACCCCCACAGCCAAAACACCCACACTCAAGAAATGTCAAAACGCCCACACAAACGGTCATAACCCCCACACAAATGGACAAATCTCCCAAACACACGAACGGTCATAACCCCCACAGCCAAAACCCCCACACTGGTAATCGGTCATAACCTCCAACGGTCATAACTCCCACACAAATGGACAAAACTCCCACACAATTGGTCAAATCTCCCGCACTCTGAAATGAACCTGGTTGTATGTCTTCCCCTTGTACTTTTTAATAACATTTTTTATTCCACTTAAACCGATATTGCAACTATTCTTCTTGCACTGTTTTGTAATGACAGAAACACTAAAGTGGGCGTCGTAAAGAGCCGCAACAAAGACGTGCAATCACGATATTTTCAGAGTGTGGGGGATTTGTCCGATTGTGTGGGGGTTTTGTCCATTTGTGTGGGGGTTTTGTCGTTTTATGTGGAGATTGTGACCGTTGCTATGTGTGGGAGTTTTGTCCATTTGTGTGGGAATTTTGACCGATCGTGTGGGCGTTTTGACATTTCTTGAGTGCGGGGGTTTTGGCTGTGGGGGTTTTGACCGTTCGTGCGTTTGGGCGATTTGTCCATTTGTGTGGGGGTTATGACCGATCGTGTGGGCGTTTTGACATTTCTTGAGTGTGGGGGTTTTGGCTGTGGGGGTTTTGACCGTTCGTGCGTTTGGGGGATTTGTCCATTTGTGTGGGAGTTATGACCGATCGTGTGGGCGTTTTGACAATTTCTTGAGTGTGGGGGTTTTGGCTGTGGGGGTTTTGACCTAGACCCTGATAAAGAGAATTTTTTTACTTTAGACGGTAAAACTACGTGATTGGAGGATTCTTTATATAATGGCACAACTATAGTTGTATCTGCTGCGAGAAATCTGTCGTTGAACTTACTACACACTTTCTCTCCTAGCTTTCACCTTCCGAATTAAGTCTCAGTATTCCCCAAGATCTCTTGTTTTCCTGGATGTATATACTTCCTAAAGCTTCCGATTTGGAGATTATTGTTTAGTTCAGGCTTTGTATACTAAAGTCCTTAAGATGTCTTTTCTGTACAGGAATACTTTCTAGTTTTGGAGCGGTATCTATTTTATATTGTTTCTAGGTTCCTCCTTATACAATACCCAAAATAAGTTTACGAAACTATTCTTGAATTTTCAGTGCTTTGTAATTTTGTAATGGCAGCAACATAATATGTCGACAATAAAAACTGATAAAAACTTGAAATCGTAGGCCAGGACCATTGGGAGGTTTTCGATTAACATTAAGTAGAATGTTGTGCAGGATTGCCACCCGCACCAGAATTGCAGCTATATATATATATATATATATATATATATATATAAAGAGAGACAGAGAGAAAAAAATATTATGGTTACATAAAAGGAGCAAAGAAAAAGTTGAGTTGAGTTGATTTTGATTTAAAGTCCCTTTCAATAGCGAGGCTATATCAGACGTGGACCTACTGATTAACGTGGAATCCGGTGCAGCATACTTTTGAATTAGGTTGTAGGAACAAGCTATATATTTTCAATGTATATTACTGATTTTCGAACTTAGCATAAAATACAAAATGCATCAAAAGTGCGAGAACATAGCCAGCTTCTTTTTATGAATAAAGATACGATAAAATGGAAAGAGAAAAGTGTTTGAGAAGGGTTGATTGAAATGTAAAATATCGGAAATATCGGATCTTTTCAATCACACCGTTTGCTTTGGCTTCACGGTAGCAAGCCGCCCAGAAAAAATGTTAGATAAAAAAGGGACATTTTGTTTCAGGAGATCGCTCGAATAAAAACATAAAAACAGTGCTGCTGTTCAGCCGATTCGCGCGATTTGCTAGAACTGATTGTTAAAATATTTTGAGTTCGCATAACCGTTTGTTACACGCAGACATAGCCGTAAATTTTACCGTGTTATGCCCAGGAACAGTAAATTTTAGTCTAACGATCTCTGTTTTTAAGAATACTTACAGCTATAGGGTTAAACATATGATCTCTGAGAATAAGATATAAACGTTTATTTCTTAATCTCAAATGCCCAGGTATCAAGAGTGGGAACTGGGATGACATGAGTGTAGTGGTTATTCATATTTAAAACGCATATATACCATTTTCGACAATTGTCGAACCATTGCTGGTTTAAGGTCTTTCCAATACTCAATATATATATATATATATATATATATATATATATATATATATATATATATATATATATATATATATATATATATATATATATAAAGAGAGAGAGAGAAAGTAGATGGATAGGTAAATAAATAGATATGACTTTTTTATTAAACAAACACAAAGACAAGATAGACAAAAGCAAATTATATACTGGATACTGCAAGTGACAAGTAGAACATACATAGCATCCTTATGAGACGAAACTAGGCAGCACTCCGAATATCTTGGAAGCGAATTTTCGAAGATAGAAGGTTGTCAAACAGTATTGGAAAGACCTTAATCCAGCAATGGTTCGGCAATTGTGGATAATGGTTTGTATGCCTTTCAAATATGAATAATCCTCACCACTACACTGATGTCATCCCAGTTCTCATTCTTAATATGTGAGCGTTTGAGATTAAGAAATAAACGCTTAATCTTGTTTTGAGAGATCAATGTTTAACTCTATAGTTGTAAGTATTTCTAAAAACAAAGATCGTTAGACTAAAATTTGCCATATATATGACCGGTTGTTAATAAATTAGAATAACCACTGCGTAAAGACATGCAGAAATGGTAAAGGGAACGTGCAACAATGTAGTACAAATATCCGCTTCCCAACAGTCCTGTATTCCTGGATTCTGAGGTGGCATTTCTTCTTCTTTCATTCAATACAGAATGCCGTACTAGTGTAGAGACCAAATGACCAGTTTGATTGAAACAATAATAAATTTAGATTGAAAGCCAACAACTTTCCTCTTTTTAGATTTATTTTGTATTTTTACTTACAATTAAGTTGGCCTATGACCCTGGATTTTTAATAAACCTGCTGTCTACTGCATTCTTCTACTTTCTCTTTTATTTCTCCCACTAAAATTTCTAAGTCTGACTGCCAGCCGACTTTACTCTCCTCCTGCTTAGAAATTCGAAGAGAAACAGCGGTGACAGCACCACTCTATTTCTAGACATTTACCGAATCTGATCGATTATTACTTACAAGAAACGAGTTTCAACTGTGAAATGGAAAGAAATGTCTTTAGAACTCTATTTTCAAGAGAACACATGGGAATAAATACCTCTATAACTCTGTTTTCAATAGAAAACATTGGACAAAATACCTCTATAACTCTATTTTCAACAGAAAGCATTGGAGGCAATATTTCTAGAACTCGAATTTTGCAGATTATGGAGAGAGAAATATTTCCAGAAATCAATTTTCAACTAGCATTATAGAAAGACATACCTCGGAACTCTAACGGAGAATATACAAGGTTCTGTCAATAACTAGTCCTTCATTTATTATGTAGAGGTCGGCTAGTAAATTCATGGCTTAAGATATTAAATAAGAGAAAAGTTGCAATTAAAAATATTTCTAAATATAATTTCCCACGAATGATTTGCATTTCTCACATCGCGCATACAGTCTTTTAATATCGCCGAAAATATATTCATTTTCTTTGCTTTTAAAATGGGTTTCTACGCTTGGCTTCATTTCGTTCTCATCTCCAAATGTTCAGCGTCATAACTCCTCTTCTAGATTGGAACGACAAAAAAAAATCTCTCCAAGCCAGACTTGGGCTGTAAGGTAGGTGGTATATCTCTGTAAAGTCTGTATCTTTAACGACCTGCCTCAAAACTCGATCTGTGTGAACTGGTGCGTCATCCACATTTCTTACATTCCTTTGTAAGACTGCCTCACAAATCTTTGCCAATAAAGTTACGTAGTATTGACCATTCATCGTAGTTCCCATTGGCAGATAATCGATCAGCAAAACACTTTGCTGTACCGAAAACCATAAGCTTCAAATCCGACTTTTCCATTTTGAATTTCTTTGGCGCCCTTTCTACCTTTTTTATTCCACTGGATAGACTCCTTTTACACTCCAGATATTGTTGGTGAATTCAAGTGTTATCTATAGTCACGATACGATTGCAACTTTCGTCGAGTTTGTCTCCAGCTAATTCATAAAAATCTTTGTGCTTCAACAGTTATCGTACCTTGTAAAGCAGTGTGAGCATTTTCGGTACCCACCGCGCTAATTTTTTTAAGATTTAAATATCTTTTTCCAAAATTTAACCCACCCGTTCTTTACTAAAATGCAGCTCTTCTGCTATCTGTCACAATTTTATTTTTTGGTCGACAAGAATTATTTTGGCTAATTTTTCTCTCTTTCCTTCCGTGACCACCGCCACAAGACGCCCTAGATAGGGTTATCTTCACAGTTCATTTGCTCTGTTTGAATTAGACGTACCCAGTTGTTGACCATGGTATACGAAGGCCCAGAATCTTTGAATGTCGACGACATATCTTCGAAAATCTCTTTAGGTGATTTTCCTTTGCCCGTGAGATATTATATAAGGGTACGGTGCTCAAACTTACGAGAATTTTCCAGTTCTAGAGACATGGTCAGGTTTATCCATCCGCAGGTATTAACGAGATTTCTATTACCATGTATTTATATTACCAAAAACTCATGCAGTTAGTGATATCATTAAAGAGTATAAGAATCATCTGAATGTACCTGAAGAAGTATCTGAATGGCAATTTGACAGAAAGAAAAAGGGCCTCTTGAAGAAAGCTAGATATATGCGTCGACATGTTGGGTTAGTGACTGTAAGACTTTGGCAAGGAAAAGCGAAGGTAACAGAATGTTATGGATTAGGACTGGAGAGGATATTGACTTATTAAGGAAATGAAGTAAGAAAATTATGTACCAACTTAGCAATAAGTTGATGGTGATTTACATTCAGGATTAGGACTTATTTGTAAGGATTTTTATTATGAGTCTATTTTAGAATATTTATTGTCTGAACATTATCGATTACAACAGGAAGTGTAACATGTGTAAGAATTAATGTTAGAAGTATAAAAAATAAATTGCATAAAATAGAGACAATATTGCATAGATTCTCGCTAGTAGATTTTTTGGTAATTACTGCAACATGGGTAGATAAATTGAAAATATATTAGTTTACTATAGTAGATTATGTATCAGTATATGTGAATAGGGATAGGCTTGGAGCAGGTGTAGCAATATATATCCATAACTCATGGCAATTTAAAATAAAAAAATAAAAATTGAAAAAGAACACAGCATATTAGGGATTGAAGTAAAATATGATTGTAGAATGTATATACTCGTATAATGTCAATAACAAAATAGTCCACGATTGATGAAAGGTCTTGAAACAATATTGTCACTATATTATAATAAAAAATATTAACCGGAGATTTAAATGTTAATATAATTAATTATGTAGATACTTATAAAGCGCATTTACTTGAGTCAATAAGGCTTTTTGAGTTGTTACTATGCAATACAAAGTACTCTACTAGAGTTCGTAAAACAAATGGGTCACTTTAAGATCATATGTATTCTAACAATTGTGATTTACAACATGTTGTATGTACTATTGAAAATGATATTAGGGATCATAGGGTATTAGTAACAATTATTAAACTGTGGAAAACTGAGCTTAGAGGAAAACATTAAAACATAGAAGAGTGATTTTCTCATAAGAATGACCATAATAAAACTAAAATATATTTTGAAATGGAAAACTTTAATAATGAAGATGATAATGTAAACAAGCATTACAACAATTTTATTTCATTCTTAAATAATGGAATAAAAAAACTCAACTTCGGTTAAAAAGAAAATAATCTTAAACACTAAACCCTATACATCAGTATCTCCTTGGGTCCATAAAGAATTATTTGAATTAACCAATAGACGAGATATCCTCGTTTCAAAAACCACGAGATATCCTAGTCATGAAATATTAAAACTTAATATATATCTGTTTTACAAATAAAGTAACAGGAGAAAAGAGAAAACTCAAAAGCATGTATTATCAAAAAACATTAATAAATTCGCTAGATAATCCTAAAAAGTTTTGGAAAACCGTGAATGAAGTAATAACAAATACTAACGATTTCCCTAGCAAACAAAATTTTACAATAAAAAAATTGAAGATAAAATAGTTCTTCGGAACACGTATCAGGTATTTTTAATGATTTCTTTGTCACTATTGGTTCAAATCTTCCTAACAATATTAACGATTCAAGTCCTAACATATATATGAACGAGCCAGTTAATAACAATTCATTTTTCCTAAGCCCAGTCACAGCCTACGAAATTCAGAAGGTAATAAGAATGTTGAAACCGAAATACTGTATAGTGCAGCTAAACACAAAATTAACAATAAATTTCTCATTAGTTACCAGGATCAGTTAAGAATATGCATTGTTAATCTTGTAAATATTTCTTTTACTTCGGAAACAATGCCCCCTAATTGAAAAATAGACAAAGTACTTCCAGTTCATAAAAACGGAAATGTTGAGGAACTAAATAACCATAGACCTATTTCAATTTTGCCTGTGCTCTCAAAAATAATTGAAAATATTGTAACTTTAGATTAGGTTACCTAAAATCTCTCAATTTCTTTTACAAACATCAGTATGGACTCATGGAATCTTCCTCAACACAATCAGCAGTTTCTGACATTAATGTTAAGATAGAAGAGGCCTTAGATAAAGGAGAGGTATCAGCAGGATTATTTATTGATCTTCGCAAAGCCTTTGATACAGTTACCCATGACATTCTGCTTAACAAACTTAGTAATATAGGAATTAGATGACTTGCAAGAGTTATTTAAACGGACGAAAGCAATACGTTGAGTTAAATAGCTTCACAAGTACAGAACAGACAATTATATGTGTGGTGCCACAAGGATCCTGTTTGAGGCCCCTCCAACTTTTAATACATGTAAATGATGTGGGAAACATCAAACTAAATGATACTTTAGTATTACTCGCTGACGATATGTATATATCATACACAGAGGAAAATAAAAATACATTAGAAAATATAATACAACAAAATTGGTTAAATTGCAATAAACTTTCACTAAATGTAGAAAAACCTGTATATATAGGTTTCCGTAAGAAAACAGACATCCAAATAGACCATAATATAAATAGTTATTTGCATAGTCAACAAATAAGAAGAGTTACTGAAAATAAATACCTACGAATAATAATTAACCAGCATCTTGAATGAGGCCATACATAGCATTTTTTGTAAAATAAATGTTACCAATGTATTGCCCCTTAAAGTGAGCCTAAGGCTCCTCGGGGCCTGGAGTCTGATATAAATAAATAAAAATCATTGGAAAGTACCTTAGGCAACCAAATTATCAGCCGTTCATTGTAGCTTATCAAAACTAGCATTTACTTATGAATCGGATCAACGTTTAGTAAAAGTTCTGTTAAATATACGTCTGTTCTAAATGTGAATTAGGAATTTTTGTCGAACATTTTACTAGATCCAAAACTAAAATGTAATGATCCATAGTTCGGGAATTAACACCATACAGACATTAACATTACAAAATTCGATACTTTCGTTGTTGACGTTTACAGGAAAAAAGAAATGAAAAATCAAATGGAATACGATTAGAACAACATCATCCGCAATCAAAAACTTAAATTGTACACCATTACTATCTCTGCACTAGATTTAGGAAGTTCGTAAATATTTATCTTCTTAAGCATTGTTGGTACTGCCCGGTTTCCCTACGATATGTTGTATCTACTTTCTATTGTTTCTTTTGTTTAGCCTGGACTATCGACAAAGGTATTCACAATCGGGGCCAATAATTCCATAAACGGTCTGCATGGGAGCTACCACAATTACCCACTCAAAGAAGGCTACCATTATGAAGCCATTGTTATTCTTATCAATGAATATGAAGGTGAAATCAAAGCAAGTAATAAATATGTCACCAAGAAAGTGTTGATAGGAAATCAGCCACTCACTGGAAGCACGACAGACTCATCCTTCATAGGAATTTCAATTGGCGTTATCACTGTCATTTGTTTAATTATTATTGTTTTGGTGCTGTCGTACAGGTAAGTAAGTCCTAAAATATTTGTGTGTGTGTGATGCTGAGAATGGGAAGAAATGCATCTCTAGAAGAATGTTTAGTTTTGTCGACATATTTATTTATTTCAAGCATAACAAGATAGTGTTTTTTTTTTTTTTTTGTAATTGTGAAACTACGTAGATTTCCAAACTATGAGAATTGAACACTTCTACGAAAATAAGTAGATAAATAATTTCCAGATGCAGTAGTTGAATACATTGAGTCCGAGATTGAACCTGTTCTTAGAATACTATCACCGTATTGCAAATAATAAATGGCTATCACTTACAATTGATACTAAATAAAAATCACTGTAAGAACCAGAAGGTTTAGTTTTTAATATTTCGGTTTTAGTATAAGAACAAAAGCTGTGCCGAAATCTATTCGTTGGATTTTTAACAAGAGAGAGAAGCTTTCACACCACTTAAGGGTTTAGTATGCAGATAAGGGTGGCGCTCGTAATTTATCGTTGGGAAATTGAATCGACTAAGAAAAGTTATTCTATGTATTTGGTCTAGGAATTAATTCGTGCGGTTCGTACGCACACATTGAAGTTGTAGTACAAACACAAAATACATAAATACCTTAAGAAAAATATTGTCCATCGCTAGCCACCACTTTTGCCCATCTGTCAGGCAATGTACGGATTCCGTGGCGAAAGAAGTCCTCATCCTTGGAAGCGATCCAGTCAGAGACCCATGTTTCGATATCTTCTGAAGAAGTAAACCGCTGTCCAATCAAATCGTTGTTCATGCAATCGAACAAGTAGTAGTCTGAAGGAGCAACGTCTGGTGAATACGGCGGGTGGGGTAAAACTTCCCATCCAACATTTTCTAAATAGGTTTTGACCGGTTTTGCGACATGTGGGCGAGCGTTATCATATTGAACAATAAGTTTATCATGTCTGTTCTCCCATTCTGGTCGTGTTCTGGCCAGAGCTTGCTTCAAACGCATTAATTGTCGTCGATAACGTTCTCCATTCATAGTTTCACCCGGTTGCAGCAGCTCATAGTACACCACACCTTTCATATCCCACCATATGCACAGCATAACCTTTGCACAGTGAATATCTCGTTTTAGTTGTGATGGACCTGGTTCACCTGGTTTCACCCAGGCCTTTTTTCGTTTAGGGTTCTCGTAATGGATCCACTTCTCATCACCCGTAATAATTCGATACAGAAACCCCTTTCTGCTCTGTCGTTGAAGCAGCAATTCGCAAATGGTTTTTCGTCTTTCAACGTCTCTGTCTTTCAATTCATGTGGAACCCAATGTGACATCTTTTGAATCATTCCCATGGCTTTCAAGCGTTTGGAGACTGTTGTTTGATCAACGCCTAATGCTGCTGCAAGTTGTTCCTGCGTTTGACACGAATCCTGCTCGAGCAATGCTGTCAATTCTTCGTCTTGAAATTTTTTTGGCTGTCCAGCTCGCTCTTGGTCTGCCAAGCCGAAATCACCACTTCTAAACCGTGCAAACCACTTCTGACACGTTCGCTCAGCTAGAGCATGGTCACCATACACTTCCACCAAAATACGATGACTTTCAGTCGCACTTTTCTGCATGTTAAAGTAATGCAGTAGGACACCCCGCAAAAACACTTTATCAGGCACAAATTGCGCCATGTTCACTTAACTACAAACTGGTGTTGTTGACGCTTTAATCCACTGCCCTATACTACGAACGATACGCGATGACAGGGGTTTGCAACACATGTGTGGATACACGGAACTGTGGGACGCTCCGTTCGTTGCGCCATCTCTTGTCCAACCGCACGAATTAATTCCTAGACCAAATATATATTTATTACCGTTTACATCGGATGACTAACGTTAAAAGCTGAAACTGCTATTTGTACCACTTCTGGTGTGAATAGAAGGTTAAGAGAGGAGACGAATCGTAATCTTGGGATATTAAATGGATTACAATGTGCATACTCAATCATCACTTTACTGATAGAGAGTGACTATGAATTCACAAAAATTGACAATAGCCTTGTCTCGGTATTCTAAACATTCTTAAGATAGTTTTTTGGAAACAAACTTTCGTATCCGCTGATTTATGTTGTATTTCACAGTTTATGAGAAGTAATAAAACAAGATGAAATGGACGAAAAGCAACAAGAAAGATAAATGATGTGAAATAATATAGAGTATATTATTCATATTTCTTATAATAATTTTTTTTTGAAGATCATAGCTCTCTCATTGCGCTCTCATGGCTCATAACCAAATTTAATGATTAGTACTTCATTCTCTTAACAATAAACAGTCTTTCAACTGGATAGCCGCACATGTACGTATGACGTATGAGAAAAAAGTAATTTGGGGGAAATCGGGAAATTTCTCAGGAAAAAATAAATTATTGAAGTTTGGAGATCCATAGAGCGATCGCAGGTAAGAGTGCACAATCACATTGTATAATGAAAAATACATTTATTTATTGGTAATGTTTTTGATAAATAAGATTTTCATATCTTAAATATAGTAACGTGGGAAAAATATTTCCCAATCCTATTTGAAATTAGAAAATACAATATCTACGTATATATCAATAGGGAACATTAGGATGTAGAACTCCTTGAGCGGGTACAATCCATCCAAACTTTATGAATCGTACACTATTCTCTTCAGAATGATGCAATCTTTGAAACGAAATATTGATTAGGTCCCAATAATGTATAGAAAAGAAAAAATTGGGAAAAGCGCATATTTCTCTGAAAAAATCATTTTTTTAGATTTTTGGATCCTCTTAGAGTGGCCCCAGGAGAAAGTACGCAACCCTAACATACCACAAAAAATATCCCGGAGTATTATTAACGCTTCCTTTAAACACCACTCCGATATCTCACTTAGTGACGTCGTAAAAAAATATTTCCCAATCCTGTTTCAAGTAAAACATAACTGGAAATTATGATATAAAATTTTTGGACAGAATTCTAACCATCCAAATTTTGTGGTCAGTACGTCATTCTCGTTACATTGACGGAATGCTTCAAATGCAACATTGTCCATGAACCCTTGGCGTACGAAAAAAAAAGAGTAGTTTATGCCCTTAGATTAATTGAGAGGTAAATTTTATGGGGTTACTCAAGACATTTAAGAAGTTCATTATTTTCATTTGTATCTTATCTAATAATTGTCCGATTTAGGTGTTCTTATAGCGACTGCAGGTAAAGGTACGCAACTCTAACATACCAGACAAAATAGCGGGAGTATTAATAATGCTTTGTGCAAACACCATTTCGATATCTTATTTAGTGAGGTCGTGAAAAAAAATCGAAAACTCTTGTTAAGAGGATACATTTCTGTTCTTATACATTCAATTCTATAACTTATGAGTTCTGCACATTTTTCAAAATCAGATTGTTTCGCATTACTCACAAATTTCATTGATAACTAACTTTTTTATTTTTTCTTAATATCTCCTTCCAGCCATGGGGTTCCAAAGGTGTAAAGAAAGACTTATTTTTACAAATAGCAATGATTTTAATTATTTTTTGAAGAAATACTACGTTAATATAATAAATATTTACAAACAACTACAACATTAACTTCTTCTGTACAGTCCTCATGATTCTTGATCATCTTCCAACCTTCTATTGTATTTATTGTTGCATTGTCCATCACCAGTATATTTTGTAAAAAGCAGCGTGCATGGAATTTCTGCTTTTGAACAGGTGCATCGTGCAATACATCCGGAGCAACACATTTGACGAATTCTCTACAGGCTTCCATAATAGTGGGATGAAAATACCAGACTAGTGTCCACTTCCCATGAACAATGGGCCATCTCTATCTTTCTCACTCTGGAATATTGTCCTGTGTGCATACACGACCACAAAGTGCACCTCTCTGGTATGCAGAACGAAGGCAATGTTGCCTTAGTGCATCTTTTGTTGGAAAAATACTTTGTAGGGTACAGCTTTTTGAAGTAGATGATGTAGAGCTTTTCTCTATGGCTTTCATTGTAAGTCAAATCAGAAAACTTGGATTTGGACAATTTTTCGAACATGAGAATACTAGTACCCCATCTTCAATTTCATAAAATGCTGTTCTGCGACCACGTCGGAGATCTCAGCTACTTAAAATCTTGGAAGAAGCTATTGACACGTCAGGATTCGAAGGATTTTATGATACACTCACTTATGATCAGGCAGCACAAGTATATCCTCCTCCATTCAAAACGTCACAAACGGTTAAAGAATACTGTGATATGGAATTAAAAAACAGAATTTTTAATGATTCTGAGAGATTCCGTGCAAACAGAATACATATTTCGTAGGTCACGTACTCGAAAATTTGCCTAAGAAGCATGCGAGAGATAAGAGAGGCGTTAAGTTTCGTCACCGAGTAGCAGAAGGAAATATGCTACCAAAATTTTGGAATGATTTCAACTGTTGTGAACAGAATAAGACATAGTTCTTCAGGTTACTTGGGAAACATACACTTTTAAATGTACCGTGTCCTGCGAAAGCGAACTAAGCGCCACTTTCATACTTTTGAGAAAATTACGTTTAAAGGTTGATGTCCAGCATTAGTGTAGCCGTAATCAAAAGTGAAATTATGTTTTTTTTCTTGGAAAGGTGTTGATTTTCCTCTCTTTTCGATTGCGCAAAACGTTTTAATGCTTATCAGGAACCAATCGTCGCATTTACGTGGATTTTCAAAATTTGGCGCTTAGTTCACTTTTGCATAACACGGTACAAATATTCGTTGGGATCATATCAATACTGAGATTGACGGCATTATTTGTTAATCTCTGCCGGCTGAAACTTCAATTGCTGGAGTACAATGCAGGCAAAAGAAGGAAGCTGACGGAAGAATTCCAATCCACGCTAAAAACAGTGTTAGGCATGGAGCCAAAAGTTGTGATTTCCACAGAAGACACTGATGTAGTTGTTTTGCGGGCCGCGGTGGCTCAGTGGTAGTCCGTTCAACTCTGGTGCTTGGGGTCCCGGGTTCGATTCCAGCCCTCGCCAAATGAACTTTGTGGTGGACAAACACCGTGTGCGTGGATTTCCTTGGGGTTCTTCCGTTTCCTCCCACTTTCTTCATTCCACCATTTCCTTCACTGTTCACTATCATCCTCTTCTTTAGCCTAACCGGCATAACCGTCGGACGTAAAACTCAAAGATTTCATTTCATTTTTGTACTTGTTTTGTCGATATCTATTTTTCACACTTTTAGAACTGCTGGACATCAGGACATGTCGATTGCCTTTGACTTGGCAAATGTCAGAGATTCAAGAGCAGTAATGATATGTTTGAAACTTTTGTGTGAACACGAAGCTCTTGCATTGAGGGGTTTTCATGCATTTACTAGAACAGATCTAGCGTCCTCGTTTGCAATGGAAGGCAAACAGATTGCCCGGAAAGTGTGGAAATCATAACTGAAACTACTGAAGCCTTCTAAACGATCTCTCTACCATGGCTGTCTATTTCTGACGAGCTTTTTCTGGAGAAATTCACTCTTTCACTGTAATAGAAAGACACAGATTTCTCAATCAATCATCTTATAAGTTTTCTGTCTACTTTAAAATGTCACAGTCTACAAAGGCTTCCCCCAATATAAGAGACACTGAGACAATATTGCCTTCGTTCAGCATACCAGAGAGGTGAAATTTGGGGCCGTGCAATCTCAGCGAAGAACAATATTCCAAAACCAGAAGGATGGAGATGACCATTGTTTGCACAAAATGTTAACAATACTCTGGGATATTTTTGTGGTATGTTTGGATTACGTGTTTTCACCTGGGGCTACTGTAAGAGAATTCAAATGCCTGAAGAAAGGAATTTTTCGAAGAAATATTCGCTTTTCCCAAAATGTCCCTTTCCTGAACTTTATTGGACATAAAAAATGTTGCATTTGAAAGATTGCATCATTCTGAAGAGAATAGCGTACTTATCATAAAAGTTACATGAATTATACCCGCTCAAGAAATTTTATATTATAATGTTTCCTAATAATACATACATACGTGTATTTTCTAATTTCAAGTAGGATTGTGAAATATTTTCCCCACGTCACTATATGTAAGATATCAAAATCATTGTGTACTAAACCAAGGGTCAGTTTATAGATCTCCAAACTTAAAAAAAAAAAAAACTTTTTCTTTAGAAATTTCCCGATTTTTCCCCAATTTTCCTTTTCTCATACGTCATACGTACATGTAGGACTATGTAGTTAAAAGACTGTTTATTGTTAAGAGAATGCAGTACTAATCATTAAATTCTGATGAGTAGTGTTGAAGCAATAGCTATTTGAAAAGGCAATGCCGTGGCTCATGGCGGTCACCTTGAATGACCACTATTTTGGTGTTCTACACGGATTTCAAAATGAATCTTCGGCTCCAATATTACACTTTTACATAAACTATTACCACAGAAAGTGTCACATTCGAATCAAAAAGTTCAGTGCTTTTGGATGTACGCAATGTACTATTAGTTTCAGTTAAAATTTACAAAATTTCTTTTAGGTGACAAGAGATCCAAGAAGGTCGTAATACAAAACATTTAATCATATATTATAGCGGAATGTTGTGTAATGACTTGAATATCTTTCTATGTTGATAAACCCTATTCACTGTGTTCGTATAATAACTTAGTCCTTATACTCTAAATCATATAACACTAAAGGAGTGTTTCAGATATAAGACTTGGGTGAACTAGTGTTGTCCATGAGACACGAGAAAGTTATCCTTTCTCTGGGATTTTCATGAGAAAACAAGATGAGAATTGGCGTGTTTTCTTGTATTATGATCAATTGGAAAATGGTCTTGCCGTCTCGACTAAAGTCTTGATGTGATGTGATTTTAGTTTAGCGTCCCGTTCAGCAGCGAGGCTATATGAGACGTGGACCTACTGATTAACGTGGAAACCGAACCACATGAGCTCCCGCCGGGAATCGAACCCGGGTCTCTCACGCCAAAAGCGCGCACGCTAACCGCTTAGCCACGAAGGAGCTCGACTAAAGTCTTGTGGGAACACTAGTTATGGTACTCACCTTCAGCGAGAGGTATAAAACCCTGATTAGATTCTCAGCGGGAACTCATGTATTTAGGATTCAGTTAAGACGTCCATGTCTCATGTGGTCATGGTGACGAAAGGAACTCTAGAGACCAATTCAACAACCCAACCAACCTGTGAATTCTATCAATTGAATCTAAAGTCACATTTTATGCTACTTACTTTACTAATTAGGGTGGTAAACCGTTTTATCATAAATCCAAATGTTAATTTATTAGAATATGTGTTTGTATTCAACTTGATAATTCCTTATTAATTGCAGATAATACTGAACATTTCTTTGCAGGTACAAAAAATCACACCGCAGGTCCCAGATATCTGATGAAGTGCACTTAACTGATGATCTGACGATGTCTGCTTTGAAATCAAAGTCTTTAGGTAAGCGACTGAAACAACGTATGATAACCAAGTTTTTTTTAAAAAAATTGTGTGAAGGGTTTCCGTGTCTGAATTACATGGGAAATATTTTTCTTTAATAAGTTTAAAAATCAGATATAAGGACAAACCACATCTAAATGATTTGTTCTTACCTGTAAAGCATAAATACCTTATTATTTTATACCTGATTCTTTATGTTTACTGTTGAGCATAGCGGCGTTATAATCAGTAAGGTATCTGCTTATCAACGAACCAGTTTTGACCTTCTCTTCGCGCCTAGTTCTCTCTCCCCAGCTCAAGTGGACCTCAGAGGGTTTATCTTCCTGTGCTAAATTTAGACCTTGAGATCTAAGGGCTGAAATGAATGATATGACTTTGGCACAGACGTAGCTTTGTCGAGATTATATGCAGGCAGGCCTTAGTATCACACCGCCATGGGCTACACTATATGCTTTTCAAGGGGAACATACATCTTACTTAGTGAAGGAATATGAGAAAAGAACGAAAAATACGTTTCCAAAACAAAAAAGGATAAAATACAATCAATAAGTAATTTTATGGAGTAACACATACAAACAATATGAAGACATAAAATAACTTTGTCAAAGAAATTGAGAAATATTTTATTAAAAGAAATTTGTCTACGTAGTAATTCAAGGGTTTAAGTATCATTACTAACTTGTATTGTGAAAATGATGAGAACACAAATAACTTTGTGTAAAATAATGAGTAATAACCCCATCAAGAGAATCACTAAGAGAACACTGCAGAGCATAAACAGTCAAAATAATCGCCAAATAGTAGTGTGAGAAACAAGAGAAAGTTTAAAATGAATGCTTTTAATGCAGAGTGATATGTACAATAGCTATGTGGGGAATGGTTTCTTGGTCATTTTATGCAGGTCGGAGCATAAACCATACTCTCTTACTCATCAGCAATTTATTCGTACTTCGAATCTTATCCAGCAAATATTCTACAGGAAAAGATAATTTCGTATAAAGATGTTTAATCATTCTATTGACATATGACTTATTCGATTTTTATATTTTACAAATGGCAAGCAACTCCAGAAGATTTACAATAAAATCACTGGTATAGAACCGTTTGTTATGGCGTAAGTTAAGCTTTCATTATATGACTTAATTTTTCTTTGCCTGTCTAATAGTAAATCAGTCTGCATATGTTATATTGCAATAGCTATGTGTTATTATATGCTATTTTGTTACTATTATTATTAAATAAAAACAAATTTGGTGTTATTTAGCTGAAAATATGTAACATAGGAACGTTTAGGTAACATGAAAATGGACGAGGAGCGCTAATATTACAACTTTACGTAACAAAAAGTCCTTCTTCACATAAATGTGGATGTGAACATTATTAAGGTCCCACAATCCAAGATTCCGAAACCTAAAATATCTAATAATGCAATGTTGCACTATGTCAAATAGTTCTGATACGGGATAACACCTCTGCCTTCAGTTTCGCATAAAAACTTATTGGCAGAAGTTCAAAATGAAGAACGAGTAGAAAAGCCAGAAGATGCGGAAAGTTACAAACCAAGAATTAAAAATATCTCAAATCGAATTAAGACTTAAGTCTAACCTAGGTCTATTTCTATCCGCTCCCTACTAGCTAACTAATTCTGGTAATCATTAGTGGAAATCAAACGAGTACAGTCACTACAGAGTGGCCAGCAGAAAAATTGAAATAGAGAAACAACTGTCTGACAACCAAAGTTAATAGTACGAAATAAAAAAAACATAGCCCAAGAAGCCACAAAAACAATATTTTTGTCTAAACCCAGAATTTGAGGTGAGTGTTTTTCTTTACCTAACATGTATTTCTGTCTTCAATTAACATCTCTGAAGACGTTAATACAGGCCCTCTCACATTAAATGATGTTACTTTCGTTAGAAACATCAAAGGGCTGGGTATCATCTTTCCTGATATGATACTGAATATCTAATTTATGTAAGGAGAGTTTCAATTTGATTAAAGTTATCTTCTCTTTTATATTCAAATTATATTTATTATTTTGTGTAGTTTTACTACTCATGACAAAATTCACTCTATTAAATGAATGAAATTTTATTGCATTCAAATAACTATTATAATTTTGGTTTGCGACGATTATTCTCTTGCGATTATGGAAATTGTAGTTAAGCCAGACTAAACTACATCTAACAAGTGTCTGTTCAAAAGATACAGAAAATTAACGATAAACAGAGGTTATGTCCGATCTATGTTTATGATTTCAAACATCAGCTCTCTTGAAAAAGAAATGTCGTCACCATGGACGGTACTATGTTGATAGTCCTATATCTTGGCAATATCCCAACAGCAATTTTCCCACTGTAGGAGTCTAGCACGAATAATACATATTTGTATTCGTAACCACTTCATTTGATAGGCTTTCAAAAGTCCTTCAGCGGTACAGGGTCTCCTGTAAGATAAGACTTGTGTCAATGAACAAAGGCGTAATGAGCCTTCCGTTAGACATCAGGTGACTTGACTGGAATGTATGTAAACGGAAAGGCACTGGTGCCAACTTTCTTTCTGCTATGTGTTGGAGTAAAACGTGAATTGGGTAAGAAATATGATATGATATCTTGTCTGCATTCATTCACACATGATTCTGATTTCTACCGTAATGTATGAGAATGTGGAATCGACAAACGAGTGGTAGTATGTTACAATGAAAATATTCTGATCTAATCTTCGTATTATTGGCAACAGATGTAGGAAGAGTATCCATTATACTATCCAGTAATAACCATGAACTCTGTGGCAGAACTTAGTGAATCTTACATCAGTGAATCATCTTCGAAAGTCACTTACAGCTTTTAGTCCATAACAAAGTACATGTATTTTGTGCTAGTTATCTAGATAAACCATTCTAACAACAAATTTCCAGTTTTCACCTAACATTACTGCTCCCAAAGTTTTCAATAGTTAGTGCGACGCTCCTGAATGTGTTTTTGCAATAGCTTATGGGTACGCACATTGCATCGCTTTTCTAAACCCAAATTTGCGATGAATTATGATCAATGTTTTCATTAATGTTTGTAGTCGGTTCATGATTCTTTTTTGTGGAAGATTTTCGTCCGTCACAGGAGCCCTGATTTCCTGAAATGCAAGCGGTGTGTGCCTTCAGGCAGACAGGGGTTGGTCTGTTTCTGTCCCACACAATCATTCTTCATCACATGTTCGTGTATCAGTGAAATACCATTTCGGACACAATAAATCCAAGCTTATTTCACAACATTTAATGGTACTCTAAGTAAGTTTACATCGGAAAGTATTGTTATATAATCATCCCAAAATGACACGAGTTTCTGTGGCATTCTTTATGATATTAAATTGCTATACTTGTCATGTATATTCAATATTTCAAGGTACTCCACGGCTGGCAGTTTTTTCTCTTTTCGCTTGGTGGTGCTTCCCCAGGAGTGCAAAGTCGTCATTGTAGATAGGAAACAGTCTTGTAGTTTGCTCTCACAGCTAGTTTATATAAAAATAAGGCGGGTTTGTTAGGTCGTGGCTCACCCTAACTAAGTTAAAATTTGTTACTGTAATTTGATTAAAGGTGTTCCATTGGGCTGGAGGTAGATTGATGTTCTTAGAAAATAATATGTACGCTGTATGCAACATGGCCTTTTTGAAATGATATGCATGATGTAATCTGAAGACATTCAACTCTTGTGACGACTTTGTAGTTCTTTCCTCTCGTTCCAATAATATGAATGTTTATAACCTTACTACTTAAATTCAGTTACATAGTCTTTCAAGGAGGTATAGACATAAATAAGATTAATCAGTGCATGACTTTTGCAGACGGTAATTCTTTTAACGTACAGTTAGTTATTTTTGGTTATGTTTCTAAACTCTTAAACAATTGTAACGGATTCTACCTGAAATTTTGACTATAGTGGAAGGCGCAATCCCAAAAAAATTGATTTCATGCACAGTTATCACTTGAAGTGATACATTTTACCATTTTTATAATAAATAAGACTTGCACTAAAACTTGGTTACTTTGGTTAACAGTTTTTATTAGTGACAACAAACTGACATTTCTTTACTAGTCATGTATTTGAGACGCTATTGCCAGTTCAGTAATAATGGCAGTCTTTCAAGCATTTTGCTGTAAACCCGAAGTTATCAGTTTTACAAGAACAATAACACCCTCTCAGAACTGCTGAAGATTCACGCAACAGTACTCTGTCCACAGAAATTGCGAATGTGGGGTTATAATGAATTTGAAAGTAATAAACACAACATCCATTTTTTCCGATCACATACACTAATTTTAAAAATGGAAAAGATTAAAATATAAAATGAAATTGTTTTATATTTCTAGAACCAGACATATTGCCGGCGTTAGATCCAAAATTGACCCAGGGTGAAGCTGAAATGTCTGCATCTGAAGATGAAAATGGCCAAATGAATTATTCAGTTTCTCAGAAACTTAGCCAGAAAGTAAACATAAGCCAATTGGAGGAATATGTGGAAAGAAGTCTCAGATCTGGGGAACTTCAACGCCAATATGCGGTGAGTTTTACTATTAATTATGCACTAATATTGTTTTGATATCGTACATCTTTCAACATGTAACACTGGGATAAAACGAAAAGGAACCTCATATCAGAGAGCATAGAGAATGTGTTATTTTGGAAAGTACCTAAAACCCAGTTTCATTGTAATGAAGCAGTTGGTTTGATGGGTTCTAGTTTGGCGTCCTTTGCAGGATCAAAGTTTCAGTCTACGTAATGAGGCATTCAAGCTACACTAAGCTCTCATCGGAAATAGAACCGTAATCACTCGCCCGAAGAAGATGCATACACTAATCGTAAGTTCGAATGTGATGAAATTGGATGTTCATTCAATCCTACTGGTGTCTGAAGAAAAGTTTGAATTGTTAAAATTAACCATAAATTATGCTGACGGATGGTTGTGTTGTATAAACGTACTTGATGTTTCTTCTTTCGTTCGCAGATGTATTGTTACAGGTCAATACAGAGTTCATTCGTACTAAGCGTTTAGCGTAAGCGTATTTGCTTTAGGTTACCAGGTTTCGACTCCTGGCGGGAGCTCATGTGATTAGGATTGCACCCTGAGCTGTAGGTCCACTTCTCATACAGTCTTGCTCCTAAAAGAACAATAATTTCAAAATCATTAATCATGTTAGCTAAATAAATAAGTGAGGACAAAAATTTGCAGAGACTACTGATTTGTAAGAGTCTTCTGAACTTCACTTTTTCACGGCAAACTCTAGAGTTTTCGTGTGCTCAGAAGTAAATTCAATTTTTAAATCTGTATCTCGTGCAACATGTGCCACCGCTTCTCTGACCTGCATATGAGTCCGATATAAGGTCTATCGAACATATATTGGATACAACTTCTGGTTCATATTAACCCTTCATCGTTCCATATCGATTAGTTTCCGACTTATAAGCAAACAGTATGACACGAGATTTGTTGAGACAACGCCCTATGCCTGTTTAATATGATGTCATGTCGTTTAGAGTCTTTGATTGCAATACGTGGGAGCTTCACGACAACAGATTTATTAAAACTATTGGTTACGTATGTTTTGGGAGTTTTAATTATTTCTATATGGTGTAATCTCCACAACATACATTTGTGAGAAAATTTGAGTGGAAGTCTATCGGATCCGATACGCCAAGGTCTCTCACACTTTTTGAGATTTGATAATTTATTGAGGAATTCGAATATAGAAATTACCTTTATGTATAGTCAGTGCCAGATTTATGTAGAAGCTAAACAAGCTATAGCTTAGAGCCCCACGCTCTGGAGGCTCCCCAAAAATTTAAAGAAACAAACTGGCTGTAATGTAATTTCCAAATAATGAACAAAAGTAAATAGATAAAAGGCGTATACGACAACGGTATTTTGTATTGTTATGTATTAGGGTCTTATGAAGCAAGTAATGAGGCCTCATTTCTAATGTGGCTCTATTTCTCAGCCATGCTTATAAGGGGACCCGGTTTTCCAGCGCTGCTTATAATAGTGTCCGCATTTCCCAGTCCTGCTTGTAATGGGATCCCTGTTTCCCAGTCTTACTCTAATGGGTCTCCTGTTTGAAACCTAAATTGGATATAAAGGGTGAGGTTTTTCATCTTATCTTTAAAGAATAATATGTGATGAATTGATCCAAATGATAGATTTGAAAGAACGAGAAACAATTTTTGATTACTTAAAAAACCGAATACTTCTGTTTATCTATAGATTCCACTTCTGACCTGTAACATGTTGATAAGCGTATTGCTATTGTAAGGCATGTCTCACAAGATGGACTCCCTATTGAACATTTTCTAACTTTCCTAGAGAGAGGTAGCCACTCAGGAGAGAGTATGGCTAAGATGGTAATGATAATCTTACAAATGAATGTAAAATTGATTTTAGTAAGTGTCGATACCAGTCATATGATAAAACTGCCAATATGTCACGGAAACGCAAGCGTATGCAAGAAGTAATACTGAATTTAAATCAGTGTGATATATATATATATATATATATATATATATATATATATATATATATATATATATATATATATATACAGTAAAAAATGTCTTCAACGGACCCTTTATTAAACGGAAAACTGTCTTCAAGGGAAATGTTTCACGGTCCCATGAACTTGGGAGAACAAAACGTGTAAAACTCCCTTCATTAAGCGGAAACTGTGTTACGCGGACAACGGAAAGAAAAATAAACATTTAACGGAAAATTCTGAGTTCCGGACTACAGTGTTTAGAAGATGTTTAGACATTCTGTGTTTGTCTCCGATAAAATGTTCGTTCTTTTGTTAAATATTTCTGGACAGTGTTGACCTTCCCCAACCACTACTCATATTCACCCCCACAAATTGTCCTTAATCCCCGCAACTTAATCAAGAATCATACGTAATGTTGGAAAGAAGTAAACGAGATAGAGGAAGAAGAGGAATACGATACCGAGTTCCAAGAAGACTGTAGAATAAATACATATCAAGATTCTCTCAGAACTTTCAAGGAACTGCAAAAATTTGCCTTACGAAAAAATTATTCTTATTCACTTAGTATAATTTGTCAGGCTAAAGTGTATGCGAAAAGTCAAGCAGCAATGTACACGGAAAACCCTGCTTGGCTATTAGAAAAATAAAGAAAACATGTGCATAGCATATTTTGTATTCATTTGTGTGTGTGTGTGTGTATGTGTAATTTATTCGTAGAAGAAAGAAGTAATGTAATCGAACAATGTACGTACAGCAATATATTTCCTCAGTATGCCCCTTTATAAGCATGTATAAAAAAAAAGAAAGGAAAGATCTACCTCCACTAAGCGGAAACCTGACTTTAACGGAAACTTTTGCAAGTCCCGCTCGATTCCGCTAAAGACAGGTTTCACTGTATATATATATATATATATATTAGGGATGGCCAAAATTTTCCGGAATCCGGATTCCGGAAATTTTGTTTTCCGGAATCGGAAAATTTACTTTCCGGAATTCGGAAAATTCCGGAATTCGGAAAAATTCCGGATTTCGGAAAAATTCCGGATTTCGGAAAAAATCCGGAATCCAGAAAAATTCCGGATTTCGGAAAAATTCCGGAATTCAGAAAAATTCCGGCTTTCGGAAAAAATCCGGAATTCGGAAAAATTCCGGAATCCAGAAAAATTCCGGAATTCGGAAAAAATCCGGAATTCGGAAAAATTCCGACATTCGGAAAAATTCCGGATTTCGGAAAAATTCCGGAATTCAGAAAAAATCCGGAATTCGGAAAAAATCCGGATTTCGGAAAAATTCCGACATTCGGAAAAAATCCGGAATTTTTCCGAAATCAGGAATTTTTCCGATTTTACTTTCCGGATTCCGGAAAGTAAAAATTCTGGAATTGGCCATCCCTAGCTAGTAGCTGTTAAAAGAGAAACACAATAATGAATATATATACTGTATTAGTTTCTTGTAGTTGGATATGTCTTTATCACTTACATAGACAATTGCTACTGCAGTTATTTACTGTTTTATAAGGGTCTTATTTTCACACACAAAAAAGTCGCCGGTATGTCTCAAACATTATCGCGTTCCCACCTACAGCTACTCCAAAGCACTGCAAACTACTTTTTAACCAGGCGAAAGGCAGTGGAGGAAAAGAAATCTCAACAAATATTCTAATAACATTCGCTTATTGTCAACATACCTACAGTGAGCGCAGAAAGTGTTCGTACACCGTTCATACTTTATATTGAAAACAGCTAGCATGAGAACGGGAGGTGGAAAATATATATATAACCAGAATTAAGACTACACATTCATACATTTTATTTCTATATATAAGAGAAAGGCCAAACAAACACAATCACTGTTTTGTTCAGAAGAAAAGAGAGAATTCCTTTTTTGTAAACGCAAAATGTCACCGTACACTTATGCTTGAATTAGTGCTTATAAAGTATATTACGTTATTTAATATTTTGTGAAATTACCCTGTGCGTTAATGATTGTAGTCTTCGTGAATTTGATTTCACCTGTAGTAGTTCGTAGTTCTGTAGCTTCGGGACTGATTATGTCCCATTCTTCTTGAATAGCTTTTCTTAGGCCTTCTTTAGTAGAGACAGGGCCGGCGCGAGAGAGGGTCGAGCCGTGCCACCGCCCAGAGCGGCAAGTCTAATGGGCGGCAAAATTTGAAAAAGAAAAGAATACTATCAAAATATAATGCTTCGTAATAGGCTCACATGGAAAAATAAGATTGTGTTAACCTGAGAATGTAATTGAACTTACTTCACTCACATTCAAGAAATACTCTCTCAGGAAATTCAGAGCATTCCTCCTCGTTTTCAATTATCAAACTACTAGCCACAGGTATCTCGTTCAATATTTCCCTTGCAGCAGTGTAGATAGGATTTTGAGCTAGAGTGCATAAGATTATCACGGTGTCTTTTTATATTTTTTTTCTATTCAATAATGTTCTAACGCTCCGCTCCAAGTATGCAAAAGGTACACTCCCACTTGAGACAGGCCGTTCTAGCCTGTAGCATTCAGGGGCGGATCCAGGACGGACTTCTGGGGGGCGGTGGGTTGTAATACTGCTACTTAGAGCTACTTTTAAGAGCGTCAAAAAATAAACTATATATTTTATTTATATATAAAATAAAAAAGTTTCCTCTTCTGGGGGGGAGATCACCCGATCGCCCCCCCCCCTGGATTCGCCCCTGGTAGCATCTAGAGACATTTAGGTTCTAATAGCGAGTTTTTGACCAATTTACAAATTGTTCATTCCGAATATAGTAAATCGTACAGCGTATTATTTCTTGAGAAATGTTTCATTTTTTGTATAGCTAAAAAAAAGTTTATGACTTTTTTTTTCTGCGTCAGTTCAACGTTAGGCCATACTAAAGGAACATATTAGTAGTCTCACTTTAAAATCATAATCCACCACAAGGTGGGAGAGCCGAATTGATGCTCTGACTCAGTTATCAAATATAGGAAGTTTATGATGCCTTACTTCAAATAAGTAATGACAATAGAACCGATAGAATGGTCGTCCACGATGCTCTGTGTATAGCAAACCAGCTGAGTTACTTTTCTTTCCTTTACTCACTCGTTGTCTGATATGACTTTAAAGCATTGATTCTCATGTGTTGGATGCAGTAGGATTTCTTGAAAAAATTATCTGGGTACTTTGAGAGGAGCAGAAATTATGCAAAGTTTAAATCTTACTTAGTTGATACGATGGACTTGGCATCAGCATTAGATACGGGTGATCCACTGATACGTAATACAGTGCAAGCTCGAAGTCGAAAGAAGAGACAGTTTCAGTACGAGGCAGAGGATGAAGCTACTGAAAACATCCACAAACAAGATACAAGATCGATTTTTATTACAAAGTTCTAGAAGTGATTGTGTTAGCTTTTAAGAGAAAGATTTGAGCAACTTAAATATCACAGCGAATATTTCAATTTTCTTTGCGATATAAGTAATCGTAAAGATATAGCCTACCACCTGAACTTTTTGTCTGAAAAGTGTACTAAACTTACCACCATTTTAACACACGAAGAATTGAAAGATATTAACCCCAGTGATTTGAAAGACAAACTGAAAGTGTTATCCACTATAATTAAGCCTGTGAAAGTTCACAAAAAAAATAAATAAATAAATAAAAAAAAATAATAATAATAATAATAATAATAATAATAATAATAATAATAATAATTAAGGAACATGACTTTGCTCCCAATGTTAGTATTGCACGTAGAATTTTGTTAATCTTGCCTGTAACAGTGGCAAGTGGAGAAAGAAGTTTTTGGAAACTTAAGTTTATTAGAAACTATCTACACTCTTCTATGTCTGAAACACGCTTGAGTGGTCTAGCGACGATATCAATAGAACACAAATTGGCTAAAACATTGGACTACGTGATGTGATAAAGGAATTTGCTCATATCAAAGCAAGAAAAGTTTCTTTCAATTAAGATATGTTAAATTTATGTATGTCTATTGTGTTTTAGTACATTATAAGGCTTAAGCTAATCACTTACATTTACCATAATATCTGGTTTACTGTATTATCTTCTTGCTCCATACTCTGTTGAAAACGCCTTTTGATATAAAATAAGCCTAAAAATTAAAATTCTTAGTCATGATTAAAGTATATTTTTAAAATTTTATTTTCTGTATGCGCTGCTCTATATTACAGATATACAGCGAAATCGAGCATACTGAATATTGTGTCAGTATAGAGTCGTTTAAATATTACGTGAACATTCCAGAAATGTAGTTTTTTTTTTTTTTTTTTTTTTTTTACTTTTCCATTTTATACATGTTTTTAAATGACACTTGAACGTTATCTGTCAAAATAAGGTTTGCGGATTAAAGGGGCGGCATGTGAAAGCACCGCCCAAGGCGGCAAAATTGCTAGCGCCGGCCCTGAGTAGAGAAGCTGTGCCTTCTGATTGTTGTCTCCAGAACAGACCATAGATGTTCTATGGGGTTCATGTCTGGGGATTGGGGAGGTGTGCGAAGCTGTTTCAAGGTATTATAGAGTAGCCACAATCGAGTATTTTCCGCTGTATGTTTGGAGTCGTTGTCTTGCTGAACAATAAATTGTTTTCAAGAACCATCTTCTGCGCAATACACTTTGTGGATCATCACTCCATCGATAAGGTGGAGACGACCCACCCCTGAGGCACTCATACAACCCCAGACGAGCACGGACCCTCCTCCGTGTCTTACTTTAGGGACGAGATTTTGAGGATTCATCTCTGTATTCACCTTGCGCCATACAATACGCCTCCCATTGGACTCGATAAAGTTAAATTTACTTTCGTCCGAAAATATGACCCTATTCCAGAAAGAAGCCTGATCCCTTATCTTTATACTCTTTTTCAAACTTTAGTCTCTTTATACGATTTGTCTTGTTCACCCAGAACATTTTCCTGGCTATCCAACCATGATACCTTGCAAATATTCCGCACTGTACTGGCTGATACTTTAACACCGCGTGTTTCCAGATCCGTTGCCAATTGCACAGCACTATTTTTTGGAACCTTTTTTCTTTCCCTAATAATGTAACGTTTATCTTGTTCGCTCAACAGTCTTGGTCTTCCAGTTTTTTTTTTTTTTTTTTTTTTCGCACAGTGATAGAAACATTATACATCGCAATTATTGTTTGTACTGTTGTACGAGGCCCGTCTGCAAGGTTTGCTATCTTTCTCAAAGACTTACCCTTCTTATGCAATTAAATAATAATTACTTTTCTTGTCTCCTCATTTGTTTCTGTTCGGTTGCTTCCCACTTTGACAGCCCAACGTGCAGTTTTTTTCACTTCTATTCACAACTAAACTCATTCTGTTACTCGTCACGCTATACAGAGGTGTATACTCAGGTGAATACTAGTGAACCCCAGTTGTGGTATCTTTGTTTCGTATTCGTACGTCAGGTGTACGATCACTTTTTGCGTTTACTCTATACACTTTCTACGGAATTTATTTACTTTCTGACCATTAAACTTGTCTTTGTGGTTCTTTATTGATACATTCATAAAGCTTAGTTTTCATTATTCACATTGTGTGTGTTATTACACTTCTTAAATTTTCTGTTTCTTTTTCGCAGGCATTCTCGTTTCAATAGCATAGGTGTACGAACACTTTCTGCGCTCACTGTATGTACAGTAAATACAAATTTATAATTTTTGACTTTACGAAGTGTACAATGTAATTGTTCAATAATTAACATAAGCAGGCATTCATTAATTTATATTAATATAATAATTAATAAAACTAATAAGCGGGTGATTGATGACTCAGTGGTAGAGTTTTCATCTATGGTATTCTAACCCAGGACATGTGGGTTTTCGATGGCTAATTTTGTGTTCGAAAATTTTCCCGGTGGAAGGCCTACCTTTCTTATATTTGTTCCATCATCACTCATTAACGAATTTAGTTTATCAAAACTCTATAGCCATATATTCATTCTGTCCGTCAGTGAAGCAAACAGTCTCAAGAACTATCTGATGGATTACCAATCAATTTTGGCCATGATGTACAGAGTCAATAGTTAAGAATCGAGTTCCCTGATGAATGTAATATTCAAACCGGAAGCGGTACAAATCAACCATTTCCGGTTTTAACGTTAATCATTATATAGTAAATATGGTAATAGATAGCGAGAAGCGGTTTCCAGTAATCGACATATATATAACATTCATGTAGATAGAATGTTACCCAATTTGTGCATCTGCTGAAAATAATGAGCTTAGGTATTTAGAGAGCATTTTCCGCTTTAGAAAATGTGTGCTTGGTAAAGAATGTAGAGAATTAGCTGAGTCAGGCATGTAGCTAGAATATGGTAATAGGAAGGGGGGGGGGTGTCTGTCACGAAATACTGTGGTTATTTACCAGGGGCTCAATCATTCTAAACTATTTTATTGGCAACATATATTGGTTCGTTTAGCCAAGATTTCTAAATGGGGGGATGATATGAAATACTGTGGTTACACACCAGAGGCTCGATCAATCTAAATATTTTACTGACAACATACCCATATTGATTGGTTAGGACAATAAAATGAGGATATATTAGTAAGTATTTTAATTAGAAGCTATGAAGAAATCTCGAGTAAAAGAATATAAAAAAGTATTGAAAAAGATATAGTTTTCCGAGGTCATTCGAAGGGTGTCGAGAATTTTGCGTCTGGGAAATTTGCGCCCTACCTCAAGAACAGGGAAAATTGCGCCTGCGATGTACCTCCACCGGGAAGTTGAGCCCTGCGAAATAAAAGAACCTATTGGACGCATTTGCTCGGAGGGGCTGACATTACAGCATAAACAATCCTCCCCCACAACCATGCCATTTGTGATTTATTTTCATTGTGGCTATATAAGGGGAGAATAAACTTCAATATAAGCCAAAAGAACACAACGGATCAAAGCAATCACTGCTTCTTCCAGAGATGATTTTGGGGGAACACTGGCCTCCCCAGAGCTCTCAGAGTGCCCCCTCGGAGGAGATCAAAATAATACGTCTATAATATAATAATAAATAGAATAGTACCAGCAGTGACCCCCCTCCGGAATACTAAGTGTGCCCCCCGGAACATTTTTTTTCTGAAAGAACAACTGAACGCAATTGTGTGTTTGAATTCCAGCAAGTAAACACACTGTACATAGTTTTCTTGATAATATTACTGAACTGATTTTACATTCACTTTACATTTTCTTTTCTATATTTTGTGTCCTGAAAAGCCAAACAACTCGCAAGGATTGTGAACAGAGATATCTGGGTAGAGCCAAACAACCTTTTGTAGATTAAATTATACTCTTTGATTATATTAATAATTATATATCAGTCATTTATACTTTTTTGTAAATTTTGTAGTATAATGAAAAATTGTATTTGTATGGATTGCCCTTTAGTGAACTAAAATTGTATTTTTTTCATTTGTTCGGAATATTATAACGGATGGAGTAACTCACTGAGACGATGATAGGCAAGCCTAGTTCAAGTGTGAGTGGAAGTTACTTTACACAATACAAAAATAAGTTGAATTGTAGGGCGCTAACATCCCAGTGCAAATATATAGCCGGCGCATTTTCCCCTCTTTTTGGGGTAGGGCGCAAACATCGCAGTGCAAATATATTGCGAGCGCATTTTTTCCTATTTTTGTGGTAGGGCGCAAATTTCCTGGGCGCAAAATTCTCTCATTCAAGGAAAATATAATGTCCGTGAAGTTGACAAGCCACTTATGTCAGACTCCAATTTCGACTTTAAACGTCGCTAGTGCTACGTTAGTGTTCGATAGTGACGCAAATCGTTAGTACTTCACAGATAACGTGTGCTTTTTAAATAATGGATATAGGTCTTCTAACTGCATGCCAACACGCCCCTTCTAAAAATCATCTCAAAAATGAGGTTAACCGTTAGAGCAAGTAAGTGCTCATTAGAGCCATTAACATTAATGCCTCCATCGTACGGCCCTATGAGTAATGATAATAGCACGCTCTTTGCTAGTCTCAATGCGTCCCTATATTCTCGCGAACATTCTGACGTGCCCAAGTTAGTTACTTTTTTTTTTTTTTTTTTTTTGCAACTATTGTTTATCTGTTATTGTTTATTGCTAGTCTGCAGAGTAGTCCTTACATTAATATGCCATTGTCCTTGATAATCATTGCGTATTTACAAGCAGTTTGTTATTACTGTTAGAAGATATCAAAAAACAACAGATAAAATCTACTACTTAACGGTTCACATTTTTCTTTTACAGTACATAAACGATTAATAATAATAATAATAATAATAATAATAATAATAATAATAATAATAATAATAATAATAATAATAATAATAAGAAGAAGAAGAAGAAGAAGAAGAAGAAGAAGAAGAAAAAGACTATTCCAGCATAAAAGTTATCAATTGCATCCCACTGGCAACAAGAGACGCATATTTTAACTTCACAAAAATTAGTTTCTCACGATTTTCTGGAAAACTACGTATGATAACATCTTCATTATGTCAAGTTGTTTATCTCAGTGTGATATATGTCTTACCTCTGGACAATATCACAGTAAAACAAAAATTAAATATTAGAAGTACATCGTACTTTTGGACTACATCTCATCAACCATGGGAAGATTGAGTAGTGTATACTTTAGGATGTAAGTTTCAGCTTAATTTGCATCATACATTCTTAGGATTACAAAAAGGAAATTTGTTCGTTTGCGTTTGAACAAAATTCTTAGGATTACAAAAAGAAAAAATAATTTTTCCGAATTCCGGAATTTTTCCGAAATCCGGATTTTTTCCGAATTCCGGATTTTTTCCGAATTCCGGATTTTTTCTAAATTCCGGAATTTTTCCGAAATCCGGAATTTTTCCGAAATCCGGAATTTTTCCGAATTCCGGATTTTTCTAAATTCCGGAATTTTTCCGAAATCCGGATTTTTTCCGAATTCCGGATTTTTTCCGAAATCCGGATTTTTTCCGAATTCCGGATTTTTTCTAAATTCCGGAATTTTTCCGAAATCCGGAATTTTTCCGAAATCCGGATTTTTTCTAAATTCCGGAATTTTTCCGAATTCCGGAATTTTTCCGAACTCCGGATTTTTTCCGAAATCCGGAATTTTTCCGAATTCCGGAATTTTCCGATTTTACTTTCCGGATTCCGGAAAGTAAAAATTCCGGAATTGGCCATCCCTAATATATATATATATATATATATATATATATATATATATATATTCCATGTGCAGATCATTCCTTAAATCTTGTTGGTAAAGCAGAAATTTGTTGTTTAAATACAGTAAAGTTTTTGGCGATTATTCAGACAATACATAAAGTTCTTTTCATCATCTACACACAGATCGCCGGTGGTGTTGTCATTCGTCGAAAATGATGCAAAAGTTCCAAAGTCTTTGTCAGAGATTAGATAGGAAGCTCATTGAAGGCCCACAAGTGCAATACTTGGCAGGTACGATGAAATAATTTCTGCATTGCATCAGTTTTACATTGATACCAGAGAGAACGATGAAACAAGAAATCAAGCCAAAAATCTTTTGAATAAAATGAAGCAGTCCGAATGTGTTGTAAATTATATGTTTGGAGTTATTTGCTGGAAGAATTTCACAAAGTTACTGAATCACTGTAGCCTCGCCGTATGCATTAAATTGTATGCTTCACTTTCGGATTTTATTAAATTCCATAGATTTTTCTGAACGTTTTGAACAACAAGGAAAATACAAATTACATGATATTGACAAAAAGGGCGGATATAGAAAAAGAAAGCACATAAATGAGGATGAAGATGATGTTTTAGAGAACTTTTAGCGAAAAGACAACTTCAGAATCGAAACATTTGTACCAGTGATAGATGCACTAGAATATAATTTGGCACAAATGGAATCAGTATACAATGATACTGCAAAAAAGTTTTCATTCTTAACAAAACTAGGTGCGACACTTTAAGCCCAACATATCCTGAAGATGTGGACAGGAACGTTCTTGGAGAAGTCGAACATTTTTGTCTGAGTTTTCTGTCAAAGTTTACTTCGATCATATTCACAGGTGTTATATGTTAGCATTTCGCTTGCTCAATATCAGCAATGGCTGCTGTGATACGGGCACACAGGTCATTCAATGTTGTTGGAAGTGGTGGTACGTAAACATGATCTTTTACAAGACCCCACATGAAAAAATGACATGGAGTCAAAAAATGTGTACACTAAGCACAGATTTCTTTACATGAGAATGAAGCACATAGAAAGATATGTGCCCTCCATTGAAGGCTATTTTTCTTAACTGGTCGTTGCTAACTCTTAGGGATAGAAAGTGGAAACACTGGGTGTAAACTAAACTTTAAAAATTAATCTTTCGTAGCAATGTCTCGCAATAACATATGTTAATTAGATTTCACAGGATAAATTCTGAAATTGGGTCCAGCAATTTGACTTGCCTGTATAATTATTAGTAGTTTTGCGTAGGATATTGACACCTCTTATTTCATGTTTCCGCAATCTTCCAAAGACTAGATTATGAGTCTGCATTTTGTGTTTCTAAAGAATTTTGTAATGTGCTTTAAATGTTGTAAAATTATAAAATACTGTAAGTTGATCAATTCATGTTAATAAATGCATTTAGATACCTGTTAGGTCCATAAAGTACTATAAAGCTTATATTAAAACCTCCAAAATGGCTATATTTTGTCCCCAGAAAACAAAGCTAGATATATAAAGGTCCCCATTACTTTCAATAGCTTACGGGCCCGTCAAACCTAAATCCGGCACTGAATATAGCTAAATTATAGAACTTTATCAGCTTTACATAGTACGATATAAAGAAATTTGCAACTTCTTGGTAAATACAAAATTAAATCCAGTGTTAAGAATATTTATAACCCAAAATTCAACATTTATACAAGTCCCAAATTAGTTTTTTTGCGCTTTAATGTACTAATTGACGCAAACATAATACAGAGTATCTGAATGTTCACTACCACAAGGGAAATGGACGTTACTTGAATAATGTTTCATAAAATGTCTAATACAAGTAGTAATAAATGGCCTATATTTATAAATACATTGTTGTTCTAAACAATTTATTTTAACAACCAACACAGGCCATAATTAGATAATGAATAACAGTTACTTACTTTCACTAATAAAACATCATTTTATATGGTGACTCATATACACAAGACTCTAAGCATATGGTACTTAACAAAAAAAATATACAAAACCGTGGAATAGATGTGTGACCTTCCACTATGAAATAATTATGATTCTAACAAGGTACATTCGCGAAGTGTCCCCTCGGAATTCTTCTAAAATTGATTTAAATTCAAAGTTCTCAGCGGCTCAATGTAGCTTGTACTAATTTTAGCGGCCCATACGGGTAATTTGCATATTTATGGGCCTTCATATATCCGAAATTCATACACTACTATAACGCTCGGACACATATTGCTTTTAGTTTCGTTAGATATAAATGGTCATGAATGTGGGTATATGCAAAACAAATTACATCAAGTACGGCTTCTCCCACACATGTTACCCACCCCGACCGCCATATTGGATCCGCCATATTGGATTTAACTTTTGGTTTTTCAAGTGGGAATAAGTGCAAGTGATATATCAAATTCATGTAGAATTTTCTCGGAAATCCATTTGTGTAGTTCATTTTACCGTAGCTTGTACCGTTAGGAAGATATTGTATATTAAATCCCTCCAGGCACTTTGCGAATACACATTTTAGAGTAATATCAGTAACGGTAACGATGTTGCAAACCAAAATAATTTCTAACTGCAAAAAAAAACTGTAGGCAGTGGCGAATTTAAGAAAGGGCTACTGGGCTTAAGCCGCCTCCCAAAATTGTATTTATTATCTTAAAGTAAATGAAACATCTTGCAGAATTTTCACATTTCCAGAAATAAAGTTAGCAAAGCCTCGGAAACAAAATCGTAAATACGCCACTGACTATAGGTGTAGACAAAGTCTTTACAACATTTGTGTTATCATTTGTGTGAGTGAATGTTATTACTTTCATGTTATACCATAAGAAGGAAGTATTCCATTACGGTCAAAATGCCTAACGTAAGTGAAAATACGATCAGATTTGGGTGACGACCTACCATTTTTGTATTTATGTTTGTGTGTATGTATGTATTAACGTTCAGGGAACATTTCGTCAACAATAAATCGTTTAAAAGATTACATATACACACAGGGAACTGCACAATTTTCTGTTTTTTCAACATTCGTGAATTGCCTGATATTTAACATGCAATACCTTGCGAACGGTACAAGCTACGTTAAAATTAACTACACCAATGAATTTCCGAGAAAATTTTATATGAATTTGATGATTCACATGCACCTATTCCCATTTGAAAAACCGAAAGTTGAATCCAATATGGAGGATCCAGGATGGCAGCCGGAATGGGTAACACGTGTCGGATCAGCAGTACTTGATCCTATTTGTTTTGCATATAACCACATTCATGCCCAATTATATTTAAAGAAACTAAAAGCAATTTTGTCACTGAGCTTTATAGTAGTAGTTGAATAAATTCCGGATATATGAAGGCCCATAAATATGCAAATTACCCGTATGGGCCGCTAAAATTAGTACAATACACATTGGGCCGCGGAGAACTTTGCATTTGAATCAATTTTACATGAATCCCGAGGGGACACTTCGCGAATGTACCTTGTAAGGAGTAACTCTTACAAGGTTATATGTGGCAGCGCAAAAGGCCTAACAGTTGTCACCCATACAAAAATACCTATATGATCCATTCAGTGCCATGCTCAAGTAAGGGAGATAAACATAATCCGTGTTACAAACTTAACAGTAGTAGTGTAACAAATTCGTGGGATAAAGAACATACCAGTCGTCCGTGCCTTTCTTGGTGTTGGTAATCTTTACATACATATGTGCATCTTAAAACTTAGTATAGTATTTTCTAAAAATGAAGGTCAGGCATAATACAATACTGCAACCTTCTCGATAATATTTCTTAAGTGTGAATATTAAAGTAAATCAACTGATATTTTAGAGTGTTAATTTATTGTACTCTTTTGAAATTATGATCATGTTTTTTATTAAATATATTTAATTTCAGCTTTCCCACGGTGATAAACAAGACGTTGGGACTATGGACACTGAGGAGTAAACAAAGGAAAACTATTTACATGAAATTTAAAGTTCGCGCAGACTATGTTGCAGATTATTTTTCATCAGAGCAACGCACATTATACTTTACTTTTTGATAATTCTGCTTTCACGTTTCGGAAGTTGTTCTTCATTTTAAATTTGATTTTAGTAGAAATAAATAGTTGAATATAATTATAAATACATTATTTTCAACATTTATTGCGAAGTTGGTGTTCCGTTTGGTTTTCGACAAAAAGGATGAAAACAGCTACGAAAATAATATTGATTTCTAGTGCCACTGTAAAAGAATGTAAGAGGGTAGAGTGTAAGGTAGGGTAGAGTAGGGTTAGCTTAGGGCCTGGAAATTTCGACACATTTTGTAAAATTAATAGTGTAAGTTCTCGTCTCTCCGTAAGGATACCAACCGAAGCGTCTCTGTACACCTGCAGCAATGTTGAGAATAGAAATGCTAATTACTTTCCTACAATCTAATCATGCTGTAACCTTGTGTGAAGTAGTTCCCTCCGCTTGCCAAATAGTTTCATGATTATATCCACTTATGAAAAAAATAAACACAACTTTCGCTCTCCTTACATATTATTAAGCACATAAACCAGCATATTATCAATTGCTTCTCGGCAAATATTCAAACTTTTGCTCGAAACAGACGACCAACTTTAGAACTTAACCGTTAATGTCTTCCTATTCATTAATATTTTAAAGGTAACACCAACAAATTGAAATAAAATGATCTTTATCACTATAGCAGATTGATTTATTTTTGTAACAGTTAATTTGTAACATAAACGTAGTGTAACATTATAAAATAGCACACTTCAATATTACCAAATCAATGTTTAATAATGGCAACCTAATAACTTATCTCATTATCAGTTTCTTAATCTGACAAATCCGGAAGAGATTAGTTACTTGCAAATTCCAGGTGAGCCTCAAGATTTGCCTCTACCAGACAAGATCTTTCAGAAACCAAAATTCAATATATTTAGGTAGCATACAAAATTTATTCCCAAATGGAGAAGATAAACTGCTCTGATTCAAAGAGTAACTGACTATGAAACAGTTAAATTTTACACACTGTAAATAATGATCTGTTAATCCTTGTCCTCTCCCTCCACTGTAGTTATATTCCTAAATTCTTAAATTTGAAATTTCAGTATAGGTAAGTAAGAAAACAAATTTTTACTCTTTAAAATATAAATTTTTGAAGTGCTTGAGTTCTAATTGTTGCTGGAAATAAAATCTAATAAACTTACTTATTAATTACAATGGTTACACAAACAATTACACAGGCATTGTTCTCCAATAACTCTCGACACTCCACTGTTGACGATCTCATTATGAGAGCCCTCATCTCTTCGGGAACGCCTTCCGTGAGAGAGCCAATGGGATGTAGTCGCTCTGATGGCAAGAGACCTGACGGAATATCTTTGGTGCCTTGGAAACGAGGAAAGGCTTTAATATGGGATTTTACTTGTACCGATACCCTAGCCCCCTATAATCTTCCTTCATCTTCCACAAAAGCTGGGACGGTTGCAACTCGCAGAGAACATGAAAAGAGACGAAAATATAACAACCTCTTGGACAAATACCACTTCGTCACCATAGCCATCGAAACTTGTGGGTCCTAGGGTCAGGAAGGTCTAAACTTCATTAAGGAAATTGGACACCGCATAACTATTAACACAGGAGACACCCGAGCTTCATCCTATCTTATACAAAGAATAAGTATGGCGGTGCAAAGAGGGAACGTAGCAGCGATGCTGGGAACTCTCCCTCCGGGAAAAGCTTTGGACGAAATTTTCCTTTTGTAATCACTCTCCTTTCATTTATGATATTAGTCTTAGGAAGTAACTTGTTAGAAGAAAAAGTAAAAAAAAAATATGAAATAGTTCTTGTTCATGTAGAGTTGACAATTTATATCTAAAATCAGAATAGCATATGTGAATTTATATGTATAAATCCTAGACAAATAAGTTGAAATACGTGGTAATTTCTCGTTCAAAAAAAAATGTATAACAATATATGAAAGCAAATTTCTCTATTGTAATTGTATGAACAGTGAATGATATGAAACTGCCAGGATTAATGTATAAATCATATAGAAACGAATTAAATAAACAATTAGTTTTAAAATCAATATTTACAGTGCAAAATCTTTGAGAATACAACTCCAATAATTATAGTTTTATTTTACATAGATGTTATGATTTTGTGCATTAATAATTTTAAAATATGCTTTTAAAATTAATTTACCTGAAGCTAAACAAAATTATGATTAGGTTAGCAACCATGAGCCTTATGCAGAGTCGTTTTGACGTATAATTAGGGTCATACTAAAAGCCTAACTACTGTAGGAATCGTATGTTAGTCGAACTCTTTAACACGGCACTAATCACACGTCAGAACGTCTCTGCATAAGTCCCTATATAGCTAAAGTATTTTTATGCCTGTTATGATTTGTTATCTTTTGGATTGCTCTAACAATCACTAACTAAGCTATTTGATTCACTGGATTGTTGCAATTTACGCTAGATTAGTACTATATCAAATAATCCATTTCATAAATTCTCAACTCACCTTGAAAAATAACAATCTCATTTCAGAATTTGTGAAGGTCCATTATAGTAATATGCTTAAAATTGTATCATAACATTAGACGCAATTAAATAGCTTATTAAGGTATTAACAAAATCATTTTTATGCTACAAAGCAGTTGAATTTGATTTAATTTAAAATTAATTTTCCTAGTTCTAATTGATGTGGCCGAAAGCACGATAGTCGTATTGGGTTCAAATATATATATATATATATATATATATATATATATATATATATATATATATATATATATATATATAGGTAGGTAGGTAGGTAGGTAGATACTCTACCTAAGGGACGTCCTAGGTCCGTCTATATGATTTACATCTCCTCTGATCTGCCAACAAATGGATACTTTTTATTACATTATCCACTTATTCCATTACTTTAATTCACCAATAGATGTGTAAACATAATATATAAATTACTTCAATTTAAGTAAAATTGCATATTCTCTCTTTATTACAAACTAGTAAACACTAATCTTAAGTAAATCAGAAAGGTACTTTGACACTCGCTCTATTTCAATATTGGACAGTTTGGACACTTACTTGGAGCTCACAAGGAACGGACATGAACTTGTCAACCGGACATCCGAATTAAACCTACTCCACTCGATAAACATAACAAAGACATGTTCATGCAGAAAACACTCGGTACCATATACAGGGTGACCCACAAAAAGCAGGAAATTTATTGTAGATTCTGTACTATGAGGTGGGCACACCTATTTTCATTTATATTTTACTGACACTGTCACTTGAATGTTCATAATCAATGCAAGTGCTCAAAATGATTCCCTTTGGCTTCCACACAGCGGCGTAGACGTTGTAACCAATTTCCGGTAGCATTCTGGATAGCTTGAAATGTAACGTTGTTCCAGGCATCTGTCAGTACAGCTTTCAGGCCACCAATGTTTGTGATGTCTCTCCTGTGTTCTTGAACCTTCTGTAATGCAATAATCCATCACGTTGAGATCTGGACTTTTAGACGGCTAGTCGTTAGGTTCGATTAAGTCAGGATTAATAGATCTTATCCATGTCAGTATCGATTGCTGTATGGGCCTTCGCACCGTGTTGTTGCCATGTCCATTCGTGATGGGAATGCGGCGTAGGAATCGACACTGCGTACGATCGAAACTGCGTAGGATCAAAAATTTCAGCTCAAAACCTGTTTCGATCGTACGCAGTGTCGATCCTACACAGTGTTGGTTCTACGCAGTTTCGATCCTACGCAGTTTTGGTTCTACGCAGTTGCCCCGAAATAATTTAAGTTTTAATCATGCGCTCAAAAAATATATATTTTTTCTCTCTCTCTTTAATATGTTTAACCTGTGCAGCTATAAATTAGGGTTATATTCATGGACTCCACACGACCTAAACTGCGTAGGATCGAAACTGCCTACGATCGAAACTGCCTACAGTCGAAACTGCGTAGGATCCACCTGCGTACGATCGAAACTGCGTACGATCGAAACTGCGTAGAATCCAAACTGCGTAGGATCCACACTGCAGGTAGGATGGACAAGTTACAGGCGTATGGATTGAGAATCAATTATGATTTGTAATGGTGACTATGTCAGAAGTGTAACACTAACTTTGAAACAGCTTTGACGGAATATAATGTAAAATAGTTATGTAATATGAATAATTTAAAGTAATGAAGAATATGATGTATGAATATGATGAGTTTCTCATTTGTACACTGAACCTCAAATCGATTTATAATTGGAACACGTACCCGTGGGAGTAGGAGCATTTCAATGTATTCCGTTACATTTGACAAAAATATTTTTAACCGTAAAAGATTCGAAATCAAACTATTATTCAAATAGAAAATAAAATTACGAAAGTTTACAATTATTACTGGAAATCAATGGTGTCATCCATTTTGAACATTTTAAAAGAACATAGTTTCTAATGTATTGAAATTTCATTTCTTATGAATAGTTTGAAACGTTGTAAATAGTTGTAAAGAACCTGGAGAAAATTCATCAAAATCCTCCTACAATGGGGAAGCCGTGTTAGACATGGCGTTAGTAGATGCAGGTGGTGGCATTGGAAAAGTCCGGGTCTCCCGAGCACAGTGGTGATATCAGAAACCGAGCCCCAGCCATGAGGCTCCAGAAAAATGGGGTCCCGAAGTATTGGGCGCGGGTTCTTTCTATACGCCTATTAAACATGGAATTGTATGTGGGTGGTGAAGGTGGAAATGTTCGGGTCTTCTGAGCAGAGTGTTAACGTCAGAAATGGCGTCCTTGTCTCAAAGGTCCAAAAATGGCGTCCGGAAATTTTGAGCTTGGCTTCATTCTATCTTTCTTTTAAGCATGGAGTTATTGGATACATATTGTGGTGTTGGAAAGCTCCGGGACCTGAGATTCCAGAAATGAGATCCCAAAAGTTTGGGTTCAGGTCTCTTTTATTTGCCTATTTAACATGGTGTTGTACTATAGTGTTAGCGTTTGAAAGGTCGGGGTCGATTAACGAAAGCGGTAATGTCAGAAATTGGGCCCTGGCCTCGAAGCTCCAGAAAATGTGGTTCCGAAATATTGGGCTCGAGTCCACTCTATTTCTCGTTTAAGCATGGAGTTGTTGCATACAGATGGTGACGTTCAAAAGAACCGATTCCCCTCAGCCCAGTGGTGGTCAGGAACCGGGTCCCCACCATGGGGTCCCAGAAATAGAGTCCCAATGTTTTGGGCATGAGCCCCTTCTATACGCCTATTAAACATGAATTGTTGTACGAGGGTGAAAAACTTGTATCTTCCTATAAAAAAAAACTTATATCTTCCTTATAATTATTAGATAATAATCTCAGCTCCTAAACACGTATAAAGGATACCGAATTTATATTTCAGCAAAAAACAATTACCATAAAATATCTCTTTGCATGTGTAATGACTGAAATGTATTATACTTTGCTTCCGTCCCAAATAAATAAATAAATAAATAAACGATTACAGTCGATAAGCGTAAATCTGGCAGAACCTATTTTCCGAAATCTAAAACAAATCACGCAGATTGTTTATTGCTTGTTCGAGATTGTCCACATTACATTTTCGGTCGCGATTGTCCACATCACATTTTCGGTTTTTCATTGTTTGTAATTAACTATACCATAACAAAAATTCCCACTACGAACAAATTACACGTTAGGTATACGCCTATGTGTCTCGTCTCGAGGACTTCTGGGCCGCGGTGGCTTAGTGGCAGAGGGTTCACACATGATGCGGGGCCCCGGTTCTATACCAACTTGCGCAAAGTGGGGTTTGCGGGGAACAAACACCGTGTGAAAGGGTTTTCTCGGAGTTTCCCTTTCCCACAACTCTTTCATTTCACCACTCCATTTATTCTCATCATCTGCGTCTCCTTTAGTCTACCCAGGATGACAGTCGGACATAAAACTTAAAGATTGCATTTTCATTTTCACATTTGGAGACCCTGTATCTGTGTTCCTTGAGTGCCCCAAATGCTAAATAATAATGGGTTGGAAGGCCCATGAAGTTTAGTACCTGGTACACCCATTATCTCAACTTGCCCCAAAAGTTAAGGGCTCATGTTAAGTTAACGCCCCAAAACTTTGGTTTTCACATCTTATTAACTATATTGGCCCAAAAGATGAAATGTGTTAGCCCGTCGATCTTTATCTCGACTAGACCAGAAAGTTGGGAGGCTTTGGTGAAGTTAGCCCCCAAATTTTCGACGCTTATATCACATTAACTATGGGAGAACGAAAGCTGAAATTTGGTAGCCCATCCAGCCACTAGACAGTACCATGTAGGCCATAAATTCTATTGACCAGCCCAGAAACTTGGGGGGGGGGGGCTCACGTTAAATTAGAGCCCGAAATCTTTGGCGCGCATATCTCATTAACCCTTTCGGGACAAAATCGATTTTGGGGTTTTCGTAGACTTTCAGTTAATGATTTATTGCACAAACACTGTTAGCCCGATTGATATCGTTTACATCTTGTATTTTAGAAGAGAGACATGGCTATTTTTTGGAGTAAGTTAGATTGCAGTGTTGCTAACGGGAGGGATTATTGAAAAACTGTAGGAGTGAATTTTAAAAAAAAAATTCCCTAGCCGAATTTCATGATTGTTTCTAGCTGGCAATACCGAAGCCACATGGGTTCAAGTCGCCTAAAAAGAATTTTCTGGTATGTTGAGAAGGTACAGTAAAAACCTGAAGTCGCTAGCTGCCATAAAAAGAGAGAAAGAAAAAAACTCTCTCATAATACACATGAAATTTTGGCACTTCTTACGCGTCAGAAGCAAAAATCAGCATACATGGTGGTTCAGCATACAAGTTGGCAAATTCCTTGTTCAGAAGATTGCCGTCAAGTTCAATTGACTTAGCTTAACATTTTCTTAGTTACCTACTTGCTGTGAATTGTCACCTTTTTTTTAGACTTTGGAGGTGGCACAATCGAAGGTTCATGTAATTAGTTCAAATTTTTGCTAGTTTGGGCTTCGTCCCAAATTTACTAACTTCCAGGGTTGTTTTGTTTAAAACAAAATATTTAAAACAAATGATTAAAACTTATTTTAATTGTAATTTAATGTCAATTGTAATTGTTTGTGAAAAAATTGGGAAATTTATCCTTCCCCCCCCCCCCTATTATTTCAGTGTCATTGGCTATATTAAAACCAACGTGCAACTGTCTGGAATCATTCTTGACCTAAAAAACGCACCATAGAGGAGCACGATTGGATAATTAGGGAAGCCGGTGAACCACCATGTATGCTGATTTTTGCTTCTGATGTATATTTTTCTTTTAAGCATGGAGTTATTGGATACATATTGTGGTGTTGGAAAGCTCCGGGACCTGAGATTCCAGAAATGAGATCCCAAAAGTTTGGGTTCAGGTCTCTTTTATTTGCCTATTTAACATGGTGTTGTACTATAGTGTTAGCGTTTGAAAGGTCGGGGTCGATTAACGAAAGCGGTAATGTCCGAAATTGGGCCCAGGCCTCGAAGCTCCAGAAAATGTGGTTCCGAAATGTTGGGCTCGAGTCCACTCTATTTCTCGTTTAAGCATGGAGTTGTTGCATAAAGATGGTGACGTTGAAAAGATCGGATTCTCCTCAGCCCAGTAGTGGTCAGGAACCGGGTCCCCACCATGGGGTCCCAGAAATAGAGTCCCAATGTTTTGGGCATGAGCCCCTTCTATACGCCTATTAAACATGAATTGTTGTACGAAGGTGAAAAACTTGTATCTTCCTATAAAAAAAACTTATATCTTCCTTATAATTATTAGATAATAATCTCAGCTCCTAAACACGTATAAAAGATACCGAAGTTATATTTCAGCAAAAAACAATTACCATAAAATATCTCTTTGCATGTGTAATGACTGAAATGTATTATGCTTTGCTTCCGTCCCAAATAAATAAATAAATAAATAAACGATTACAGTCGATAAGCGTAAATCTGGCAGAACCTATTTTCCGAAATCTAAAACAAATCACGCAGATTGTTTATTGCTTGTTCAAGATTGTCCACATTATATTTTCGGTCGCGATTGTCCACATCACATTTTCGGTTTTTCATTGTTTGTAATTAACTATACTATAACAAAAATACCCGCTACGAACAAATTACACGTTAGGTATACGCCTATGTGTCTCGTCTCGAGGACTTCTGGGCCGCGGTGGCTTAGTGGCAGAGGGTTCACACATGATGCGGGGTCCCGGTTCTATACCAACTTGCGCAAAGTGGGGTTTGTGGGGAACAAACACCGTGTGAAAGGGTTTTCTCGGAGTTTCCCTTTCCCACAACTCTTTCATTTCATCATTCCATTTATTCTCATCATCTGCGTCTCCTTTAGTCTACCCAGGATGACAGTCGGACATAAAACTTAAAGATTGCATTTTCATTTTCACATTTGGAGACCCTGTATCTGTGTTCCTTGAGTGCCCCAAATGCTAAATAATAATGGGTTGGAAGGCCCATGAAGTTTAGTACCTGGTACACCCATTATCTCAACTTGCCCCAAAAGTTAAGGGCTCACGTTAAGTTAACGCCCCAAAACTTTGGTTTTCACATCTTATTAACTATATTGGCCCAAAAGATGAAATGTGTTAGCCCGTCGATCTTTATCTCGATTAGACCAGAAAGTTGGGACGCTCTGGTGAAGTTAGCCCCCAAATTTTCGGCGCCTATATCACATTAACTATGGGAGAACGAAAGCTGAAATTTGGTAGCCCATCCAGCCACTAGACAGTACCATGTAGGCCATAAATTCTATTGACCAGCCCAGAAACTTGGGGGGGGGGGCTCACGTTAAATTAGAGCCCGAAATCTTTGGCGCGCATATCTCATTAACCCTTTCGGGACAAAATCGATTTTGGGGTTTTCGTAGACTTTCAGTTAATGATTTATTGCACAAACACTGTTAGCCCGATTGATATCGTTTACATCTTGTATTTTAGAAGAGAGACATGGCTATTTTTTGGAGTAAGTTAGATTGCAGTGTTGCTAACGGGAGGGATTATTGAAAAACTGTAGGAGTGAATTTTTTTAAAAAAAATTCCCTAGCCGAATTTCATGATTTTTTCTAGCTGGCAATACCGAAGCCACATGGTTCAAGTCGCCTAAAAAGAATTTTCTGGTATGTTGACAAGGTACAGTAAAAACCTGAAGTCGATGGCTGCCATAAAAAGAGAGAAAGAAAAAAACTCTCTCATAATACACATGAAATTTTGGCACTTCTTACGCGTCAGAAGCAAAAATCAGCATACATGGTGGTTCAGCATACAAGTTGGCAAATTCCTTGTTCAGAAGATTGCCGTCAAGTTCAATTGACTTAGCTTAACATTTTCTTAGTTACCTAGTTGCTGTGAATTGTCACTTTTTTTTTAGACTTTGGAGGTGGCACAATCGAAGGTTCATGTAATTAGTTCAAATTTTTGCTAGTTTGGGCTTCGACCCAAATTTACTAACTTCCAGGGTTGTTTTGTTTAAAACAAAATATTTAAAACAAATGATTAAAACTTATTTTAGTTGTAATTTAATGTCAATTGTAATTGTTTGTGAAAAAATTGGGAAATTTATCCTTCCTCCCCTATTATTTCAGTGTCATTGGCTATATTCAAACCAACGTACAACTGTCTGGAATCATTCTTGGCCTACAAAACGCACCATAGAGGAGCACGATTGGATAATTAGGGAAGCCTGTGAACCACCATGTATGCTGATTTTTGCTTCTGATGTATAATTTTCTTTTAAGCATGGAGTTATTGGATACATATTGTGGTGTTGGAAAGCTCCGGGACCTGAGATTCCAGAAATGAGATCCCAAAAGTTTGGGTTTAGGTCTCTTTTATTTGCCTATTTAACATGGTGTTGTACTATAGTGTTAGCGTTTGAAAGGTCGGGGTCGATTAACGAAAGCGGCAATGTGAGAAATTGGGCCCTGGCCTCGAAGCTCCATAAAATGTGGTTCCGAATGTTGGGCTCGAGTCCACTCTATTTCTCGTTTAAGCATGGAGTTGTTGCATAAAGATGGTGACGTTGAAAAGATCCGATTCCCCTCAGCCCAGTGGTGGTCAGGAACCGGGTCCCCACCATGGGGTCCCAGAAATGGAGTCCCAATGTTTTGGGCATGAGCCCCTTCTATACGCCTATTAAACATGAATTGTTGTACGAAGGTGAAAACACTGCATTGCAATCCCTTAGCAACACTGCAATCTAACTTACACCAAAAAATAGCCATGTCCCTCTTCTAAAGTATAAGATGTAAACGATATCAATCGGGCTAACAGTGTTTGGGCAATAAATCATTAACTGAAAGTCTACGAAAACCCCAAAATCGATTTTGTCCCGAAAGGGTTAATGAGATATGCACGCCAAAGATTTCGGGCTCTAATTTAACGTGAGCCCCCCCCCCCCCCAAGTTTCTGGGCTGGTCAATAGAATTTATGGCCTACATGGTACTCTCTAGTGGCTGGATGGGCTACCAAATTTCAGCTTTCGTTCTCCCATAGTTAATGTGATATAGGCGCCGAAAATTTGGGGGCTAACTTCACCAAAGCCTCCCAACTTTCTGGGCTAGTCGAGATAAAAATCGACGGGCTAACACATTTCATCTTTTGGGCCAATATAGTTAATAAGATGTGAAAACCAAAGTTTTGGGGCGTTAACTTAATGTGAGCCCTTAACTTTTGGGGCAAGTTGAGATAATGGGTGTACCAGGTACTAAACTTCATGGGCCTTCCAACCCATTATTATTTAGCATTTGGGGCACTCAAGGAACACAGATACAGGGTCTCCAAATGTGAAAATGAAAATGCAATCTTTAAGTTTTATGTCCGACTGTCATCCTGGGTAGACTAAAGGAGACGCAGATGATGAGAATAAATGGAGTGGTGAAATGAAAGAGTTGTGGGAAAGGGAAACTCCGAGAAAACCCTTTCACACGGTGTTTGTTCCCCACAAACCCCACTTTGCGCAAGTTGGTATAGAACCGGGGCCCCGCATCATGTGTGAACCCTCTGCCACTAAGCCACCGCGGCCCAGAAGTCCTCGAGACGAGACACATAGGCGTATACCTAACGTGTAATTTGTTCGTAGCGGGAATTTTTGTTATAGTATAGTTAATTACAAAAAATGAAAAACCGAAAATGTGATGTGGACAATCGCGACCGAAAATATAATGTGGACAATCTCGAACAAGCAATAAACAATCTGCGTGATTTGTTTTAGATTTCGGAAAATAGGTTCTGCCAGATTTACGCTTATCGACTGTAATCGTTTATTTATTTATTTATTTATTTGGGACGGAAGCAAAGTATAATACATTTCAGTCATTACACATGCAAAGAGATATTTTATGGTAATTGTTTTTTGCTGAAATATAACTTCGGTATCTTTTATACGCGTTTAGGAGCTGAGATTATTATCTAATAATTATAAGGAAGATACAAGTTTTTTTTTTTTTTTTGTAGGAAGATACAAGTTTTTCACCTTCGTACAACAATTCATGTTTAATAGGCGTATAGAAGGGGCTCATGCCCAAAACATTGGGACTCTATTTCTGGGACCCCATGGTGGGGACCCGGTTCCTGACCACCACTGGGCTGAGGGGAATCGGATCTTTCCAACGTCACCATCTGTATGCAACAACTCCATGCTTAAACGAGAAATAGAGTAGACTAGAGCCCAACATTTCGGAACCACATTTTCTGGAGCTTCGAGGCCAGGACCCAATTTCTGACATTACCGCTTTCGTAAATCGACCCCGACCTTTCAAACGCTAACACTATAGTACAACGCCATGTTAAATAGGCAAATAAAAGAGACCTGAACCCAAACTTTTGGGATCTCATCTCTGGAATCTTCACCACCACTTCACCACCCACATACAATTCCATATTTAATAGGCGTATAGAAAGAACCCGCGCCCAAAACTTCGGGACCCCATTTTTCTGGATCCTCATGGCTGGGGCCCGGTTTCTGATATCACCACTGTGCTCGGGAGACCCGGACTTTTCCAATGCCACCATCTGCATCCACTAACTCCATGTCTAACACGGCTTCTCCATTATAGGAGGATTTTGATGAATTTTCTCCAGGTTCTTTACAACTATTTACAACGTTTCAAACTATTCATAAGAAATGAAATTTCAATACATTAGAAACTATGTTCTTTTAAAATGTTCAAAATGGATGACACCATTGATTTCCAGTAATAATTGTAAACTTTCGTAATTTTATTTTCTATTTGAATAGTAGTTTAATTTCGAATCTTTTACGGTTAAAAATATTTTTGTCAAATATAACGGAATACATTGAAATGCTCCTACTCCCACGGGTACGTGTTCCAATTATAAATCGATTTGAGGTTCAGTGTACAAATGAGAAACTCCCAAAGCGAAGTAGACCCCTACAATATTGTAACGTTTTGACATACATATGAATAACTGGTGATTAGGTCGTTAAGCTGTACATAAAATCAAATAAATTTTCATTCATATTACGCAGACAAGTACACACAGAACAGCATATGAATCTTTATCTGACTTTTGTTTCTCTAACTTTCTGACAGCCTTTACGAAATAATATCTTTACAATCGAAATATTTGTGAAACATTATTATTATTCTTATCCTTCAATATTCACATACATCATATTCTTCATTACTTTAAATTCTTCATATTACATAACTATTTTACATTATATTCCGTCGAAGCTGTTTCAAAGTTAGTATTACACTTCTGACATAGTCATCATTACAAATCATAATTGATTCTCAATCCATACGCCTGTAACTTGTCCATCCTACCTGCAGTGTGGATCCTACGCAGTTTGGATTCTACGCAGTTTCGATCGTACGCAGTTTCGATCCTACGCAGTGTGGATCCTACACAGTTTGGACTGTACGCAGTTTCAATCCTACGCAGTGTGGATCCTACGCAGTTTCGACGCTACGCAGTTTCGGTCGTATACAGTTTTGATCCTACTCCAGTTTTTCCCTATATAACTTCAAAAAAATACTATTACATAATATTCTGTGATTATAAAATAATTGTTTTTTCATTGTTCGATCATATGACTTTATCTGTTTTCGATCCTACGCCGGTTTTAGTTTTGATCGTACGCAGTGTCGATGCTACGCAGTGTCGATCCTACGCATGTATCCCTTCGTGATCACCCATAACTGTGTTAATGTCTTGGAACATCTGGGTGCACATACGTGATATACACAGTGGAACAGCACAAAACTATAGAACTGCAGATAACACACATTATTGCACATACAATCGCTCTTATTGTAGAAAATCCAAATTTACTGCTTTTTTGTGGGGCACGCTGTACAATGGAGTAAGTCCCTAGGGCCCACTGACCCTGTTATTATAAAGAAAATCGTAGACTCGCAGTGAAATAGCTATTGCATCAGCACTATTCATTGGAAAGTCATGTTTTGTACTTCATTCTCTTCAGTATGAAAAGAGCTGTTCAGAGGTGCTATGTATTGGGGCTCCTAATGTATTTGAACAGGGGAAATTGGGAGAATGTTGGAAAAATTCCCTGCAGAAATCCCTCCCATCAACTTTGAAATTGTCTGGGTGGCCCTAGGTTAAACCACACATTTCTAATGTATTTCGGAAAAGACTAGAGGGGATAAGAAATGTGTGTACTAAGTTTTGTATTTAGACGGAATAGATATGAGGAAAAAGCTTGTATAGGAACACATGACTTCCCTTCATACCAATGTGCATGAATATATCTTTGTTATGTTTATCGAATGGACTAGGTTTAATTCGGATGTCCGGATGATAGGTTCATGTCCGTTCCTTGTCTGTTTAATGAACATACTTTTTAATATAAAGTATTGCACACCATAGAATCAAAAGCACATGGTTGGACCCTATCTTGGCTAATTCAATGCAGTCAAAGTTGTTTGTCTTATTTTCATTACGATTTGAATTCATTTTCATTTGTAAACATAATCTTACGAGAGTGATTTTAAATAAAACAATTTGAGAATTCAACTTAATTTGTTTCTCCTGGCATAGTTCCATTGGAGTTCAACGTACTTGCCAAAACATTTCTCCAGCTTCGCGCTTTCTCCGCGGAAATCAGTTTCTTCGACTATCTAAATACTCGCTTACTTCCTATATGACAACTTCTTTTGACTCAAGTTTTCATCCTGCCAGGGAAGCTTTTAATTTCGGAAATATATAGTAGTCTAAGTGAGATAAATATGGCAAATAGGCAAGGTGTAGAAACAGTTCAAATCGCAACTCGGTCAACTTTCGCTAAGTAACTTTGCTTTCCCTCTGCTTTGAAGTGAATAAACGTGGCACCAATGTTACGCAACAATTTTACATGTCCAATTCTTTATGCAAAATGAAGTGATTATGTTCAGTTGAGATGCTTATTGCTTCTGTTAACTCTTCCAGCTAAAACTAAATCATGAACTTTATAGAATAATCTGTACACTCCACTAATCACAGCTCACTTCGAGCTCCAGGACATGATGCGTCTGGCACGCTTGAATTCATTTTCTGAAAGTGCAGCAGTTTCATAGAAAGAAGATGAATCACCTTAAGTATACAAAATATTGTCAAAAATTTCGTTCGCGGTTTTTTCTTCTAGAGAGAAAAAGAATTGTATCTCACAACAAATTCCAATTTTATCCATTTCTTAGTGTTACACGAAACACTTTATGAGATCTTTAGGACGAAACATACAAATGACATAACCACAATGCATTAATATGGGAACCAAGTTACCTATTAAACTGCACTGGTGTATTACCTTCCTGTGATCGACAGTCATATGCTATTACTGATCGATAGTCCGTTGCTATTACAATGTCTTCAATAGTTATTTATAACAAATAATTGGATTCAATGCTAGACCAGACTATCGACATGTTCGACCACTGTTGACAGATGTACCCAGGATTGAAATTTATAAAAACTCACCACAGTATAGAAATGCAGTACGTTTAATTGTATATCAATACTAAACGAAGATCTAACATTACCTACAGTGTAACTTGGTACACAAATAAATTAATATATTTTAATAAAACATGAAAATATGTGTTTTCTATACAAATATGCTTGAAATTGCAATATATGTAACAATTAATATAGGAATCCAAATTACGTAGTTTAGATAACGCGGAGAAGGGGCTTAGTAATAAGTCCTTGAATCCACTTAGTAATAAGTTTATAATATAATTGAAGGTGAAAGAGTAATTTAAAATTTCTTACCCCATAAGCGTATATGTACTTTCGTACATGAAATGCAAGATTTAGAACGTATTCTCTACAAGAAGGTACACCATTCATTGTTAACTACTGTCACTCATAAAAAAGTCATAGATGCCGCCAATAGTACAAAATTATTTACTGGTTAGCGTTAGGGACCAGATATACTTTCTTAAATTCAAAGACATGGAAGATAAAACTACCATTGATATTCTGATCAAATAGTAATTTGGCACTTAAATTACATATGTTTAGAACTTTAAATGAAATGTGTCCAGATACTCTTACGAGGGGACTCCTTGAACGCACTACTCTAAAATATATATTTACCAATCTACTTATAATCTAATCTTTATAGATAGATAGATATAGATATCACTATGGCAAATTCTATATGCAACCGTAATTAACAAATAGCTGACACAATTAAGTGATAACAGTTTGTTGGATTTTTTAAACATAAACTCCCTTTAGATTCGAGAGTTCTGCCTCCACTTCGGATAATGTTTTAATATTGTTACAATAGTCAGTATTCTCTTGTTATGTGTTTAATTTTACTTAAACGTACAAAAACAAATACACTCTGTGAAGTATTATGTACCACTTATACGCCTTATGTAATTGGAAATTTTTATCCCTGTTCGAGATAATAAATAAATACGATAATGTACATTCTTTGCATTAGAATCCTTTTCTATTGAAATCGTTATTGGTGTGGAAGACTTATGCGTAGACTTTTTATGAATACTTGTGTAATTTTGTGGTAGTTTATCGCCTGATGAAAATTTGTTCTGCAATGGCTGGAGCATTCATCTCTAGTCTTCCTACTTCGATACTAGCTCGAAACAACTCGGCTTTGTAGTGATATATGGATTGGTTTTCATTTACCATTGAAATAAGCAGCAGTTAAATGTTACCTAATAAAAAAATCTATTCCACTATTTTATTTATTCTCATCAACACTGTCTCCTTCAGTCAACAGTGCATAATCGTGGAGCGAAAAAAAACTGAAAAATTTGTTCTCATGATAAAATCCTTGGAAAAAGAAACTTTACAAGAAATTACATATAGTTCCTTATGTTCTTATACTTTATTGTTGATCAGCTGTTCGGTTGCAACATCTTCACCATCAGGGATTTTCCTACATTCCAACAATCCCCGAACTTCGATGGACATCTCCCCAAAAAAACATGCTCCACATCTCTCTAAGACTCCCTAATTTGGATTGCAATTTTTTAGCATATTGAGAAGTTTTTGTGAAGCTTCCTTGCTTCTTCAAAAGACAAAAGACTTGTCGCATTCATGTTTTTCAGAAATTTGACATCTACCACACACATGATCTAGATGTTTCTTCGTTCAGTATATCTTCGAAGGATCAGCTAAAGATTGTTTTTTTCTAAAAATGTGTGCTTCCTGATCCCTGAAAATCAACATAAGGTAATCACTGAATGTTCCATAAGGCAACGTATAACTACCACCCACAGCGTTTGTTCCTCTTTTTGACGAGAGAGGAAATAGAAACTACCGGGTAATCAGACAATGAATATACTTCCGAGTGCGATTGCTTACTACAGCTTGCCGTAGATTCTGGGATTATGAAGAGAACAGAAAACACATTGAAAAATAATGTTCTCAAGAAGAAAGAAAAGATATGGTTATATGTCTAACACACATTTCTTATAGTAAGTAAATATTAAATGTATTTTCGAAAGAGAGGATATGAAATTTAGTTTTCTATTAGATTTCTAACTGCCAGTTTAAACACATTATTTCAATTTTATCAAGTGGAAAATGGAGAAGACAAGCAAATATTAAATGGAATTTTAAAAATTATTGTAATGGCTTTCAGGCATCTATTGTTCAGAACTCATCCTATCAGGAATGCGATAGGACGTAGATTCACTCGGTCAGGATCTTTGTTATGGTATCATCCAGTCATTGGACTGGTGATACTGAGAAACGCTGGAAAATCTCAGTTAGGAAGGTCGTTGTTGAGTTCGAACCCACGTTTCCCTGCATTCCTCATTACAAATCCGAAGTTCCGTACTTGAGTCATTGGACCATGAGAATGGGTACGTTGTCGTGTTGGCTAATGTCAAAGACAAAATCAAACTGGTCATGTTAAAGTAATCGAACTGCAATTTGTCTATACTAAATCACTAGCTTATACCTCGAGAGCTCCAGTGTTTATACTTTGAGCACGGGATTACCCTCTTTATTCAGTTTTCAATTTCAATTCAGTTTCAAATGAGACTCAGGGTTACATATTTTACACTCTTATAGTGGTGTAGCCAGACTAACTTATGTGGGGCAAACATTAATGTTAAAGGATTTATAGAAATAGTAATGGCTGACTCTCAAAACAACTCTTCCCCACTTCTTGTGCTTGTTAGAGAGAGAAAGAACAATGTCTAATTTCCAACTAAGTTGCTAGCTTCCCTTCGTACGTTAGGTACTGCAGCAGATCAGTGCAAATCTATTTTCCGTTCTAACGCAAACTAGTGATGTTCGTCTACGATCAAATAAAAATCAATTGTCTACTTCTACATGTAAACAATAAGTAGACCATTTCCACAATGACTATTTACTGAAAGCGTAAATGGCTTAAACGAACATCTACAGGCTATGCTTGCTCTGTGAGTACTACCTAGAGTTCGAAAAATGAGGGAACATGAGTAACATGACTCATCTCATGAGAAACAAGTATGAAACTAAGATAAAAACTTATATGCATGTTGTTACTCAGTCTCATTGAATAGCTTGTGAAAATCAAAGCTGTTTTTGTCAACAGCATAAACTGTGAGGGAACTAATAAACATAAGACTAATACTCAAAGTAAGCAGAATGAGAAATGACAGAAGATCTATTCCGACTGGTCTACTTTTTTCTTTTGTGTAGTTATTATGTAGCTATTATATTGTTTGAAACGTTGTTCTGTTGTATGTCAAGTTTTCCCTATCTATGATCTGCAACATTCACACAATATACGGTATACTTCATGAGTGCGTAGGTCATCTTTCACTGTTATAAGTAACGATCTGATGTTGGCTGGAGGTATGTGTTTCGGTATGGTAGCAGGAAAAACAGAAAGGGACAAAGGGGATTGCAGATGATAGACGGTATCAAAACAAAAAAAATATACATGAGGACAAGAAGTTTAGCTGAAGACCGTGGTGAATGGAAGCTTCTCAATTGCTGCAAATGGCCCGCCACTAATGGCAGAATACCTATGGTGATGATGGTTATCACACCTTTATTCTATTGGTGTTCATGAAGAAAAAGAAATATACAAATTCAAACAGTACTCAGCTTCCTCTTCTATACACTGTTATTCTTCTTTCGTCAGTTGTTACGTAAAACGACCTAGTTTCATTTCTTCAATTTTTATTATTCCTATAATTACAACGTAATCACCAACTCGAATGCATTGTAGCTCCCATGGTCTGATAACTGGAGGATAAGGAAATAACACATTTGATTTACATTTATATTAGGAAACGCTCAAATTCTTACTTGTAATTGTCAGTATCAAATAATATACACTAATTTTGATTTTGAATATTTATTTTGAAAGCATTGATACATAAATGTGTAATAAGCAAACAAAATTCTGTATAAAGCTACATTTGATATTGTTTTAATTTTGTGTAAATTTCAATTTTCAATTATTTTTAACAAGATACAAAATCCTGCTGATACAAATGTTATGTTTCTAAATATGTTTCCGTGGATCTAATAAAGTTTTAGCTCTTCTAATTTCATTTTCGGATAATATTAACATATCCAGTGTTTGTACAGATCCGAATTTAAATCTTATTTCTTTCTCAAATGTATTTTGTTCTCTTTGCATATTTAGCTCAATATTTTTTTTTATCATAACAAAAGAAAACAATATTATTTAATTTCATGTCGATATACCTTTCGTAATATGTAAATTAACTAATCATTGAGCATTCTCAATTAAACCGTAGGCACTACACAAACTTTTAGCACTTTAGATTAAACCGTTACAAGTATAGCCACTACACAAACTTTTAGCATTTAAGATTAAAGCTTATACAAGTGTAGGCACTAAACATTTTAGCATTCTAGATTAAACCGTATATAAATGTTACCACTAAACGTGAATATACTAGAAAAATATCAAAATTATATTGAAGCGCCACACTCCTGTTATTTTCACGCTATAACGAGAAGTTTTTACAAAGCGAAACATTAAAGAAAGCTTATACAAAGATATTCTTTTAGTACGAAGTTCATAAAATTTAATTTTGATATTAGAAGTAAAAGCAAATATGGAATGTCATGGAGATGTAATCAGCGGTGCTATTCAACCGATTTGCACCGATCTCCTAGAACTGGTTGTTAAAATATTTCGAGTTCGCAGAATTGTTTGTGAATCCAGACATAACAATAATTTTACCTAATTCTTCACAGAAACATTAAATTTTAGTTTAACTAAGTTTGTTCATATAAACTTTTACACACACAGGGTTAAACATATAATCTTTCAGAACAAGGTGTAAGAGTTTATTTCTTAATCTTAAATGCTCAGTTATCAAGAATGAGACCTGGGTTTACATGAGCGTACTTGTAAGGGTTATTTATATTTGAAACACATACATACAATTATCAGCAATTGTTGATCCATTCCTGGATTAAGGTTTCTCCAATACTTTTTGACAACCATTTATTTTGGATAATTCGCTTCCAAGATATTCGCTGTGCTACCTAATTTTATCACCCAGTTTTATTAGGATGCAGCGTATGTTCTCTACTTATCATTTGTGGTATGCACTAAAATATATGCTTTTGTCTACCTTGTATCTACCTACATATCCACCTACTATTACTCTCTCTCTCTCTCTATATATATATATATATATATATATATATATATATATATATATATATATATATATATGGCATTCGATTTATCTGGGTATATATATCCAGAACCCGCTGTTAAAAAGTCAGAATAGCAGCACTGGACGTAATTTCAGCTGGTATTCGAGAGGATATAATGGAAACAGTTGATAAACTGGACTTTTGTGAAATGTTAGTAGTCTGATAGTTCCAAATTAAAGTAACCATAGCTCGTCTTCTAGATGAGGTTCTCGTATATTGTTTCTTATGGTTTATCAAAGTAAATACAGAATTTTAAACTAAAATTATTGTCATTTTTTTAATCTCATGGCAAATAGGATAAATACCTCTTTAGACCATACCATGCATTTCTTAATATACACTTGTGTTATTTTTTAATATTCTCATGCGAAAACAAAGCATGAACAGAATACTTGACAGTAACAATTTATAAAATACCATCAATAAGCAATTACTAATTTTCACTAAGATGTTGTCAAAACACTAACTACTGTTTGCAATATTACAGTTTCCTTATAAATTTCATTTGATTACTATCATAAAATGATACCGTGCGCACTCAAATACATTTTAAACCTTAATAAACTAGAATCGGTATGGCACACACAAGCACACAAGCACAATTTTAGAAATATTACATATGTGTTTCGTTGATACTAAAATCAAATAATATAATATCTGTATGGAATTTACTTCAAGCTCAGGTACATTTGTAATCTTTGATAGTAGTCCAAAGCACATTGATAGCAGTGCTCATACTGCTCCTGAAATAAATAAACAAAAAACTAAAAATACGTAATATGTGTTTTACATAAGAGTTGCTTGCCTCAAGGCTTCATATTCCTTTACACTATAGGTTAAAATTATGTTTAACAGTACTATTTGTTTAGATTTACTTTCTTTAGTTTGCTCACCAATTAACCCTCGCACTACCAACGGAAATTATTTCGTACCCACCACGTATGATTTAGTAATTACTTTTCTAACGTTTCTGGGAAATTGTAAAAAAAACGAAATTGGTCAATACATGTAGCTAAAGCGTATATGTTACAGTGGTGAAAATTATTCGTTAATGTGTCTCATAAATTTGGTATTTTAAGTTGGTGGGCTCAAAGTACCCTACCCCTGTTGGTAGTTGTGACTTACATTTAGAAGTGTCACTCACAGATGGCAGTATAATTAATAGCTGCTAGTCTTAAACTGTGTACTGTTCACTTCAGTCACTGTACATTTTTGTAAGAGCTTCCAATTTGTGTCTATTGTGAGACACACTTAATCTTAACAGGTGGGTACAAAATTGTTGCCTTGGTAGTACGCGGTACAAAAAAAAAAAAACATACCTAGGTAATGCGAGGTTTAACTTGTAATTACACAAGTTTTGCTGCTTTGTTCGGCCCTTGTGAGTACCCTAAAGTGAACCTTATAAGATTGGCTTTTAGTACGTTCCTTCATCCGTTATTCTGCACAATAATTCCTGAATACATGAGAAAATTTTAATTACTCCTTTTTAGATAGGTAACTAGAGAAATAATCTCGGCTGAGTTCGTTAACAGAGTCAGATCGCTAACATCTTAACGGGCAACGACGACTTTAATAATGGCTATCTTTGCTCATATCCCATAAATGCTAGCAAGCTTTTGAATTCCCTTCTTTCAATTGATAACTAGAGTGATAATTTTGTTCATATCCTAGTGCCAGAGTGTGCACTTTTGGTTTACCGGGTGCTGAATTTAACGCAATACAGAAATCAATTTCCAATTTGAACATAAGTCTCTTATTATATACTTCCGTTGTGGGAGTAGGACATAAGTACAAAATAATCAATCATTTGTTTCATTTCGTCCCACTGTATCTTAACTGTTCTGGTTTGGAAGGTCATATCCACTGCTATTTTCTTTAAATTTAAAAAAAAACAAATAACTAAAAAAAAGAAATTTAACTACTGAATACGATAAAATATACTAAATGCACTTAACCTTTTGTTGCCGGAAACAATGAATTTTACATCGTTTGTTTACAGCTTCAAGGACGTACTATGTACCAACCTTCCAGAAAATTGCTGAGAATAACGCAATGAAACGTATGCACACATAAATTATAACTACAGAGACTATGCTTACTATCGCAAACAAAAGCAAATTTTGCGTTGCGTTGATTTAAACCGTTACTGAATGGACAATCAAAGGCTTTTCAATCTATTAAAAAGACCTCTTCTCCCTCTGCAGGAAAGGAAGCTTCCCATTAAAAACGAAAAAAGCAAAAAGTTTGAAGATTCTCGCAGACATTTAGTGGTGAAGATTTTTGCAATTTGGACGTTATCTCTAGCCAACACTTTTCCGCCACTCTTGTGCATTGACAAGAATACGATAATTGCTCGCCATGGTGTAGTGTTATACCTGTACGTACATAAGTGGCTTTTTTATTTGTTAACTTTACAGGTCATGTCTCTTTTGAACTGAAGCACGGAGGACATGGTGAAAACAAGGAAGGTATTTTTAAGTTGTATTTTGAGGAATGGCGATAATAAATTATGCTTTTATCGTATGTTCAGCGACGGTAAACGCGGTAACATAAAGAAATCGCCATTAGTATTTGCAAAGAACTTTCCATTCTCCAACCGTTTGTGACGAAAAGAGAGTTGTATTTAAGTTTCACCTTCCTACCTATAGTAGTATGGCCTGAGCCACAATGAGTGAGTCTCTTCTTCTCTTTCAAAATTGTTTTCCAAATAGGTTCAAGAAACTCTCTAATATCTTAAGTGGTTAAATTAGGGAGACATATTTTTCTTTTAGTAACAATTAAACAGCATGGAAATATTTCCCATTAGCCAAAAAGTTCTTACAGTTGTTGATGGTGACGTACACACGCCTGGGCTCTGTAGTGCCCATTCCCTACCCCTAAAATATCTTTTAAAAATTTATAAATTTAATCTGATTTTAAAGCGATTTTTAGAAATTTAAACATACTGTATCCTTATGATTAAATTGCGTACTACAATAGAATTGGACCATTCGCGAAGTATATTCCTGAGTACTTGGCTAGTTGTTGCCATAAACTAACAAAATATATTGAAATTCACATATTGTGTGATTGTTGTTCTTTGGTGTCTCCTTTCTTAGCACTAAGGCTATATAAAATGTGGACCTATAATTTGATATGGAATTCGAAACACGGTAGCGGGTCAAATTCTCTCCCATGAAGAATCAAGTCCGGGATTCTGTGCAGCAAAGGCGAGTCCACTAGTCATCAGATGAGCAGTAAGGACTAGATCAAATTTTCATTCTCACAATTTGATTAAAACATTCAGTGAGTATCATCTTAAGAATAATTATTCTGGCTACTTCGATTTTGAAATAATTCATTTATTAACAGTAAGCAAGATTGGCAGGATGGAAAGAGCGCCGAAAAAATCATGGATCACTGAAGCGATGCTTAAGAAGATGGGGAACGCAGAAGAGCAAAAACCAAGGACATCAAAGAATACAGAAGGCTGAAGAGTGAATTGAGAAGAGAAACGGACAAAGCCAAAGAAAATACATGGAGCAAATATGTAAAGAAACAATGGAACTTCAACAGTGCTGCAGATATGATCCCATGTACCAGAAAGCACAAGAATTAGGAGGAAATGCTAACAAAAGTATACGAAAGTTTTAAATCAAAGTTCAAGAAGGCCATGTGGTTACTGACCATCAAGGAATCCTTACAATTTAGGAGGAATACATAAGAGATCTGTATGATCAGAAGAAACGCTCTAAAGATATTACGATCGAAGCAGAGGAAGAGGTGGATGATGATGAAAAAGGATCCAGTATATTGAAAAGTGAAGCAGTACAAGCAATCAATAAAATGCGAAGAAGAAATGCCCCTGGAGACGACGACTCAGCAGTAGAGTTGCTCAAGGAATTAGGAGACAACGCAATCAAAGTACTGATTTCACTTATTAACAAAATCTACCTGCGTGCAGAATAGCCAAAGGATTTTCTGATGTTACAATTATGGAGGTGCATTTCGCCAGGGCATTGCCCAAGGAGAAGCAAGCAAAGAATTGCAGTGATCACAGAACCATTAGCCTGATTTCCCACACTGGAAAGATCATTACACGCATTCTGAACAGGCGGCTGGAATGTAAGATAGATGAAAGGTTAGAAGAAGATCAATTTGGATTCCGGAAAGGAAAAGGCACCAGAGATGCTATTGGATTGATGAAAATTATATCAGAAAAAATTCTTGAAGTAAAGGAAGAGTTGTATTTGTGCTTTATCGACTGTCGAAAAGGTTTCGACAGAGCCAATTGGACGAAACTTCTGATAATACTTAAAGAAATCGAAGTCAACTGGAGAGATAGGCGCCTCATTCAAAACCTTTACATAGGACAACGAGTGAAGTAGCGCCTGAATGAAGCAGAGACCAACAGTGTGGAGATTGGAAGAGGAGGCAGACAAGGATGTAGTTTGTCTCCCCAATTATTCAACATTTACAGTGAATGTTTAATGAAGGAAGCATTAATAGGAATTGGAGATTTCAAGATTGGAGGGCAGATCATTAACAAAATCAGATATGTAGATGATCGGTTATAATAGCTAAACCCAAAGGAGGACTACAGGAGATGATTGACAAAATAGTTGACAATAGAGAACTGTATGGAATAGAAATTAACATCGAAAAGTCGAACGTCATGAGAATATCCCGTGGAAAGAATCCCTTTCGGATCAAAGTAGAACAGGTAATTCAAGAGTTCGATAAATTCAAGTATCTGGAAAGTATTTTGACGAGAGACGCTTACTGTACCAAACAGATCAGGTCAAGAACTGCCATAATTAAAGAAACATTCAACAAGAAAAGATCACTCTTAACTAGCAGGCTCAATATTGAACTTAAGAAGAAGTTGGTCCAGTGCTATATATGGAGCATTGGACTGTATGGATCAGAGACTTGGACATTACGGAAGTTAGAGAAGAAATATTTGGAGAGCTTCGAAATGTGGTGTTGGAGGAAGATGGAGAAGATAAAATGGATAAAGAGAGCAACAAACGGAGATGTTCTAAAATGAATGGGAGAGAAGAGGACACTTCTAGCTACCATTCTTCGTAGAAAGGCCAAATGGATTGGACACATATTGCGAAAAAATTGTCTTCTTCACACCGCCATAAAAGGAAAGATGGAAGGAAAGCGAAGAATAGGAAGAAGAAGAACACATCTGACCGATGCTTTGGAAGATTGGAGAAAATATTGGAAGTTAAAAGAAGAAGCTGAAAATCGAGAAAAGTGGAGGAAACATTTCCAGGCCCAAATCTAAAAATTGGAAAAAATAAAAATAAAAAATCCTCATTAGTCCTATGACCTGCCGAAAGGCAGAGTACTTCATAATAATAATATTAAGCAAGAGTTGTTAAAGTTTAAATGCTTAATACAATTTTATTCTGAGTGAAGTTTTGAAACGGTCATTAAAAGCAAGAGAGTGATTACACAATTTTCTTTACAAAATAATAAGTTTATAAGTTAGAAATATGTTTTTTATATGTGTAAGTAATTAAGAAAAAATATAAAATTCGGACGATGATGTCTAATCACGAATCGCTAAAAGATTAAACAGAAAAAAAAGTTGATGACAGAACAACATTGAATCATTACTACCGGTGTTTGAACGAAGAACAATTGTGCTGCTAGAGATAAACACAAAATTTGAGTTTTAAATATTGATAAATTTAATAATAAGTGATAGAAATAAATATATAAAAGCAATTTTCATTGCAGTTTATTTATCTTTTTACAACGTAAATCACAAGAAATAAAATGAAATCTAAGTTTTACGTCCCATGGTATGCCGATTAGGTTAAAGGAGACGGTGATGATGATGAATGAATGAAATGGTGGAATGGAGAATGTGGGAGGAAATGGGAGAACCACGAGAAAACCCACGCACACGGTGTTTGTCCACCACAAAGTTCACTTGGCTTGGGCTGGGATCGAACCAAGAACCTCATGCACCAGAAGTGAACGCTCTAACACTGAGCCACCGGAACCCCCGTGAATCACAAGAAAAGTATACACCGCACGGGATTTGTGTAGCTCATTCAAACTTGACTAAAGTTAGCGAAGTTGACGAGCTTAGTAGGTAAATCAGATATTGTGATATCTTTACCTATCGCTCCCGAGTTATATTGTTATCGAAGTTGAGGTTTGCTCATTGTCTTTTTAAAAAATTGTAGTTGCTGTTACAAAAATAGAGCTAAGAACAAAAATACATTATTCCATTTTAACCAAAATGAGTATGGTGATAAATTATTATAAGCTTAGTAAAGATACCTACCACACACGTGCTATAGTTTGGAAACCTTTGATTCCCGAGTCATATCATTATCAATGTTGAATTTATACTTGTAATAAATGATTGCCAAAATCAATGAAGCATATTTTTTCTGCAATAGAGAGTTCGAGATCAAGCAATCTTTATTTGGCCAGAAATATCGTAAAGATGCAAAATATCCAAAGCTATAGAACAAGACTAACTTTCATTCTAACACCATTCTCCAACACCAAGTTTATTGGGAGTAAACTTTTGTTTGAGTTTTACGTCCCACGCTTATGCCGGTTAGGCTAAAGGAGAACAACAATGCTACTATAGATTATAAAATTTTGTATCGGTCTAAAGATATATATATATATATTGGAAAATAAAATACACACGACTTTATCAATTTAGTTATTTCTTTATTTATTCACAAAGTATCTAATAACTGAAGCCGTGACTTCCATAACCACACAAGTCCAGCTGAAGAGATATTGAGTAACCCAATCAAAATTGAATATTTGTTGGAAATGTGAACTTGGAAATCAAACCTTTTTCATACTTAGTGACATTTGTTATTCCGCAAAGTGAAAGTATGAAAACAGTCTGATTTCTAAGTTCACATTTTCAAAAAATAGTCAGTTTTGATTGGGTTACTCAATATCTCTTCAGCTGGACTTGTGTGGTTATGGAAGTCACGGCTTCAATGATTCGTTTTCTAATAACTTACAAGCCGAATGAACTCCTTCTACTTTAAATAATACTATTTAAATTTATTTGGTAATTTCTTTCCGAAATTATTCTCAAATTATTCTCTTTCTGAAATATTGTATCCGATAGACGAAAATCAGTTTTGGAATTTATTTACATAACTTTAAAACTAATGTAGTGCAATAAATTTCTCAGTATTAAAGGAAGTTCCAAGATTTTATGCATTAATATAGAGTGCCCATATTTAACTCACATTAGGACATCACTGACATTCGTGCGTGTCATTTAGTTTGAACTAGTTAACATTACATATTCCTCGATCACTGCACAGCATATGAATACAAATCATAGTCTTGTATTCTAATAATAATTAAAAACAATATGTAAATATCTAATAGTTGTTGCATATGAAAAATTGTTACCATAACATGACAATTACAACAATTACATTGGTATATGGCAACGGAAAGTAATTCAATTACGTAACTTTGATAATAGTTACAAATGTAAATACAATGTATCAAAGAGTATTTACATAGTATATTGCAATCTTACCAAGGAGTTAATGAACTTCCGCCTGGATTCTCTGATACTTCTGACTGCTGCAAAGACGTCCACTTCTTGCTCGATGTATATCTGTTCACGAATATTGCCAACAGCTACAAATAATCCACTTGCCGTAGTTCCGTCCCTGCAAGTAAGTAAGTTAACAATATACCCTTACTTAAACTATAATGTATAAATTAGGCGTTGATAGATTATGCTCTCAATTAAGGGATATATATGTGTTGCTATAGACAGAAGTAAAACACTGCTATTAACCTTTAGTGGCCCTTCATAATTTAGTTTCGTGACCAAAGAAGTTTCAACATTTAATGACATAAACGAAAACAAATGAGACAACGTTATATCCAGCATGGTAAAATATAATGAATTAAGTTGACTTACAATAATGAGTCTATTCGATGTTATTTTTGTTGTTAGAAGTTTAATGGAGGCATCAAAGCCAACGTTTTTTTATTTTCGACATTTGAAAGCCAACTGTCCACATATACGCACCATAAGTAGACCGCCAACATATAAAAAATAATAAAAGTATAATGGGTAGAATAAACAAAACCAAATATCAAGTTATCAGAAAGGTATTGAGCACTTGGTGAGAATATTTGTACTATTCGAATATAAAATTGAGAATATTTGTACTATTTTTATTAAATAGCGTTACAAAACTATAGAAAGATAAACACAGGTACAGATATAGATACCATCCTGGTAGATAACGTTTTTCATTTTTCCAGTAACGCAATAATTTTTGTTGCTATAGGTCTTTTGTGGTATATGGTAGAAAAATTGAGACAGTGCTTTTCCACAGGCCTAGCTAGAAACTAACGTAAAACTATTTAGAGTATTCTGTACAAATCAAATAAATTGTACCCTGACAGTGCCAGCTCCATGCTATACGATAGATTAATTACAATTTCCTAGTTCAGTGCTTTCATTTTCTAACGGATAGTCCTAGGCGAATAATACAATACTCTTTATGTTTACCAGTTTCTGCTGTTCCTCTTGAATTTGTAGACGCAACCGCGCTAATTGCTGACAGTATAGGAGAGTCTATCGTTTTCTCTGGTGGCAGCAGCTCGTGATGCTGGATTAGGAATTTCCAATCCCACACAGAGAAAAATCCTTTTTTGGACAGCGGTATATTGTACAAATATACGGCATCCTCTTGCTTATTATACAAATCAGTACGGAACATACGTTATCCGTATGCTATATAGGCACTGTCCTTAGATGTTACATCATGCCGTTACATCTAACAGTTTTCCGTATATCGCATGCATATACTTATGTTACCTTCGTCAGGTATATGTTATATACGTTCATTTATATGTGAGATCCTGACCGCCTACATTGTTTCATACAGAAAGTACGTGTAGATGGAAACTTATACAGAAAGTATTATAAAACATGCGTTTTCAGTTATACGTCTGTTGTATGTTAAGTCCAAAAACTACAGGAATTACGCATGCAACCTATCTTTTTAAGTACGCCACCTACAATTTTTTTCTCAGTGCACCAAATGCAAATCATAGCCTTGCTATGTCCCAGTTTGGGCTTGCCATATTGTTGTCATATATCATCTACCTTTTATAACTCGTGATCAACTGCTTCAGAAATGACTTGGGTTTCTTAAGTTTCAATAGATTCACAGATACAAAATCGATCGAGTAAACTTTTTGCGTCAGATCATATCGTGCATGAGAACCAGAGGAATGCAACTCCATTTTCGTACCTTTACAGGCGAGAAGATGAAAGTATAATTTTCTTAGAAAGATGTGCTTTTAATAAGATGGTAATTGAGCTATATTACAACAGATGAGAATATTACACGGAGAACGGATGGCGTTACGTTCATTTACATCAAGTGGGGCTTTCAAAATATTCCAAACATGAAGAAACAAAAACTGCAATTTACGAATTGCGTTCCTCTGGTTCTCATACGACGATATGGCATCTAAACATGATGTTTATTTCGGATAGACATTTCTACAAATGGTTTAACATTTTTTAGTGACGGACTTTTACTTCATCGGTAATGGTATAATTGGTTACACACCAGTCTTGTTCGACGCTTGTTAGAATATCATCCAGTTTCCTGAGATTGGTTACCCACAGCGAGAAGATGAAAATTTCCAGAACGAAAGCAATTAAACTGTCTTTTGGTTGTTTCTTTTTATACAGTTAATTCTTGCTCATAAACAGGACAATTTTCTTTACAATCCTGCGCACTATTTGCACGTTTATCAAAATAATATTGTGAAGTGTAGCATAGATTTGCAAAACCTATCTTCACGGTGCAATACCCTCTGTTTCATTTTATTTATTTCTACAGGATTTGTACAAATAATAGTCGTAAATATTGCCTGTCAAATGACGTTAGCCTGACCAACTCCAACCCATATGCTCCAAGGGTTTGGTTAGTAATCCCATCTTTTGCTAAAAAAAAAAAAAAAAAAAAAGGCTGAATACCTTTTAGACAGCTGAAGAAATCTTGAATAAATGTTTAAAAAATCTAAATAATAAAAAAAGTAACCAAATAAAGAAAACTAACACGAAAGCCGTGGAGAAACAATAACTACAAATAGCAAAACAAAAATGAAACGATAAGAAAAATAACCGAAAGAATTACAATTAAAATTAAAAGATTAAAGCAAAAGTTCAACAGATAATTCTCAGAGAACGCTTAAGTATAACGAATAAAAGCATAAATAAGTCCCGGGTTCGATCCCAGCCCCCGCCAAGTGAACTTTGTGATGGACAAACACAATGTGCGTGGGTTCCTCCCACTTTCTTCATTCCATCATTTCATTCATTACTCATCATCACCGTCACATTTAGCCTAACCGGCATAACTTATTGATTTCATTTCATTTTCATAAATGAAGTCAGTGGAAACAGCTTTACCTCCCTAAATCCGGTTATTAATATTATTAATCAATGCTAAATGTTCTCTATGGTCTTAGTAGTCCAGCCTAGCAGAACGACACTTCTGTAAGACCTAGCAGGACGACACTATCTTCACTATTTGCACTGTTGACTTCAAACAATAAATCAGCGTGAGTGAGATGAAAATGTCCGATACGAAAGGATATCATATTTTGAACCACTAAGTCATACGTATGCCAGTTGTGTATTAATAATTTATAGAATATTCTAGTTTCTTTTTGCCTGGTTTCCAACCGCCTGCCAGTGAGACTACATCCGTTGGACTATATAGTTAGAGATTAGAATATAGCATACAATGCTACTTTCCTAAACATGTTTTCTTTGTCTTCCGTACTAACAACAACTCCCAATTTGACTCAGGTTTTAATTTTTACTTTTATTTTTTACTAATTCCATGAAATACATGAAGAGTAATAATTTTATGGGAGCTTAATTTGAAAAGGATTTCCAAAGAAAGCTGTGTCGTCAATGGGAATTTCTTGGGATGTCTCTCATAGGTAGATTGGGTCCTGGGACCGGACGACACCCGTCTCAATATAAGAGAAATTAATTGAGGATTTTAAGATATTTGTTGAGAGAGTGTGTATGTGAGGGGTGAGGGAAGGAAGGGATGAATTCTGATGTCACAGTACCTTGTGCTATTTCCTCTGCTGGGCTTCCTGTTGTCCTCTCGATGATCTTCTGGAGTTCTGCTGTTCTAATTACAACGCGGTTTGATTCTCTTTCCACTGGGCTAGGTCCGGCCGTCGACCGAATTACTGAATGTTCGGCTCGTCTACAAATTATCGTCTCCGACGTTCTCCAGCCAACTCTAAAGTCTGGCCCCGTCTAATTCCAAAGATTGTCGCCGACTGACTCTCGTGAACTCCCCGGACCGACTCCGTCGAAGGTCTCTAGACACTCTCACGACTGACTCAAATATTAACTTCGGAGACCGGCTCCCGACTGACTCTCCGTTTCCGGGTTGAAGAGAGTATTTAAAGATCCAAATCTACCGATGATCTTGCTGACTCCAGACACGTGTCGATGTGATGATTTCGTCTCAACAGGTACCCTTAACGTCAGAGATGGTAAGATAATTGGGAAAGGAACTCTCTCAGCTTTATTACATAGAATACACATTGACATAATACAATACATAGCGCAAACAAACACTTCCACGATTCAGGAAAGAAAACACAAAACTACGGAAGAAAATATTAAAAGTGGCAGCTTTAGTAAAGAGAATTTTCAAAATTTATAGTAATGCTTCTGAATCTCTGAGTAGAATTGGTTTCATTGTAGTTATTTTAAGTTCTTGCAAAGGAGTTTTATGTTTCTACTGCTAACGGCTTTGAACTAAGGATTCATTCTGGTGATAATTAGTTAGTTTTGTACAGTATAAGGGTGGTCTCGCAACAAAGATCCATAATGTCATTGAGATTCAAAAATGTATTCTACACTTTTAGAAAAGTTCTCAATAAAAGCTTTGAAGAACATACACTTGTAAATATCCCGTATGCATCCTCCAATTGAAAAGAGACTTCAGAAAGAGCAAAATGAGCATCCATAAAAGGGATAGTAGATTTACTTTCAAAACCGTACACCGGTTATCGTGGAAGCCAATCATATCCTACTGTCTGTAAATAACATATTGCCTTTATTTTGAGTGTTGTTCAACAACAAGATAATTGCAGTTCTTTGCTTGAATCCACTGTGTGAGGGCCACACTCTATACCAACTATGCCATAACGACACTAACAAACACCTATTATGTAATTGAGTGAATTCAAATGTGTCCGTATTGACGAGATGTGAGAGAACGAGTAGTTGTTTCACAAAATTGCGGGTCACTTGAGCCATGACGCGTCAGTGCTGGTTTTCACATACGAGACACGAAGTAACTGCAGCATAGGTATCCACTAGTGTTCGGTGAAGCACCTGAACAGAAGGATTGATGGATCAGCCGTAACTAATAAGGCGATGACAGTGTAACTGAAGCCCTTAGAATTACCTTCTAAAGGTGAGAACATTGTAATTGATTGTTGAACACAGATTTAAGTTTACCTGTTGTTCTCACGCTATCACCCCTCATACCTATCGATCTTCGACAGCGTTTTAAGGGGCGTCCGGAGAGACTTCGCCGAAGAGGCAAATAGAGAATGAAGGTATTTAGCATTAGAATCGTTTGTGTCTCATATAATGACAATCGGGTGGATATTACAGGTGAGCAGGAAAATTCATTGTGTATTCACAGACGTTACACATGGTCCATATTTGGCATTCTGGTATGAAAGAAGAATTTACACATCGCACTGGCCTCTAGTCTTTATTCAGAATAGTACCACTAGCGTTGCACATCGGTGATGCAATACCTGTCTCTTTAACTTATCTGGACAGTTTCTGGGACCCATCTGTCACCAGAAAAACATGTATTCTCCAACCAACTGAGCAAGATCTACTTGATGTGCGTTTTCCATCCGCCAGATCTAATGATTTACATGTGAAACATACTTTAATGGTACTTTATCACCAGAGGAACTCCGTTATCGAACATAGGTCAGATGCTCTAAGGTCCACAAGAGCATGGGATAGGAAAATTCAAGACAGCTTTTCTGCGTTTATAAGACATACTACTTATCAGACGAACTGTTTATGTGAACACTCAAATTATTTATGGTCTCTTTAAAACTACCGTATACTCTCAATACCTTCATATATCGCCTTGAGTTCACTATGTCATACGAACATCTCATTGGGTCATCTGAAGTTGATTTATCAGTCTGCTGGCTGCTCACTTGAAAGCAAACAATTATTAGAGAAAAGAATGAAGATAAATAAAGAAAAAACAAATAAAATGTGTTCCGTAAATAGCAAATAATTTTAGAAAGTAATAAAAAATAAATGTTTGGAATTATAAGGATAAAAATTATAGTTGGTTTTTGTGTTTTAATAGTTGTAGAAATTAGTTTTTTTTTTTTTTTCAGGAGGCAAATACAAGCTAGCAATATTATCTTTCTCTTACTACAAACACCTTTGAATTCAACTTTTCAGAGAAACTCCACTACATAATAGGTTAAAATGACGACCGTAAGTGATTTTGTGGTGTGCGGTCGAAGTTATACAGAATACAATCTGAAAATTCATCGCTTATTCACCTCATTATTTTCGATGGCGTATTTTGTCTGATTTTGTGCTTTCTTGGTTGTAGAAAGAATTGATTACGAACGTGAAAGGGGCCTTTTTAAAGTAGAGAAGATAGCAGACAAGGTAAGAGGATGTAGTAGTTTCCTTCTTAGTGCTCTATATTACTGTAAATGTGCTAGATTTTGTGTGTTCTGGTTGTGATAAAATTCATTATTGCTCTCTTAACTCAGTTACACGAATTTTTGAACAAATGGTTTGAGCAAAGGCTTAAACATTATGTTGAAAGATTTAATTATTTAATACTAAGTCTGGACATTTTAAATAGCGTAGTCGCTAACGATCTTGCATTCGTTGCGAGCAGTCCCGGGTTCGTAGCACGGTGGGAGCGCTCGGTAGAAAACGATTAAAAGAACTTTTTGGCAAACCGTCACGAATGACGTTTTCCTGGGTTTTCTTCAACCATACCAGGTAAATACCGGGGTGGTACCTAACATATAGGTCCCAGGCTGCTTCCTTTCTTTCCTTTCCCAGGATAGTGTGCTCTCCAACAGACGTCATCCCTCATACGCAACCGGCTAACATGACCATAGATGATGAAAGCCCAGACATTTAAATCGTAAATCTTGTGTAAAATATGTTGTTAAATTGCATTTACTCATGTTGATCGGCATTGAATTTATATATATAAGATTTAGCAAAAAACATTTTCTTTGAAAGTTATTTTTGGTTGTTTCTATATGTAGAAATGGATATATGTGTGTCTGTTCCAGCATAACTCTGGAATGCCTAAGTCACTTTAGTCTGGATAAGAGTACTGTCTAGGTAAGATTTCCTTAACACACCTAGATGATTAAGACGAGGGATATATATATATATATATATATATATATATATATATATATATATATATATATATATATATATATCGGGTGTCAAAAAATTCCACCGACAAACTTCGGGAGGTAAATCCTCTCATACCAAGAAACAAAAAAGCTCAGTAAACATGGGTCCGGAAACGCGTTGTTTCGGAGATATAAGGCGCCGAAACCATGGGAAATGAATCTTCAAAGGCGTATATTTCAGAAACTATTCAACGTAGATGGTGCGGTTTGAAAACTCACAAGCGAAGTCATACCTGCTCTGGTTAAACATGCATGTTTCATAATTTTGCAATGCCTGCGGAAGGAATTCCCCAAAGGAGCATGGGGATTCCCGGATAATCTGAAGAGTGAAGATGGCTCGAAAGGGGTATGAATGGACGACTTCCTCACCTGTTAACAGTACTTACTTGTACCAAGACGATAACTCAAACGGATACAAAATGGTGGACACTTGTATACCTGCTGTGTGTGGTTGCATAACGGCCACATACGGATGGTGCCCAATAATGAAGTTCGGAATATGAAGTACTGTGAATATGCAGTCGAAGGTTCGTAGTGAGGCACGTGCGGTGTTGCTACAGTATAACACACGAAGTAGAGTGATCGAAATTGTGAAAACACTTAATGCAAAGGAAAACCCCAAATAGCACGATAGCAAATACAGTCAGCACATTTTCACATGTGAGTAATGTTTAGCAATGGCTAGAAATATCGTTATGTCTAGTGAACTGAGTGAATGTCACTATTGAACGATATCCAATATTAAGTACATTACATGAATGATCTGATTAAATGTATAAGAGATTGTGATTTGAAATCATATGCGTTATCTTAATAAGTCTGCAACCGTCTACCTGATTTCAATGGTACTTGTTCCTTTCAGTTGTTGCACCGTTACGTGGATAAACAACGAAGCAACAGAAAGCAAGGTTGCACGTTGACGCGCCGTATCGCGGGGTCAATTCCCACTAAGGGTCAAAGCTTTGGACTCAACAACCAAGAGATCGATCGGATCGCATTTGAAACTTTAAGTCCCGTCTCCATATAGCGCCGCTGCTGAGAAGAGACGTTGAACATCTTAACAAATAAACAATCAGACAATAAACAATTGTTATAAACGTACAATTGAATGATACTGTACTGCGCGAATTTGATATCTAAATGAATTTGTTTAGCTCGTTAAATTAAATGTAAGCCCTGCTACGGTTTCGTTTTCTCGTCGGGTACCCAAGCCGCTTGTGCTAATGGATTCCAAAATATGTAAACAGAACAATAAACCACATTCATATTTTATACCTTGTCTTTATTCCTCCATTTAAAGTTA